>NC_064924.1:177231151-177537033 GCF_023897955.1 Schistocerca gregaria | reverse complement strand
ACTGATGTTACAGTGGCAAGTTATCAAGATGTAACTGAGTCCGAACGTGGTGTTATAGTCGGGGCACGAGGCAGCGACGAAGTGGGGATTTTGCCGTACGACCATTTCACGGGTGCACCGTGAACACCAGGAATCAGATAAAACATCACGTCTGCGACATAGCTGCGGTCGGAAAAAGATCCTGCAAGAACGGGTCAAACAACGACCGAAGAAAATATTTCGAAGTGACAGAAGTGCAACGCTTCGGCAAATTGCAGAAGATTTCAGTTCTCGACCATTAACAAGTGTCAGCGTGTGATCCATTCAACGAAACATCATGGATATGGGCTTTCGGAGCTGAAGGCCCACACGTCTATCCTTGATTACTGGACGACTCAAAACTTCACGCCTCACCTGGGCCTCTCAACACCGACATTGGACGTTCTCGTTTCAAATTGTATCGATCGGATGGACGTGTATGGGTGGAGAGACAACCTCATGAATCCATGGACCTTGCATGTCATCAGAAATCTGTTCAAGCTGGTGGAAGCTCTGAAATGGTGTGGGGCGCGTGCAGTTTAAGTGCTAGGGAATCCTTGATACCTCTGGACACTACTCTGGCAGGTGACACGTATGTAAGCATCTCGTCTGCCCATTCATGTCCACAATGCATTCTGGACAATTCCAACAGGACAATGCGACATCCCACACGTCCCGAATTATTACAGAGTGGCTTCAGGTACATTCTTATGAGTTCAAATACTTCCGCTGGCCACCAAACTTTTCATACATGAACATTATTGAGCACATCTGGGACGCCTTGCAACGTGCAGTTCAGAAGAAATATCCAAGCTCTCGTACTCTTACTGATTTATTGACAGCCCTGCAGGACGCATGGTGTCAGTAACCTCCAGCACTACTTCCGACATTAGTCGAGTCCATGTCACGCCGTGCTGCGGCACTTTTGCGTGCTCAGGGGGCCGTACACGATATTGGGCAGGTGTACCAGTTTCTTTGGTTCTTCAGTGTATATGTGTATTTTAACATACTTTCCAGTATAACTTTGAAATGAAGCGGTTCACAGATGATGGTGAGAAGTCGACAGTACTTAGAGGAAAATAAAATCGTGTATGCAATGGGATCGAAAGTCTCTGGTATTGGCACAAAACTGCCGTTGCCGTGGACTATACAGTGTTTTTTTTGTGTGTACAGGGCGAAAGCGAAATCCATCGACAAAATTTCTGATGTTATTCAAGCATCTTGGTACAAGAGAGCGTGCTCTATGTTGGTGTCTCAGTAATGTCCGCTTTACTCCTTGAGCTCGCCCCTACGTGCAGTATTGTTCGCTTATGTATCGGTTTTACTTTTCCTCCAGTGTTATCCAGTCGTTGACAGCGATACGCAGTAGTATCGACCACAGGTGCCTTGTACCAAAATACCTAGAAAATATCCCTGAACAACGTGCGAAATTTTTCACTGCAGTTCGATGTCGCCCTATGGATGGTGCTTATCTCTGAAACACCCAGTTTTCAGTTATAACAGTTTTTTTCATCTCCTGTTTAATCTGACTGTTTCCGAAGTAATCTATTTACGGTCTTTGGCTGCTATTATGTTAATTAACAGACGTAGACAGCGAACAAAGAATGAAAAATTTTAAGACTCCCTCACACATACGCATTATGCATTTCAAGAATCAAACGATCAAATAAAATAAGTAATAAATCAAAACTTTGTCGCCAACGGTTCGCTGCATTTGTCGAAAAAAAAAAAGAAAAAAAAAGACCAGTGCGAATAGGACTGGCACTCTGAGGGTTCCGTACATGCTTGGTTATGTATATATGTACATACTTCATAAATGACCGTATTTTGTATTGCATTGGCTTGGAAACTTAAATTCTTTTTACCGCTGTAGGCATGAGTATTTGCATAAATTTCGACTTGATACGTCTACCCATTCTTGAGAAAAAGGAGTCTTAATAGACAACAACAAAGTGGTCGCATAAGAGTTCCGCCTTTATTGACTGAAGTAGGGAACCAAAAAATCATTTTTTTTGTTTTTTTTTGTTTTTTTTTGTTTTTGTTTTTAAGCTCTGCTCAGAATTATTGTTGTAACCGAGGATCGTACCACTATTTGGGCATTACGAACAGTCAGTGCAAAAGGGTGAAAACTGAGGTTGGAGAACACGTGTTTTTCGTGTTGTCTGTTTTCCAAGGGCTACAATCACGGTCCAATAGTCCACGCCCCGCGGCAGCGGTACATTACTGTCTGAGCAATGCTGTACCCATTCTTATGGGTTTGGTGCCGGTTCCTAACTATCGGCATATCGGCATGGTTACTAAAATAACACTGATATCGTTTCCTATTTTCTGTAATAAACCAATGTTTCAAAGACGTGGAAATTTTACGAACGAACACTTTTAGTTTTTAAAACAGGTTTTCTTTAACAGCAAAAATATTTTGCACCGCTGCTACGGAAAATTGATAAAACGGTTTTTAACCCATTATTAGTTAAAATCTACTGTAACCGAGATCAAAATCACCGAAAACTACCGGTTATTTGGAACTAAAATGCCGGTATCGGGTTTCACCGGTTGGTTTTTCCTATCCTTAGGTCGCACTGCATGTAGTTTGAGGAGCACAATGTTCTCATACTGCTGGACCGTTCTAGTCCACCAATGAATATTTTGAGACACATTTTACTTTTTTCCGAAGGTCACTTGATATTTCACGATGGTTCTTTCAAGACGGTAACGATCGAAATGAATTCCTATCCGCGTCCAACTGGCCTACTGGATCGACTCTAATGACTTCGGTATATATGGGATCTTAAAACATTTTCTTTCATCCCCTACTTTTAGTTACTAGACGAAGAGATAAGGTGACCCTCTAATTCGGAGCGCTGACATTCAACGCTGTGTAGCGAACGTTGGGAGTCTCGCTGCCTGCAGGAAGGATGTCGGAAAGACGCCGCTATTAAAAAGTTGGTGTCTGAGTAGGCAGTGTCACGAGGAGAATTTGAGCAAAACACAAGGAGAATATTTAATTGGCGCTGAGTGGGAGACAAGAGGGACTTGGCGAGCAGAAGGAAGGAGGCGGTAGGAGGAGGAGCACGAGGAATTAGGCTGGGGGCTTAACTAAGACGCATTGCAAAAGGTAGCGAGCCCGGCCCGCGGCTTTGACGGGGTGCCCATCCATTATTGTCGCCCTCCTTCCCCAACTCCACATAATTAAATACTTTGTTTTAATTTCGGACCGCATACTTGTCCTTGTCCTTCCATTCAATCAACCGTCTCATCTCGTTAACGTTAATTAAAGTGATTTTCAGAGCCTTCTCCTTTATATTTAATTCTCGCCCCGAGGAGAGGAGTGGAAGCAGAGAGAGAGAGAGAGAGAGAGAGAGAGAGAGAGAGAGAGAGAAATCCTTATTTAAGAGGCGAAAATCAGAAAGGGTGGCAAGGTTTTTTTGGAGAGGGTGGAAGGGAAGTAAAAAGAGGAGCGTTTTGTGTCCGCGTCTGCGTCTGTTTGGTAGTCGTGAGATGTATAAATTGGCTGCGAGCGGAATTTATGGCGAGCTGCGGCTAATTAGAGGCACCGCTGGCTGCTCGCCGCTCGCTGCCGGACACTAACAAGCGAGCAGCGCCCGCTCAGAAATAACCAGCCAGCGCCGACGCCGCTGCCGCCGCTGGCAACGACGCCGCAGGCGCCCGCGGACCGCCGCCACGCAGACCCGCACAGCGCGCCTGTCGTGCGGGTTGCCTCGCAGCTGCTCTAAGGGGGCCATCATTACGCGGAATGCTTCTGGCGCGCTTCTACCTGTCGGAGAACAAAACTGTTTATTGCGTAATTTTTGCCGTAGATATTCTGCAGCATTTCAGTTTACATGCTGACTAGAAATTCCCAAGGCTTCACACTGTATTTATAACCAAAACATGTGTCAAGTGTGCGTCCGAAATATGCATGTAGCAATATCGATACAGGCTAACCATGAAAGAACATTTTTAATGAAAATAGTTTATTCTGATGCTCTCTTAACGTGCTGCTCCTAATATGAAAAGCCGTCTAAACACTGTTATTTTACAGATAACATTCAATATTCCCCCAAAATGCATTTTTAGGTAACTGGCAGATTATAAGTTCTGTACCCGACAGGAACTCGAACCTGTGGTCTTATCTTTCGTGATCAGTTTTTTACCCACTGAGTTGCATACCTTGCGGGGCTAGCACTTGTGGACAGTAGAATATTATGAAGAAACTACTTTGCCACAGCCGTTAAGATGTACTGGTCCTGCAAGGTATAGAGGGAATCTTCTATGAGATTTAGAAAGTAGCGGTGAGGCAGTGACAGAAAGTGAGCCGTGACTCGTGCCTGCTTAGCTCACAAGAGGACCGTACGAACTTCCCCTCATCGAGTTGATTCATACTGACAGCGTGTGTAGAACGCGTCGAGGACTTCAATATATGTAAACGTGAAGACGCAACTACAACTGCTTTCGAGAAAATCAAGTTTGAAAATTGTAAGCATGCTTCAATGCTTTATATGGTCGCTACTACTCAAGGGGTCCACAACCGATCGATTAACCACGTACTTTCTTAACCAAGAGGTCTCTAGATCGAACCTCGCTACCGGTAATACTTTTTCTTCAATCCCACGTAATTCTAAGAAAAGATCTGCGTAATACGCCTCGAAATTGTGTGATGACCGAGATCCGTTTATGAATCTAAACAGGTTTGCTTTGTAATAGACAAACTGGAAGAACTATGCACTTGCAATAATTTAGCGTTTATTACTTGTGCTGTATGTCGCATTAAGTATTAGTTTCCTTGTTATTATGATCATTATCATCCTGATTCGTACAGTTCTCTGTAGGACAAACATTACAGTTGTCGCAAAGGTATACACAACAGTATAAATAAAATGACTGTACTGGTTTGACTGAAAATTCTTCTGAACAGTCTTTTTATTTTGTCTTCGTACCAAAGAGATTTTTTCTTATTTTTTCAGGTTAAAGATTATGAAAATAGTAAATTTATTGTTGGAATTACGTGGGAATGTATAAAGAAATGAAGCATCGGCTGCGAGTTTCGACCCAGAGACTTAGCATTTATGCAACCACGCACTTACTTGCTCGGCTGCAAACTCCTTGAACGCTAGCGATTATACAAAGTATATAAGCACTCCTAAAATATGTAAACACGATTTTCTCGAACACGGTTGAGGCTTGCGTGTTCCTGTTTACTCATGTTCAAGTACTAGTCATGCTTCACGCACCCTGACAACATGAATCAAATCAGTTGGGGGAAATTCGTACGGTCCGCTTGTCACTCCCAAAAGGCTTGACTCCGGTACCCAGGAGGTAGCAACCTCTATCATATTGAGAATGTCGTCTTAGGTATTGTATCCTGATCCAAGACTGAGTTTTAACCACTGTCGCCTCAGCTGCAATACGCTGGTATTTGAGCACCAGCGAGGCCCCTGTTGCGATTCCCTTTTCTCCGCCTACCGTTTCTGTTTCTTCCATACTTTAACTTGTAATGCTAGGCGGGTGCTATGAGCCATATAAGATCCGAAAGGCGTAATGACCGAAACAGCTGCTGCCGATTATTTTCACGGTATTAGAGCTACACTGGAAACCGTATTGAAACCATTGTAAGCAAACAGCAGGCGGCCATGACACCTCGGATGGGAGTTTTAAAGCCACCACTAGAAAAAAATTACGAAGACACGCTGGTAACACACGTGAGAGATTTAGGTGCCACGTTAATGCGACGGGCTAGGGGTGAGTATCAAAAGCTGGCTTACGATTTGACAGAAAATTTAAAACCGCTTCACAGATTTAACAGAGAAAAGAAATTGGATGGCAATGATTTATAACAAAAGTTTATGTAGGAGCTACAACACTGCTTTACAGGAAAGCCTCAGTCCAAAAGAGTAATGCGTTGTGTCTGTTTCAATCGACCACTCATTGAAATGTTTTTAAACCAACTGTCTTTCCATTATCTTGACCTTTGATACATAAACAGATTAATTTGCTTATCGATTACAAAATCTTTTCTTAACATCTCGAACTGTATGTCTTAAAAAATCTTTTCTTGATGTTTGTCGTTCTGGAGGAAATCTGTTTTTCACCGTTTACACCGAGACAAATGTTCAAGTAGAGGTTTTACACAGTTTTATTACAAAACAACGATGAAAAATTTACACCAGTTTTGTCTCAAGTGGCCGCCGTTCACCTAATAACATAACTTTATTTTATCCCTCGTATTCAGACATGACAGATGAGGTTGGGAGTTTATGGAATAGTTGTCTTAGAGCAGCACTCTGGAACATTTTTTATTAGTCTATCTTTGAAGTTGAAGTAGACGGACGAAAAGCTCCAGGGAACAATGTCTTAAAATACAGCAGAACTGTTGAGGCTTTAATGTGAAACCTCCCCTTGGAAAAATTATTAAATATTAAACGTCCCCTTAGAAAAAATTTATGAATTACTGTGCTGGTAAACCTCTTACGTTACTTGATTTTCAAACAGCTGAGCAGAACTGAACGTACTCAGACATTTCTCTCTTTACTTATTCTGATCAACACTAAACTGACACACACTATTTTTAGCCCAACGCAATCTTTCTTTCAGTAATCCCTACAAAAGAATGGCCCTGACTAACAATAACCCCACAAAAACCTTATTTACTCGAACTACTGCCATACAGCGAGCGCCTATGCTACCAGCTAAATAAAAGATTTTAACTAGCGAAGGCACTAACTACTGATAGGCATAGTTAGCAAATGAAAGATTTTGATAGAGAACAAACAATATATTTACCTTAATAGTGTTCAAAAGGCATAATATATACATCAGTTCATGACATCCAGTCTTACAAATTTCGTTTTTCTGAAGGACACACGTCCATATCGTCCGCTCTCAAAACTCTGCCATCTCTCTTCCCACATCCACCACTGCTGGCGGCTCACCTCCAACTGCGGAACGCTACGCGCTGTTCACATCCAACTACCCAACACTACAATAGCGAATATTCCAACAATGCCAACCAGCCACAGACTGCACACAGCACTGTCTCAGTGATTTTCATACAGAGCGCTACGTGACGTTACCAACATAAAAACCTAAACAGCCTACTTACAAATGGGCACCTGTTGAAGTGCTGCCTGTTGTCTTCTTCTGTGGGATCTTCAATTGGCGTTTGGTTCAAATGGCTCTGAGCACTGTGGGACTTAACTGCTGAGGTCATCAGTCCCCTAGAACTTAGAACTACTTAAACCTAACTAACCTAAGGACATCACACACATCCATGCCCGAGGCAAGATTCGAACCTTCGACCGTAGCGGCTCGGCCACTCCGGCCAGCGATTGACGTTTGTTTAACAATTTTTTGACATTTCGTCAGCACTAATGACCGGCGTTGTGAAAAATGACCTTCCAATTGTTGTTGGCGAGCGGTTGACGAGGACGCGGATCGACACCGGAATACGTAAACGAAGCGGAGAAAATATGGAAGCACCAAAACCACAAGACATTACAACATCTAATACGGTATATCAAAATTGTTAGCATTCAAAACACCTTCAGTTCGTCTCAGAATGGATGAATATATGTCCTGTATGGTTTTCAAGGGACTCTTTTGTGACTGTGGTGACCTTCGTACCCACAAAACCAGTCCTGGACAAGATGTGTAAAAGGAGGTCTTGTCGTCTTGGGACACAGCATCGCCACCGGGGAACAAATACTGTATCACTGTATGGACCTGATGATCCTTATCATATACGTAGGTGGTATGTAGTGGGCAGGGTCACTACGAATGTAGTGTGTGGACATTAAGTATGGAATGTGCGTCTCACGGGGAGCATGCAAGGGATAGATCCCTGCAGTCACACTAACCTCTGTGCCTTCTGTGGCTCAGACCGAGCGTCTGCCAGGTAAGCAGGAAATCCCGGGTTCGTGTCCCGGTCGGGGCACACATTTCCAACTGTACCCGTTGATGTATGTCAACGCCTGTCGACAGCTTAAGGGCTTGATTTAATTATGATTTGGTCCTTATCAGTAACACAAACTTGCAGAGTAAGCACGGGGACCCTGGAACACTTCATTATGGCTACTCAAATCATCGCACAACCCCCGTCATATTTCAATTTTGGGACGTAAACTGAGCCATAAGTGGGAAAACAGTGTGAAACAAAATTCATCCTATCAAACAACATTCTTCCAATGCTCGCCAGTCCAGGTTTTATGACTTCGACACCACCTTACCTGTTACGGGCATTTGCATCACTGATGAGTGGACTTGGAAATTGAGCTCGCCCCGAAATTCCCTGGTTTTAGAGCTGCCTTCACCTTGTTTTGTTGCTGACGGGGTTTGAAAGTGTGACATTCATTAGTGCTGTGATGGTTCAAATGGCTTTGAACACTATGGAACTAAAAATCTGAGGTCATCAGTCCACTAGGACTTAGTACCACTTAAACCTAACTAACCTAAGGACATCACACACATCAATGCCCGAGGCAGGATTCGAACCTGTGACCGTAGCGGTCTTGTGGTTCCAGACTGAAGCGCCTAGAATCGCTCGGCCGTTGTGCAGTGACTTTTGCATCTCTAATCTTATTTTTTGTCACAATCCTCTTCAATGCCCGTCCATCACCATTAGCCAACTCACATTTTCATTCGTGTTGTAGTTTAGCGGATGGTGTATCTCCCCTTTCCCTGTACGCGGTACAAATCTTCCTCGGTTACGGATCACCCGTCGTACGAGTAGGAACAATTTTCCCACGTTCCAATGTACTGAGCTCCGACATGACACGCTCGCGTCTATACAGAACTCTGTTCTGACTGCGACTGACACTTCCAACGTAGGTGAGGGCATTGCATTGGCGCCAATAGTGGCCAAATGCAGCAGCGAGACCTTCAAGCTCGGCTGGCGTATGAATTACGTTCAAGCATGCATCTCTCGCAGGTTTTCCATATTTTTGTCCAACGACTGTACCTGTCGCACAGACGTCCGAGTGCCTTTCCCTGGTAAACCGGTCCTGGATTCCTGTACTGCCGCAAGCGGCCGTTGCAGAGGACAACACGTAAAAATTACCAGGGAAGGGCCCTCCGTTCTTGGCGCGACAACTACATATAACCGGCCGCGGTCTCGACTCCAGTTGGCTATCAGGAATGCAGGACGCTGGAAAAACAAAAAAAAAAAAAAAAAAAAAAAGAAAGAGGCGTGTAATAAAATGTCATTCGAAGATTCACATGACGGAAGTGGTCAGCCAGTACGTCATTCTAAAATAGATTGCACCAATGACGAATCTGAGATAAAATGGTTCAAATGGCTCTGAGCACTATGGGACTTAACTTCTGAGGTCATCAGTCGCCGAGAACTTAGAACTAATTAAACCTAACTAACCTAATGACATCACACACATCCATGCCCGAGGAAGGATTCGAACCTGCAAACGTAGCGGTCGCTCGGCTCCAGGCTGTAGCGCCTAGAACCGAACGGCCACTCAGGCCGGCCTGATATGAAATGGTTGGTGCTGTTCGGAAAGAAATGATAGGTGCTTCAAATGGGCAATAAAAGTGTGGATTACCTTTCTGTCCCATCTCTTAATGAAGATATATTGTGTTATGTCATACGTGCTCAAATAGCCAGAGAACAGGAGACCGACAGTATTAGATTTGCGTTTGTATTACTGTTTGGAAACTAGGTCGCGATGAGAGACTGGTTTGTACCACAGATCGAGGTTTGGGTTAAGATGGGAGATGACAGTTTAGTTGTAAGTTGTCGAAATCAGTGAATTTGAATATGAAATCTTAGATGTGCTACTGTTGCCGTAGGTCTACGTTAGACTGAACGGTGGCAGTTTGGCTGTGAGTTGGTGATGCGGTGTCGAACGCTTCAGTTTGTCCAAAAAACTGTCATGCTACTCCAATTTGTAACACAAGTACTTAGTAGGCATTTACAGTGCTGACATCCTATCGGGACGAACGTCAGTTGTACCTTTCATTCGGCGCGTCTGCCGCCTCCTAATTAACGGGACAAAATAGCTCCGTCTGTAATGATCGGCCGATGACAAGACGCGGACGTCAGAACGGCTGCCGATCAAACGCGCGCGAGAGGGCGGCAGTCGTAATGAGCTATGCATACTGAACAGCGCGCCCGTCGGATCGGTTCGCGTGGCAGCCGCCTAATAGACCCATTAGAGAATTCTCCGATTTCCTGTGCCGCTATGTTAATGAAGCAGAATTAAAAAAACGAAAACGAATGGCCAGGGCTGGGAAGAGAGCGCGAATCCGCTGTGACGTTCTGGTGCCAGCGCGCAGATAAGCGCCACACAAGTAAATTACGCGTTCGGTTGTATGCATAATTATTTGCCGGCAATTAGTCTCGCCGGCGCCTGTAATTTGGTTGGTCGGCGCAGCAGGCGGCGGCGCACACTCGTTCCGTGTGCGCACGGCGGCGGCAACGTCTGTTTGCCGAGCAATTTCGGACGCAAGTCCTCGAACAAATTTCGGTCGTTTGCGGGCTTGTCAAATTGTCATCGATCGCCGCGAGGATAAACGGATTAACGAGTTACGCGCTACTTCGCCTTCTGTGCGCGCGCGCCGGAGGCAAAATAATGTTTTATGGACAGTGGCAGTCAGATGTCGCCGCCAAGTCTCTAGCAATTTCTCTCGGGCGGGGACAAAAAAAAAAATGAGGAAAAAATGTCCGTTGTCTAATGTCATTTTTGTTCTTTATTGTCGCAACTAGCACATGAATAAAATCGCCCACAGTTGTCACATCTTACACGTCACAAAAGAATTTTTTTTTTATACTGATGAGATACTAATTGCTGTTCGAAATTGTCATAAAACTGACTTTTTGTTGTTCGTGGACAGCAAGCGTCCATTTATGACCGTCTTTCAATGTGTGAAAAATGTTTCGAAATTTGCGTTAAACTGTACGTCCCCGTACAACTAGCTGGGTTAGGCAATTCAATGATCGCAGGAAGGCAACGGCGTACAGCCTCTAATAAGAACATGCCTAGTAAAGCACTGAGTGTTCCAACCAGCTTTCAAGCTGAAGGTACGTTTACCGCTAAATGGAAACCACCGTTATACTCGTCAAGAGATGGAAGATAATCTGTACTAATATACGACTAAATCAGTTCATGATGCACCAATCACAGCTGTAGGTTCCCCACCTAATGGCTTCCAGGGGTAACAAAAAATTGATTTTATAATTTTAAATACATTTATCTACTCATTAAGAGGTATAATCTTACGTTTGAGGTTTACCATAGTAAGACAAGTATTACCGTTAGAAACTGCATGTGTCGTGAGGTAGCGTAACTTACGACTAGCAAATTACCTAAAATACAAAATTTAAATGGCTCTAAGCACTATGGGACTTAATAACTGAGGTCATCAGTCCCCTAGACTTAGAACTACTTAAACCTTACTAACCTAAGGTCATCACATACATCCATGCCCGAGGCAGGATTTTAACCTGCGACCGTAGCAGCAGCGCGGTTCCGGACTGAAGCGCCTAGAACCGCTCGATCACAGCGGCCGGCTCCTAAAATATAGTATGTTCGGAATTCCCACTACAGTCCTCTAGAAGTTGTAGAGGAGAATGAGTACGTAATATTTTGAATTGGAACCCATATTCGGAAACGTGCCGTTTCTATATTACAACCATCTGGAAACATGTTGATAGCGCGAGTACTTCTACGAGTAATGTATTAGGCGCTACCCCAAGTGCATCATTTGTCTTACGGTTCCATTCATCAATAACCAAAGAAAGAAAAAAAACTTAATCAGTTTTCACAAGCAACACAAAAACTCTTCGAGTTCAGGTATGTGGCGTCTCCTCGGGGCGCCAAAGTCACGTTGCTAATGGTGAAGGCGCCCCTTCCGCGAAGCCGTTGCGTGATTGTAGCGGAAATGGTATGCGATGGAGTCGGACCTTGTGGATAACGATCTTGAAAAAGGTGAGGAGAAGCTCTTTCGTTACCATGAGCTCCACCGTAGAGAAGGTTCATGTCGGTGTATTCGGCAAACCTGTACCCAACCATGTTGCTCCAACAGTCAGAGACATGTGAATGGGGCTCTAACTAGGTCAGAGAGGTAGGATAGACGTCAAGTGACATCAACCGAACCGACATAATCACTCCTCGTAATGACTACCCTGTTGCATACCTACCTAGCAGACATGTTTTGAAACGACTGTAACACGAAACGTTACGTTTCCGGACATGGGTTCTAACTCAAAATATGATCTATGCACTGCCCTCTACAAGTCCTAGAAGTTTGTAACGGGCATTTCCGAACACATACATCCATCCAGCGTTTGAGACTGAGAGCACTTGCCGATTTCCAACAAACTTTAAACATACCTTCAAACCTTCACGAAAACTTTCCTCGCTGACATACCCCACAAAACAAATAAAAGAAAAAATGTTTATTTCTTCCTGCGTTATCGCTGTTCTTACAATAAAACCTCTGCGTGAGGGATGATGTATTAATTTATTTATTTTTTAATATGAACTCCATTCTCAATACATTTTACAGACACTATACAAGTACACCACTGAAAGCACTTGCAAAATTATGTCGTTGTGGGAAACTTAGTTGACAACAAAAGAAGTCATAAACATTGAGATATGTAAAAAAATTCTTTTTATTAAAACAGAGGGTAAATTACCCAGACCATACTCAGGGAATGTTTGGTACTAAGAGCACCTAACGACTTACAACATTATTTCAACCTATTCTAAACTTGTTCTCACGTACGTGAGAAATTAACTCATATATAAATTAATTAGATGTTTCAAGCAGTTTTGTATATGGTAGTTAGATTATTTAAAGAATCAGATTGAAAGGTTACTGGTGCTTTTTTTAACTGCGTTATAATGATTAGCTTCGCGGGGTGGCCGCACGGTTAGAAGCGCCATGTCACTAATCGTGCGCGTGGGTGTGAGTGTTGTCCTCAGCGTTAAGTTAGTTTAAGTAGTGTGTAAGTCTAGGGACCGATGACCTCAGCTGTTTGGTCCCTTAGGAATTCACACACATTTGAACATTTTATAAAGATTACTACAGCATGTTTAACGTAATAGTGGAACATCTACAGAACAAACATGTTTGAGACGAAGGTACTGTCTGTACCATTTAATGCCACGAGCACGGCGAGATCTACAAGCGGTCGTTGAACACATAATATTGTTAAAAATCTCATAAAAAATTCTTTCAGATCTTACCTTTCTCTCCTCATGCGAAATCACCCTACCCATTCTCTGTTTGTTAATTTTTATTGGTAGTGTGATATGTTTGTCCTTAAGTATCTTGAGCGCGTCTGTCTTGCCTTTCAAATCCTCCGTCGTAATCTTTAATTTCATCATGTCCTCCTTGAGCTCTGAGATCCATCTAATGCCGCTCTTACTATTCCATAGCTTCTACATTATTTTCCGGCTAATTCTAATTTTCTGTTGTCCTCATCAAATGTCCTAGAAAAGAGATTAGATTCTTTTTCATTGGACTTGTCACTGGTTCTTTTTCTTTATAAACTGTTTCATTTGAAGCTTTCCTCCAAACACCACCTATTTTCTGTGTTTATTTACACATGTTCCGATTATCCTTCTTTCTATTTTGAGCAATCTGTCTATTGCTACAGTGTTGGTTGTTCCAAACATACAGTAGTTTAGCTAGCATACGTTATTTGCGGCTGTGTGACTATTTTGTAGCGTTTCAGTTTTGTGGCTACTGAGAGGCATTTTTTTGTTATATATGTTGTTGGTAACATGATGTGTTTTAATGAATTTGTTTATTCTTATCTGCCTGATGGTTTCTCGTTCAGGTTGCGTGCTATTATTTCTCCAAAGTATTTAAACTTTTCAACAATTTTTATTTCGTGTTCTCCAATTCTAATTTTGTTTGCAAGTGGCGTTTCTCCTTATATACTATTTAATAATAAGTCCATACAAGGCTTGAAAAGGAAAACTAAAGATAAATTTGCAATAGCAAATAAACTTCCAAGAAAAGTGGTACTTACTTCATCAACAAGGACCGAGCGAGTTGGCGCAGTGGCTAGAACACTGGACTCGCATTCGGGAGGACGACGGTTCAACCCAGCGTCCGGCCATCCTGATGTAGGTTTTCCGTGATTTCCCTAAATCGCTCCAGGCAAATGCCGGGATGGTTCCTTTGAAAGGGCACGGCCGACTTCCTTCCCTGTTCTTCCCTAATCCGATGAGACCGATGACTTCGCTGTCTGCTCTCCTCCTCGAAACAACCCCAACCCATCAGCAAGGGCTCTACAAGTAAACTTCTGCAGCGCTGGTAACCGAGCGGTTTGAGTCACCTTGTCACGGTCCGCGAGGCTCCCACCGTCGGAGGTTCGAGTCCTCCGTCGGACATCGCTTTGTGTTTTGTCTTTAGCGTAAGTTAGTCTGAGTTATGTTAAGCAATGTGTAAGCTTAGCGACCGATGACCTCAGCAATTTGGTCCCATAAGACCTTACCACAAATTTATTTTAAGTAAACTTCCAGGAAAAGATCGTAAGGCGAAGTCACGAACATTGTATATAAAAGTACATGACTTTATTATTTTACAGCTGATGACTTACGCGTCCTGCGATTACATTCTTCGTAGAAACTAGGGGAGCAGTAATTTTCTCGGCATATTTAACACGTTATAAAAGCCGCAGTTTTACAATTACACGGTTATTTTAAAGTTTCTATAGAAAAGCAAACTTGGCTTACATTCAGAAAAGATTGGTAGCAATTCACGCGTAACGCTGCTCTAAGATCAAAATGAAACTAACGGAAGACGAAGTCCTATACTTTTTAATTACAATCACTTCTTGGTAAGCTATTTGCAGAGTCCCAGTGGACTCTGTAATTAAAGTTCTTTCTTGGAAGTTTATTTGCTTTCCCAAATTTTCCTTTGCGTTTCCTATTCGTGCCTTTCATGAAAATGTTAAGAATATAACACTGTGAGCATTATTGAGGTTTATTTGCTTCGTAAGTAACGCAAAATTTGAAAATAAAGAAGTATTTGCTAGAGACTCAACCCTGTGGTCATCGGAATGCAGTTCTGAAATCTTTCCTCTGCGCCACCCACAGCCTGAAAACAACGTTAGCATAAATGGCTCATGTCCCACCCGATCCGCTCCAAAAATTCTATTTCTTTTTC
This sequence comes from Schistocerca gregaria, assembly GCF_023897955.1. NCBI lineage: Eukaryota > Metazoa > Arthropoda > Insecta > Orthoptera > Acrididae > Schistocerca > Schistocerca gregaria. Next base: position 177,521,883 of record NC_064924.1, on the reverse strand, counting down.
TGGACTTCTCGCCACCTGGAATTCCGACTTCTGTCACTTTCATATCTGGCTGAGCGCTGCATACACCACAAATATAGCGAAATCGCTGATGACGTATAAGCGCGGTCCCCTTGCGAGCAGAAGAACAGTCGGAAAGATACGTTTGCGTGTCTCGACCTACCGGCTTGATTTCAGAGCGAGTCAGGGCTCTTCAGCTGTACTGTCACAGTTGAGGACTCGAGAATTTTCAAATACGGTCCGCAAATAAAACGCGAAGTTGTGCAACGGAAAAAAATTGTTCATAGGAATCGAAAACGAGCAAACTGAAAACCTTTTCTCGCCACTACAAGAAATTTACAAGGAAAATATTTATCTGTTACCCCTTCAAAGGCCGAAGAAAATTTCGACAGGTTTGTAACCAAGCGTTACACGCACTTAGACGCTGCAGCATGAGCGTGTTTCTTGTCACATAGTAATCTACATCAATGAATTTTTGGCGCGAAATAGCATTCCTGTCGTTGCTAATCATCGCCCGTCTCCATGATTTCCATCTTGGAATGACTAGTTTGCTCGGATCTCTTTAAAAATCGTAGAAAAAAAAGGATAGATGCTGCCGCTCACTGGCAAAGAATGTAAATAAAATTAAAAAAATCTTAGTTCCATACTGGGGTTCATGTCGATTTGCATTAGTAACTACTACAAGTCAATATAATGCCTTTTATGACTTAAGATATGTCGACTGTTCGTGACTTCGTTACTTCGGCTCGCGTACCACTTGTAAAGACGTCACTTCGGTACTCTGGATAATATCCAGAGGAGTATAAATGATGAGCTGAAGGGTATCCCAGCTGAATGCTTCCACGACTACTGCGAAGGCGGGAATCGCTCCTCAGTAGCTGTGTAACTGCTGAAAACAACTGTTTTCTAAGTGTGGACTTGTCTGGAATTCTCGGGGCAGTTTAATTTATCGGAAAGGTCAGGGAAATCTCAGGGAATTGTGAGAAACTAAGGCAGTTCTGAGGGACTCTGGTCGAACTGAACTGTTCCTTGACTGAAATAATCCTTACCGAACAATCGTGTCTCAAATCAGTCTGAGATTCTGCTTTGGAGCCATTCGGTTGTGGAGCATAGGTTAGGACTCGCGTTGAACTGTTGCAATGTTCGTTGCTCGATCGTGGCTAGATTCGGCGCTCTGGTAGACCTCTGGGATCTTTGTTATTGCCTGTGGGTTCTCAGATCGTAGGTCACTTTACCTCGTGTGATAGCGAGTCCGATGTAATGTAGCCTCCTCGTGAAAATTTGTCACATAGCTATGAACTAGTCATTAACAGAAAAGCACAGGTGCGTCTTTTTAATTTCATAAAAATGTAAATATGGATCGAAAACTGAACACACATGTTTTGTATATCTTTATTGAACATTCTGTCTTAGCTTCTTTTCCTGTCTACTTCCTGTGCTAATTAGTATTTTGCTGGCTTGCGGACAGTGCCATGCTTCAAGTAAACAATGCCTACAGAATGAACATGGCCCAACTTGAGACACGATGCGTCGTTCCTGTCGGAGCCTATCAGTACTGATATTACATTCCAGTTACAGCAGTTCGTAGCGAGTTCCGGCGAGGATTTTATAAGTACTTGAAACTATCACACACACCCATGGCGAGGTACAGAATGGTGACGGACGGCGGTAACGAATCAATTTCGAGAAGGGACAAGCGCCCCAAACTCCCACAATTGCTGATAAAACAATAAATGCTATTTGAATTTGGAATAAAAACCAATTAACGACGTTACCAATTAAAAATCTCATTTTCGACTATTAAAACTAATACATTAGATGATACTATCACTTACAACAAAAACACGGTCAGGCAAATTAGGAATTTCAACATGTAAAAATCAATAGATCTCAGGCAGACCCTTCGTTGAAATAAAGTCGCCACTCTGACTTTCAATGGGACAGCCTTGAAGTGAGGAAAAAAAAATCATGGTTATAAAGAAAATGGGTGAACGGAAACAAGTGACACCGATTGTTGGCTTCGTCTCGTAATGTAATGATAATACAGCACTGATAGGACTTGTTTTGCGTTTGTATTACTTTTGGAAACTGTGGTGACAGACTAATTGATTGCGTAGTCCGAGGTCCAAGTTACACTGTAATGTGATATTTGAGTTGAGAGTTGGCGAAGCCTACGAATTTATCGGCGAAATCTTAGATGTGGTGACATACTGCACTGTGACATAACCCAAGGTCTATGTTACGTTAGAAGGCAACTGTTTGGATCTGAATTGGGGATGTGGTATCGAATGCTTCGGTTGATAAAAAAAAAACAGTATCAAATTTTCAGACGCACTTCGTATTTTCGGTTATGTCGATTCCCATCATAAGGTAATAGAGGAGTAAGTTGTGGCATACATTACGCGCCTCTCATGGGCTTAAATGTTCAGGGGTAGCTCTTATGTGATATTAATGACGTTTTCATACAGGCCCGTCGATTATATCTCGTTTCTGGATGCAGACTGCCGGTACCGGGAGAAAGCGCACATCCATTGCAGATGGCCGTTCGCAGATCGACTTGGCGAGTCGCGCGCTAACAGTGCGTAATGACTATCCAAAGCCCGCAGCGACGCCTGGGGGAACACTGCAAGAGGCGGCGTGTGGGGGTGGAAAGGGGAGGGGGCGTTGCTGGCGAGAGAAGGGGCGGGGTGGGGGGGGGGAGGAGGAGGAGTGGGGATGGGACGGCTGCATGGGCACAGACACGAGTCAGCCCTGCTTAATTGCTTGTTATATTATAGACCGAATTATTGACATTACAAGGCATTACTCGAACAAACAGGACTGCAGTAATTGCGTCGTTTATACACTAATGATGTTTGTGATTGGAATAGCCGTCCGGAGCGGAGCGGAGCGCAGCGGCGTCTGTATTTGCATCCCTTTAATCATTGTGTTTATCGGCGCGCCGACACGTCCTTACTCGCCCACTGCCGCTGAAGCTGTTGCGACGCAGCCGCAGGGTCGTGTTCACGCACCTTTGTTCTGCGCGGCGCCCCGGAACCTTCTTTGCCCGGAGCGTCTCTGACGAGACGTCCCGCTCGCCCCCACAAGGTGAGCGGTGGAATTGGCTGCTCGGCCAGAGCGTCTGTCACTTACTTTTATTCGTCAAATTTTCCTGTAATGACCATCAGACCTTGGACCGAAGTGACGCCATCCTTCTAACGTAGACGATTTATGCGGACCTACCTCACCCACGTTAACTTCTATAACGTTCTATACTGTTTTTACGAGTCTACAGTTTAGTCTTGTACTTTCCTACGACAGAAATCGTAAAGTTATCAAGACTGTCCGTCCGAACAGGCCTCGAAAGGCCCAATCGTACCGACCAACAGCCGTGTCATCCTCAGCCGACAGGCGTCACTGGATCCGGATATGGCCGGCCGGAGTGGCCGAGCGGTTCTACGCGCAACAATCTGGCACCGCGCGACAGCTACGGTCGCAGGTTCGAATCCTGCCTCGGGCATGGGTGTGTGTGATGTCGTTAGGTTAGTTAGGTTTAAGTAGTTCTAAGTTCTAGGGGACTGATGACCTCAGATGTTGTCCCATGGTGCTCAGAGCCATTTGAACGATTTTGATCCGGATATGGGAGGGCATAATATGGTGTCCTGACCACATAATATGGTGTCCTGACCAAATTGTTTTCCCGACCTTTGTCAGTTGACAGGAGCCGCTACTTATAGGTCAAGTAGCTCCTCAATTGGCCTCACCAGGGCTGAGTGCGTCCCGCTTGCCAGCAGCACTCGGCAGAACCAAATGGTCGCCCACCAAAGTGCTAGCGGAGCCCAATAGCGCTTAACTTGGATGATCTGACAGTAGTCGGTGTTACCACTGGTCGTTGGCTTCAAACACACCACCTGAAAAATGAGTAACATTTGGGAGGGAGAAGGAAGCGGAATGAAACTTTACGAGGCGAGAGAGTATATATGACGTTTTTACAGCGACTGCAAAATCGAGTCAAATTTAGGCAGGACTTGGCAGTATGACCCCACTTACCAATATGACACTGCACCCTCTCTGGCATTGCTACAAACGCTGATTCGATTGGGAATGGTGTCATAAACCAAATGTATCCTCTCCTGAGGCACGCTGGCGCACAACTGTTGTAACAGGTCCTTGATATCCTGGATAATGGCGTTGACGTCCGAGCTGGATCCACACACGTTCTCTAGGGGACAGAACTGGAGACCTTGCTGGCCACGGGAGTATCTCACCATAACGCAGATAGTTCATAGAGACAAGAGCCATGTGAGGGCGAGCATTGTTCTACTGAAAAATGGCACCAAGATACTGTCGCAAGGGTGACAACACATTAGGACGCAGGATTTGCATGACGTGCCACCGTGTTATGAGGGTTCCCTCAACCACTACCAGCAATGATCTGAAGCTGTACCCCATAGACCCTCACACCATGACGCCCAGAGTAACACTGCAGTGCCTCTCCAAAATTTTGGAAGTATGCGACGTCTCTCCAGATCGCTTCCATACTCATGAGGTACTGCAGAACCACTACTCGTCGCTGAACACAGCGGTGCACCGTTCATCAGCGGTCCATTCTCCGCGTTCATGGCTCCACACCGATCGCAGCCATTTATGTTGCGGTATTAACGGAAAGTGGACTGTGATTCCCTATTTCGGCTGTAGGTGGTCTCGGTCCAATTTTGCGGGATGACGCAAAATGTTGCAGGGACTCCAAGACTCGTTCAGATGGTTCAAATGGCTCTGAGCACTATGGGACTTAACTTATGAGGTCATCAGTGCCCTAGAACTTAGAACTACTTAAACCTAACTAACGTAAGGACACCACACACATCAATTCCCGAGGCAGGATTCGAACCTGCGACCGCAGCGGTCTCGCAGGCCAGACTGTAGCACCTAGAACCACACGGCCACTCCGTCCGACCAAGACTTGGTAGTCTTGGTAGGCAGATGTAGATGTAAAGGGATTACGGTATGGTTGTTGCACAATATACTGACTCACCTTTGATGACGAAAGTTGCTTCCCTGACGTTCCCACGCACTCCAACATCGGTCCCCAGTTACATCAGAGTGCCCGTAAAAGTGGACATTCCACGATTCGACCAACCGGCCAAATGGAGACCCACAAGGATTCAAATTTCAAATTCTGTCAGGTGCTGATAACGCTATTATCTCACGTTTCCGCGACATCTCCACGCTCTTCACATCAATCAGTCAACATCTGATGCAATTCTCGGCTCTTATACTATCCCAATAGGCCTGGAAACAACACGAAACACTAACAACACTAATACACTCTGCCAGCCGTTCTATCCTTGGCAACTTCAGTCTTTTACGGCGTTGGTATATTCGTGTGCGAAGTTACACTGACAACCGATCGTGTCTTGATGACTACAAAACTTGATAGTGTTACCAGTTACCTACATGTCGCTCTTCAGTGAGAGACATATTCCCAAACCATGGGTGATATGATAGAGACCTGGATTGTACAAGTCTGCATTTTTGTGTTCATGAAACGTTCCGCCTTGCAAATCACCTCGTAGTCATTCTGGAAATGCATTTCACGCGATTTTTTCCGCATCCGAGGAAATAACAAGAAGTCACTGGATGCCATTCCAGGAGAGTATAGAAGATGAGGCAAAAATTGAATGCCCCCTTCCCCCCAAAAAAAGCCTGTGTGATTGTTTCCTGATCATAATGAGAACGACAGTTTTTTTGAGAAAATCACTCACCTGCACAGCTTCCCGCCACGTTTAGTCTTCATAGTTACCCCTATATTCATCAGGAGATATCTATAGTAAGCTCATATGGCGGACTGCTGAACGCCACACTATGGATGTCTCAGTAAACAGCGTCACCTTCGCCTTGTTTGGCGGCGGTGAACCAATTCATATGCACCGCTTGCTTTGCTCCTTCCTCCCGGGGTCATAAGGATTGGGTAATAGTGATTAACTGCACGTTTGTCCCTTTCGTTATGCAGTACGGGCGGACATTGAAGATTATGAAATGCTGTCTAAGGAACTCAGAGCAAAGAGGAAGCAGCGAATTATGTATAATGAATGACGAAATATTGTTGCAAAGATGTCAAACTTGTCAACGAGCATCTCACGCCTTATCATCGCATTAGAATAATAATACAGTGAAAGTAAAATGTAAGGTCCTGAGCTGTTGTATACCTCCATAAGATAATAACATACAGATTCCAATAGCTTGTTGGTAAACTACGAGTCCGCTATATGAGATACAAACTTGAAAGTGTTTGCTTTACCGAGGGCAACGGCATTCAAATTTTAGGCTGTTGAGTCATGCATTATTCAGAATTTCTCTAGCGCCTTCACTTAGGTAAAGTACACCGGTAAGACCCGTGTTATGTTCTCTGCGTCTGACTATCTCCATGCTACATTCGACCTCTTTACTTGTCTTCATGGTGACAGGACGCGACTATGTACCATAAATTATTTACTTTGTCCGTTGGTTATGACATCCTGTTAAGTTTACGTAATGCAGCTCCTAATGGTGATTCTAAGAGAAAATTTGTAATTCTCTGAACGTCCTGCAACACTTTTCATTGACAACCTTGTCAGCGCTACTCGATTCGAATCGATTTGTATCCGTGTGTATTTCGACTGCACTGCAGTGAACTACTATGTCCACGTGTCTATTTATTATTTAATGTATTGCATCGTTTACGAACAGTAAGCAAATAAACAGAGTGTCGTAAATATGCGTATAGTCGGCAAATGTATAGCATTCGCTACCGTATCTTTATCGCAGTTTCGTCCTACATAAACTCTTTCACTCATTCAACAACGGCAAGAGCGGTTACTGGCGTCACAACTCTGGTTTATGAGGCACGAAACAGTTGAAAACTAATTTTCACTTCCATCACATAACTATTCTAATAATAAACTTCTTTAAAAAGCCAAACAAGCGGGCAAAGAGTAACTAATTGTAGAAAATTACTATATAAATGTTGTACAAAACTTACCCTGCTGTTCAGACGACTGCAAACTATTGGAAAGCCATCCAAGACCTACCTGACAGTTAGCGAATCGTCGTGAAGAGACTTGATTCTCGCCTCTTTGGCGACAGAAGAAGAAGAAGAAGAAGAAGAAGAAGAAGAAGAACAGGCAGGGCCCGCGAAGACTAAGCGATATAATATCAGTATAGGAAGAATCTCAATTACTTGTTCTTCTCATCCAAGGAGACACTTAATACCCGCTACCAAATTGCAGTACGAGGTTATACTGCAACACAAAGAAGCTGTTGCTGTCTGTACTAGGAAAGTAGCAGTGTTATTTATTTTAATCATGAACGTATTACGTAATTGACCACAGTTGTTTCAGATATATTTCTATTCGTCTACAGCTACACTTCACAAGTTACCTGATAGTATGTAGCGCAGGGCGTCTCTGTACCGCTACCATCTCCTCACATCCCTGCTCCTCTCATGAATGGAGCGTGGGACGAATGATTGTCGGTAGAGTCCCCGCATGGCATTTAATTTCTATGGTTTCTTCAACGCGGTAATTTCGTGAGACCTGTGTGGGAGGGAGTAATATGTTGTCCGCCTCTTCACGGAACTAGCTCTCTAGGAAGTTCTTGGTGAGGCACAACGCCAATTTCGTAGCGTCTGCCACTGGAATTTGTTTCCGTAATGGTCTTGCACCGACTGAACGATCCCTTGACGAAACGCTCCACTCTTCGTTGGACGTCTTCTCTCTCTTCTACTCGTATTAATCCAGCCTGGTATGACTCCCAGACCGACGAGCAGTACACGGGAATCGATGGAACAAGTGTTTTGTAAGCCGCTTCCTTCGTAGATGAGTTATATTTGCTTAAAATGTTTCCACTGAGTCTCAGCCTGGTATCTGCTTGTCGCACAGTTTTATTTGTTTGAACTTCCCAGTTTAGGTCGCACTGGACGGTTATGTCTAGGTATTCTGTGGTAATTTCTGCAACGAGTCAGTTGTCGCCAGCAGTTTAATCGTACAGTAGAAGATTTATTTGCCTACTTACGCAGACTAAGTTACATTTATTTACGTTCACGTTCTACTACGAATCATCGATCCTCTTCCGGCCTTCCTGCAGTTTGTTACAATCTTCTCACGTTGCTGCGTTCGTATAGATAGCTACATCATCCACCAGCAGTCTCTTGGAGTTTCCGACATTGTCTACCAGATCTTCTGCGTAAACTGTAAACAGCAACGCCCAGTCAGACTCGAGAAATTACCTTTACATGCGACGATTGTGTCCCGTTAAGAGCGATGTGTTGATTTCTGCTTGCAAGCAGGTCCTGACTCCAGTCGCAAATTTCTCTGGTAATCCACCAGTGGGGCAGCAGCCAGACATGATGTACTTGAATAATGATAACTTAAACCAGCAACTGTATTGTAATCGAATGCCGATTATTCGAAATATGTTACCAGCTTAGACGTCAAAAAGCGTCACCTTCAGGCCTCGAGCGTGATCTGCCATTAACGTACGTACCTCAGTGATAAAGGCCAACGGAGTCAACAAACGGAGTCCTCAAACTTATGAAGCATGATTCGCCAGCATGTGGAACCAACCAAGAAAGCCGAGTGCAGTGGGGCCAAAATCAATGGGACTGCGTTATTTTCGCAGCAATAACAAGACCACCAATGATTAGACCAATGATGTATTGTTACTGCTACGAAAATAACGGAGGACCATGAGTGGTCTTGTTATTGCTACGCAAATAACGGAATACAGTTGATTTTGGCCGCGCTGCACTCGACTTTGTTGGTTGCTTGACACGTTGTACTACTATCATTTGATGACTCCGTTGGTCTTTGTCACTGTGGTACGTACGTTGATGGCAGATCACGCTTGGGTCCTAAAAATGACGCTTTTTTGGCGTTTAAACTGGTAGTATATTTCTAATAAACGACGTTGTATTACAATACAGTTGTCGATTTCAACTATGGTTATTCAGGTAGACGTGAATTTGGCCAAATACTCGGTAAGTTCGTATTTTTTTTTTCACTAAACGACAGTGTGGAACTGTATCAAAATGCCCTCCTACACTCAAGGAACACATCAACCCGAGCTCCGATCGATGTGCACACCGCTGTGCATCTCTTGGAAGAACAGAGCGAGCTGTGGAATTTAACGTGTTTTTTATGGAGGAGATTTCCGCTCTCCAAAAACGTCATAATAAGTGAGCATACGTTCCACATTCTAAAACTACTTTCCGTCAGCGATAGAGACCTGTAATTATTGCAATTATCTTACGACCCTACTTTTCTCCAGTAGTTACGTACCCTTCGTTACTCTGGCGGTCTACGAATAACTGCGGGTAGAAGAGGGGCCTGTTGTTTCGAAAGATCTCTGTATGATCTCATTGGTTACTCTTCTGGACCGGAGATCTTCGCGTTATTAAAGGACTCTGATTACTATCCTACTTCACGATTCCTTATTTCAAAATCTGCCATCACATTTCACCTACATCTCTATGACGACGGTCATAGTCATGTTAATCTGGTGAGGTTCACAATCGAATGTCTCGCGAAGACACGCATAGAGCGTACTAAGTAGCGAGGTGACAAAGTGGTTGAAGTGCTAGACTCAATGCAGTGACATCCAACTCTCTGTTGGCCCAGCTGTCTTGAATTTTTCATTGGTTCCTCAAAGTTCTCAAAGCGAATTACTTGATGCTTTCTTTAAAAGGTGCACAAGCGATTTCCTTCATAATCTTCAGCCAACCCGAGTATGTGCTCTTCGTCTAAAGCTCTGATCGTCGACGGAATCCTTGCTAATACGACTTGATCAGGGTATTTGCTTTGTTGGTCCCGTTACATGTAACCAGACATGACCTAGACAACGATAACCGTCTTCGATTTGATACACAGTCCCACACCACTCTCTTTAGCTCAACTTTTCTCCGAAAACGGTTGCTACTATCACTCCTCTTTTCGACGAATGCCGTACTGCGTTTAGAAGTGTGGTTAGCTGATTCAGAAATTCTGTCGGTAAAAACAGTTGCAGCATTGACTGCTTAGTAAAATACCACCCCTCTTGTATTCTGCCTCTTGTCGAAAAGTAAATTTTGATTATCTTGTGAAATACTGATTTTTTTGTTTTGTTTTTGTTTTGGGCAAGTAAAGCCATCACTTTGTAAAATGCATACCTGTGGAAATAGACGGATAACTGTAGCCAGTTGCTTGTAATTATATTTCCAAACCGCGTTTCGGAGTATTATACCTCCATCATAAGGCATATTTACATAAATTGTCGGGACACAAGACGTGGTGTACGTATTACGTGGAACGGACCATGTGGATATTTGGGTGTAGCGGTCAGAGGAGCCGGCGAAGAGTTGGCTGCTTGTCTTGGTGCCTACCACCTCCACTCCTTCGTCCGCCTCGTCACATCCCCTCCCCACCTCTCCAATCCCTACCTCCATTTCTCCACCCCCTCTCCTCGTCCACTCTTACGTAGACCGTCCCTCCTTCGGCTGCTCTATCCCGGTTGTCCTGCTTCGTGTCAACCATAGTGATTTACTTCCAATTTCATTAGAGGGGCAGAAAAAGTCCGTAGAAGTTTAACCCCGAAGTTCCATTTAATTTATACTGCTTAATGCACTTAATACTATAAAATACTCTTTGTACACGCGTGTCGCCGTCTGCGTGAATACTTGTGTGTGTGTGTGTGTGTGTGTGTGTGTGTATACGGTCCTGTATCCACGCTTTCGTGATGTGTGTGTGTGTGTGTGTGTGTGTGTGTGTGTGTGTGTGTGTGTGTGCCTAGTCTCATAGCGCTTCTAATTAATCACGTTTTCACCTCATCGCTAATGGAGGTTCCAAAATGTTCATTTCACCTAATGTTCAATTAACCTAATTGAACATTTGCATTCCTGGTCCCCCCCCCCCCCCCCCCTTCTGCCGCCGCCTACATATATATTTCGTCGTCTTTTGTCTGGCTGCTTACTTTAGCTAATTGCCTGCATCTAATATGCAGCGTCTAATACGGAAAAGTAACGACGGTCGCGTCATTTTCTAACTTGCTTCCCCTTCGTCCCTCCCTCCCTCCCTCCCTCCCTCCCTCCCTCCCTCCTTTTTCGCCCGCCAGACCCGCCTTTCTGTTTTCCCGTTTGCGACGAGTACTGACGCGATCGCTAAGATTAATCTGTGTTATGATTTCATAAAAGAAACTTATTCAACGTGACAACTCAATTCGGCTAAAAGCATCACCTTAAGTTATTGCGGCAGCGCCCGGAAGATGTATTAATTCCGCGTAATATATTAGAGCGGGCCTGAGTACGGGGGGGGGGGGGGGGGGGGGTCGTGGTGGTAGGGGGCCGAGGGGGCGTTACGGCTGTCGTGTGACGTCACTCGCCGCCTGATGGATGGTAATTGGAAACTTCACGCGTCCTTCGGGTGTGCCCGTAACTCCTATTAACGCGCCGCCTCCCAGCACACGGCCTGATTTCAACAGCGTCACTAGATCCGCATAATGGGGTAGGCAACGCCGAGCGACTCAAATTTCGTGCTCCCTAGTCTCCTAAACAGGCGTTATGGACGGCTCTCCCGTGTTACCTACGACATCCGTAATATTTTATAAACGTTTAAAGCTATCTAAACAAGTTTTCCGATGTGTACGAGCACAGTAGGCAGCAGAGGGACCTTTTCGCTTTCGGCTAACACTCTTTTCTTCGATATTTAGCACTTCTCGAAGAAACTAAGTCTTTTTCTCTAGCACGCACTTCTCTTTAGCGTATGTGTGGTTATTAGCTCGTTGTCCAGTACATCAGAAAAATATCAAAGACGTTAACGCAGCATAGCACTTTGGTATGTTTAGAAGCAAGGACTGACTGACCAAAGAAAAGATTAAATATGGTGCAAATATTTACTATAAAAATAGTCTTGATCACAAATTATTTATTCCGGTGATAGGTTTCGACCGACCACAACTGCATTCCTGGTCCCCCTTCTGCCGCCGCCTACATATATATATTTCGTCGCCTTTTGTCTGGCTGCTTACTTTAGCTAATTGCCTGCATCTAATATGCAGCGTCTACGTCTAAATGTGGTCATCTTCAGACCAATGAGTAAGAACCTCCTTGTGGTGCTAAATCACTACTCACGTAACCCTCTAAACTTCTTGTAGTCTCCCAATACCTTACTCAGCAGTAAATTAATGACTTTTCCATACATTGTGGGAGTATACAGTGATCAATGTTATTACAAATATTTACTATCAAAAACAGTCTTGATCACAAATTATTTATTCCGGTGACCGGTTTCGACCACTACTTTGGTCATATTCAGACCAATGAGTAAGGACATCACACACATCCATGCCCGAGGCAGGATTCGAACCTGCGACCGTCGCAGCAGTGTGGTTCGTGACTGAACCACCTAGAACCGCTTGGTCACATCGGCCGGCTTAATTGATCACGAGCGGTGCCTCTACAATGTTCTCAATACGATAGAAGCGTCTGTTGTGGCCACAACAGTATTGTCTGTATTTGTGAATGCCGTACATCCGAGTTACGTGTCCAGTAATTAATACTGAAATTAAGTTTATTGTCAATCCAGGTGATATACCGGGTCATCAAATCCTCAGTATAAATTTGAAAACTGAATAAATCACGGAATAACGTAGATAGAGAGGTACAAATTGACACACATGATTGGAATGACATGGGGTTTTATTAGAACCAAAAAAATACAAACGTTCAAAAAATGTCCGACAGATGGCGCTTCATATGATCAGAATAGCAATAATTAGCATAACAAAGTAAGACAAAGCAAAGATGATGTTCTTTACAGGAAATGCTCAATATGTCCACCATCATTCCTCAACAATAGCTGTAGTCGAGGAATAATGTTGCGAACAGCACTGTAAAGCATGTCCGGAGTTATGGTGAGGCATTGGCGTCGGATGTTGTCTTTCAGCATCCCTAGAGATGTCGGTCGATCACGATACACTTGTGACTTCAAGTAACCCAAAGCCAATAATCGCACGGACTGAGGTCTGGGGACGTGGGAGGCCAAGCATGACGAAAGTGGCGGCTGAGCACACGATCATCACCAAACGACGCACGCAAGAGATCTTTCACGCGTCTAGCAATATGGGGTGGAGCGCCATCCTGCATAAACATCGTACGTTCCAGCAGGTGTTTATCAGCCATGCTGGGGATGATGCGACTCTGTAACACATCGGCGTACTTTTTACCCGTCATGGTAGCAGTTACTGATGTTTTGCTATCCAGCGCTATCTGTCGGAAATTTTGTGAACTTTTTTTTGTTCTAATAAAATCCCATGTCATTCCAAGCATGTGTGTCAATTTTTACATCTCTACCTACATTATTCCGTGGTTTATTAAGATTTCAAATTTATGCTAACAGTGTTAGTATTTAGGTGGGTAAATTATTGATGCTCGTATGATGAGTGCTTCCGTAACCCAGGTAGGCGAAATGAGTTTAGTGTTTCAAGCGGCATGCTATCCAAGATTTACGTCACATTCAGGGAAAGCGGATAAAATATCGTTCCCTAAGTAACAATGAGAACGAAAGTGTACACCGAGTGATCGTTTCAACGAAAAACAGGACGACGATAGGCACAAAAGTCACTGTAGAACTGAATGTGGCGAATTCTTTCAGCAGCAAAACAACACAAAAGGGGGCTCCCCTTCAGAAGTAATGAATTGCAAGGCGAACTGGAATTCCAAAATTAGTCAACAGTGATGCAAATGCCCGCTACAGGGAAACGTGCGGCTGATGCCATAAAATCAGGACTACGCAGCAAACGAAGAATGGGTCGGATGAGTGTTGTTGCACACTGGTTATTAACTTTTAGCCGTGTTTACGTCCCAAGAATGAAACATAGCAGGGGGCCGGTTATGATTTGGACAGCCACACCATGGTATTGCTTGGGTCTCACTGTTACTGCGCAAAACCGTATTACTGACAAGGATTACGTGACCGTTTTTACTGATCGCCATCCCATTGTACACTGTTTGTTCACCGGTGGTCATGCTCTATTCCAGGACGAGAGACCTCCTGTTCATACAGCTCGCATCGTCCCGTACTGGCTGTGTGAGCACGTGGATGAAATGTCGCAGCTCACCCCGCTACCCTACTCACCAGATCTCAATGTTATTGATCATTTGCAGAGAAGGGTGCGTAATTGCTGTCCACCTCCATCAACGTATCTGATGTCGCCACTGTTTTGTGAGAAGTATAAGATTCCACTGAAAGCCATACAGGATATCTGTTTATCCAATCCGCGACATCTAAAAGCTGTTGTGAATGCCAGAGAATTTCGTAGCCGTATTAAGCTTGGTAGTGCGTTGTGTTCTAGACTCGTAAAACTACAGTAGGCTATCGCAAACTACCGCAAGTAAGCATAGACTACAGTAGTTCTTCTAGTAGCTATGGGCAGTTAAGATCTCAACTGTATGTTAGGTGTGTTGATACCTATCGCGCGTTACGATACCTTTGTTTTCCTCTACGATCAGTGTTTTACTAAATTCTCCCAGAAACGGGGAGCTGTGAACTGTCTAGAAACTGAGTGAGGAAATACACTGAAGCGTCAAAGAAATTGGTAGATGCATGTGTATTCGAATACAGAGATAAGTAGTTACGCAGAATACGGCACTGCGGTCGGAAATGCCTTTATAAGACAACAAGTGTGGGGTGCAGTTGTTTTAGACCGTTTACTGCTGCAACAAAGGAAGGTTATCAAGATTTGAGTGAGTTTGAACATGGTGTTACAGTCAGCGCACGAGCGAAGAGAGACAGCGTCTCCGGGGTAGCAATGAAGTGGGAATTTTCCCGTACGACTATTCCACGAGTGCACCTTGAATATCAAGAATTCGGTAAAACATCAAATCTCCAACATCACTGCGGCCGGAAACAGATTCTGCAAGAAAGGCACCAACGACGACTCATGAGAATCGTTCAAGATGACAGAAGTGCAACCCTTCTGCAAATATCTGCGGATTTCAATGTTGGGCCATCAACAAGTGACAGCGCGCGAACCACTCAACGAAGCATCACCGATATGACCTTTCGGAGCAGAGGGCCCACTCGTGTGCCCTTAATGACTGCAGGATACAAAGTTTACGCCTCGCCTGAGCCCGTCACCATTGACCTTCGACTGTTGATGAGTGGAAATATGTTGCTTGGTCGGACGAGTCCCGTTTCAAATTGTACCGAGCGGATGGACGTGTGCGGGTATGGAGACAACCTCATGAATCCATGGACCCTGCATTTCAGCAGGGGACTGTTCAATCTAGTGGAGTCTGTGTAATGGTGTGAGGTGTGTGCCGTTGGAGTGATATGGGATCCCTAATACGGCTAGATGCGACTGTGACAAGTGAAACGTACGTAAGCGTCCTGTCTGATCCATTCATGTCCATTGTGCACTCCGACGGACTCGGGTAATTCCAGCAAGAGAATGCGACACCCCACACGTTCACAATTGCTACAGAATGTCTCCAGGAAGAGTCTTCTGAGTTTAAACACTTCCGATGGCCACCAAACTCCCCAGGCATGAACATTATTTGAGCATATCTCGTATGCCTTGCAACGTGCTGTTCAGAAGAGCACTCGACCGCATAGTACTCTTACGGATTTATGGAAAACTCTGCAGGATGCATGGTGCCAGTTCCCTCCAGCAGTACTTCAGACATTAGTCGAGTCCATGACACGTCGTGTTGCGGCACTTCGGTATGACCGCGGGGTCCCTTACGCAATTAGGCAAGTGTACCAGTTTCTATGGCTCTTCAGTGTATAAATAGCCGCGTAACCTATGCAACGTTATTGTTCTACGTAGTTATCCTCCTATCTCGCATTTAAAAATATTTATAGCGAAATTGAAATTTTCAGTGTTTAATTCAAGTTTTATTTGGAAATTGTTTATTTTTAACCGTAAACAGCTGGATAACGCAGCAAAAATTAAGAAAAATTTCGACTTATCACATAGCGTTAAAAACGAAATTTCCTCAGAAAATAAATGAATAAAAAAAAATATCGTTTCAGTACTTCGTCGAGCGTATACCAAACAAGTTTCGGTTTCTTCTGAAAAACTATCAAACTTATCAGCAGTAAAAGGAAATTCTTGTCTTTGACCATGATGAAGAACGCTCTATTGAGTACAAAATAAGAATAATAATCATATAAATAATGTGCTTGTCATGCAAACTGTACTTGCAGCAGAGTTAACTGCTTTGGTTACACTGAAGCGCAGAAGTACGCGAGCGTATAATTTTTATTACTTATACAATAGGATTTATATTTAGTGAGGATATAAAATACATAATGTACTAATACTGAACGATGTGTGGTTATAATTATGTGCAAAACAAACAAACCAACAAGAGCATACAGAAATCGTAGGCTCCTAGTTCCTGTCTCACATATTCATTTCAATTCCTTTTTGTACCAATACTATCGGTAGGCCTTCCATTTACTGCGTCATTTATGTATCGTAGCAAAACTACCGAGCCGTAGTTGTGTTTTTGGTGTATCCACATTGTCGTCATTCCTCTGTATTTCCGGCATCCGTGTCCCAGTCCCGTGTTTACCTGTGAAACGCCTCGCACGCTTCCCCAAATCCTGATTGGCTTCCTTCCGATCGACTCGGCGCGGGATCCGGAACGCCGCGCAGACGCTCTGGCGCGAACCGGTCGCCGCGCACAAACCCCGTCGCGGACTAATTCTCGTCGGCGTAGCGCGACGCGGCCCGGCGTTTGCTGTAAACGGCACTCGTTTGCTGTGAGCGAGGAGGGGTCCCGTGAGCTGTGAGGTGAGCCAGGCTGTGAGGTGAGGCGAGGAGCACGCGTGGTGCGCCAAGGCGCCGCCCCTAATGAAGACGGGCAACATTTAAACGCACCGGCTGCTCGCGGCCTCTTCATTAGTGCCTCTTCCCGGCAAGCACCGCCAGTGCAGCCCGGCGCCCTCAGCTCTCCCCCGCTCTTGCTCGCACGCTGACACACACACACACACACACACACACACACACACACACACACACACGACGCGTGTACTCGTGCATACGCAGGCTGGATGAGACAGCAAAAGAGGAACATGTGAGGATTCAGTGACGAGATAAACGATAGGTTTTGAAGTTCTGTGAATTGGTTTGTATCTACAATGCTGGAACAGAGCGAGGTGGTGCCGTGGTTACCACACTGGACTCGCGTTTTGCTGGACGACGGTTCAAAACCACGTCCGGCCATACTGATCTAGGTTTCCCGTGGTTACCCTAAATCGCAAATATCGAGATGGTTCCCTTGAAGCGGCATGGCCCACTGCCTTCCCCAACCTTCTTTAATCCGATGGAGTCGATGACTTCACTGTTTGGTCCACTCCCTTCAGATCACCCAACCGCCCTACCTCGTGGAAAAAAAAAAAAAAAAAAATAGTACGCCCCTTAAGAGGTTACCAGTTCACTCAAGATTTATTGTTGCAGTATGCATATGGGAGTAAATTAAACGAAGACATTTACAGGTCAATAGCAGTTCTCAGGTACAAGATATCGACCCATGCTGAAAATTCATATTAGCGCGGGGTCTGGCTTTCACGGACTGCAACGCACACGCTGACCCTGGCATCGACTTAGACGTACAGATGGCGAATATTCTCCCGGGATAAACGTTATGCCACGCTTGCTCTACCTGTCACGTAGTCCTGTAAGAGTTATTGATTAACGAGTCGCATGAGGCACTTCTCGTCCCATCGTATCCCACACTCGCTCGATTGGGCACAAGTCTGGAGATGATGCTGGCCAGGGAAGTTGCTGCACGTCTTGCATGGCAAGCTGAGTTTCACGACAAGTGTGTGGTAGAGCATTATCCTGTTGGAACACCACATAACCTTCTTGTAACAAGAATGGCTGACGAATGTGTCTAACAAAATACTACACGCACTGAGCGCTGGTTAGCATTCCCTCCAGAAACACCAAAGGTGAACGAGAATTGTAGCTTATCACAGAGTAGACCAGAAGCTGGGGCCCATGTGTCCTGGAAGAATGCCCTCTCCGAGACAGTGCTCACCAAGTCTACGCATCACTTGCGAGCAGGCATAATCTGCTTTCATCGCTGAAGACCACGATGCGTCATTGCATCTTCCAAGTGATTTTTGACGGCACCAGTCGATTTGTGCACACGTCGATGCTGTGACGTGGATGCCATATCGGCTTGAGGCACTCTTGCCCATATTCCCACTGCTAATAACCAGTTCGCAAGAGGTCGTGTTGACACGTCTGGCCTCACGAGCACTCTTACCTGTGCTGTGGCATCTGTGTAATCTGCCACTGCTGCCATTACAGTGCTGCCATCCAGGCGGGCGCCTGTGCTGCGTGGACGTCAAGAACATCCTTTACAGGCATCAGAGTGTTCCAATGATCACTGATACCAGCGTCGTTGCACAACTGAAGCAACACGTCCAACTTGTGACGCTTCCCCGAAAGGACCATCGCGGCACTCGGAAGGCCACAGTCTCCCCCAAGTCAAACTTGCCAAACTGGCTGTATGAAGCACGAGTACGTCTCGGTGCCATGGTTGCCTGCTTACTTCACGCGTTTGCACCACACCGAGCCTACGATGGCTCTCTGGTAGCCACACCAATACGCAATTTGCAGTGGACGACGATCAAACTATTATCACTACACGTACTATCTCGCAAGTGGCATATGCCATCAGTGGATCGTAACAGACGTCGTCTTTCCAGGTGTACTAATTTCCTTTTGCGGCAGTGTAAATCACAACGCAAGTTAAAAATACGCGCATGCAAGTGGAAATAATTCGGCAGCAACGTCTGAGAAGGCTATTATTATTATTATTATTATTATTATTACTATTATTATTTCAAAGTCTGATCGGTCGCGAATTCGAAACCACAATGCAACTCCGATAAAACTTCGGGTAGATGAGTTGCTCGGAGAGTCTAGTATTCACATCGATCACGTCACCTCGCCCTTTTTAGTTCTCAACGGGCAACGAAAACGTAAAAAGAGCCTCCAGCCAAGTGTGAAGTGCGTCCTGTTATTCGGTTCCTTCGTGCTGAGGGTTTTCGCCTGGTTGTATGCAGCCCACATAGCGTGACTGTCATGCGTGGTAGCAAAGAGCACCAATGAAGCAGGACGTACTTACGTTCACGATGCGGGTGGTTAAGAAAGGAAAAAAGTGCCGGTTAATGGTCCTGTTCAGCGAGCGGACCAGGTGAGTCGCGAAAATCGTCTATGAAGGGCAATTCAGAACAAGCAAAGAGGAATGTTATCATCCCGTATCGTCCTTCTTCATCCTTCTGCATTGCAGTGCTTGGTCGCCAATTGCAGCGGCACCAAAGACGCTGTTGCATTGTAGCCACTGGCTATGAGGACAACATTTTGGCACAGAAAACGAGTTGCAGGCTAGCATATAGAGGTGAAGGTAAGCACAGGTGGCTACCTTCTATGACGGGGGTATTGGGAAGTTAGTACAACGCTACGGCGTTGTTAGTCAGATCGGTTACTATGTCGAATAGTAGCTGAAAGGTGTAGCTAAATGATACAAATAAAACATTTTTGATTCTCAGTGCGCTTTTCATTTCGTGGCCGATCGGGCTTTGGAAAAGAAGTCCTTGTGCATGATTGTACTTGAGTACACAAATTGTTTGGGAGTGCTTTCATAGAATCATTTTCACACTCGAATAGAAATCGGCGCACTAACCGTTGCGGAGTGGAAAATTGAGCCTGGGAACATTGCCTTGCGTGTGGTTGAGCCATTTCACTGTATATCCCTTCATCCAAGAGCTCTTGTTCCGCAAGATGTGCAGGAGAACTACTGTCAAGTTAGGAAGATAGGAAACGAGGTTTTGGTCGAAGTAAATTTGTTTGGATTGGTTGTGAGTCACAGTCGATCAAACACTTTTCCGCAAAAGGCAAAAGTCCCTGGCTCGAGCCTCGATCGGACGCACGGTTTTGATCTGGCAGGAAGTTCCACTGTCACACTACGTCTTTATCCCTTTCGATTAGCACTTGCCCAAAATGAACATCTAAATCTTTCTGTGAGGGCTGTGGGTTCTCTTATTTTATTTATTACAAGCGACAAATTTCCCCACGAATGCAGAAATCGACAACATATTTTATTACAATGGTCTTTCTCCCTAGGTGGGTAGGAATCAACTAAATGTTTTGGCATTCATTTTGCTGTGTTACTTTTTCGTCCTTCAGTTTTTCATACTAGTATACCTTCCTCACCGCGTTGCTAGTGAGCAATGTCAGTAGGTGGGATTTAGTTTCAATGGAGCTTCATCACTGTTGGAATATAGGGGCTTTTAAACAATATCAGCTGCGGATTCCTATTACAAGAAACGTTCAAATGTTGAAATGAGTGTGAAATCTTATGGGACTTTCCAGTTAAGGTCATCAGTGCCTAAGCTTACACACTACTTAACCTAAATTACCCAAAGGACAAACACACACACCCGTGCCAGAGGGAGGACTCGACCCTCCGCCGGGATCAGCCGGACAGTCCATGACTGCAGCGCCTCAGACCGCTCGGCTAATCCCGCGCGGCACAAGAAACGTAATACGAGGGCTGTCCAGAAAGTAGGTTACGATCGGTCGCGAAATGGAAACCACTGGGAAAATCCGGTAAAGCTTTGCTCAGATGTGTTGGGCAGCGTCTCTAGTATGCCCGTCGATCGTGTCGCGTCGCTCTTTCCAGTTTTGAGTAAACAGTGAGCACGTAAAGATGCGTAGGGAATAGCGTCTCCCGCCAAGTATGAGTGCCTGGTTAGAGATTTCGCCTGTGTCATGCAGCCCACTTAACACAACTGTCGAGCAGTTCCTTCTTCATGTCGATTCTCGGCCGCACACTGCAGGGACAATGAAGACGCTCCTGCAGCGTTTCCGATGAGAAGTGTTTGATCACCCACAATACAGTACCTAATTGGCTACGCCTGAGTCTCATCTCTACTCACAAGAACCGTTGGCTACGAAGACACCATTTTTCCACAGACAACGAGCTGCAGACTAGTGCAGATAACTGGCCGAAAGCACAGGCGGCTGCTTTCTATGACGAGGATATTGGAAAGTTGATACAACACTAAGCCAAACTTCGAAGTTGGAGCGGCGAATATGAAGAGAATTAGGTGGAAGGTGTGCCTAACTGTTGCAAATAAAACGTTTCTGGTTTTCACTGTGGATTCCATTTCGCGACCGATCGTATCTTACTTTCTGGACAGCCCTCGTATGAAGCAATTTTACTGGAATGACATGAGAATCTAACAAAGCTATATCTAGCAGAATTGGAGATTTAAGAGGTGGAGGACAGCACGATGGCACGGGGGTGGGGTGGAAGGAGGGACAATAAGGTCTGGGGAGTGGAGTGAGTCTGCAGCTGTGTTAAGGGCAGCATTGTGAACCACCGGTATCAGCACTGACCAGGGGGATGCTTTCATCGGCCAGTGATTGGAGGTGGCGGTGTGGGATCGTACGTAGGGCGGAGTGGTGAGTGGAATGGTAGAAAGGTTACGGGGCGCTGGTGATGGGCGCTTCCGCCGCGGTTTTTGAGCCAGTTCCGCGAAACGCGAGTAATCACGCGAGAGGCGCACATGCGGCGACGGCGCCCGCGGCTGATTACGCCGATACATTACCCGACGGCTCTTGTAAACGCCGCCCAATTTGGGAATGAGGGCGCGCCGCACACCCTGCCCGGAGACGAGGAGTGAACTGAGGCGAGCGCCGGCGAGGCACGGCTCCGGGTGCTTGTTAGCATTGCGCGGAATGGAAGAGCCATTACTCTATCAGCCGGGCAAACAGGCAGCCGGCGGGTTGCGGCGGCGCTGCCGGGCGCCAAGAGAAGGGAAGGGAAGGGCAGCGTTGGGAAGGGGTGGGGAGGGACCGCTACTACCTGTCGCGCAAACATCCGGGCAGCACGCCGAGGAGGCTGCACTCTTGCGACATCCCGGCCACTTCCAGTCGGCACCACTCTGCCCTGTACAGTTTTGTCTCGCAGGAAGAAAAGTTCAATCTTAGGACGATGCCTTCGATACGGTACATATTTTTGTAGTCTTTTGGATATCACTCCATTTGTAACAGGTGTCCCACTCGTAACTGGGCTGGGAAAAAGTATTATAAGAATGCAATTTTTTTTACAACCTCGGATCAGGCGTGAAATTGAAACCTCAGTCAAAATTCAAAAATGGTTGAAATGGCTCTGAGCACTATGGGACTTAACTTCTGAGGTCATCAGTCCAATAGGACTTAGAACTACTTAAGCCTAACTAAGCTAACGACATCACAGACGTCCACGCCCGAGGCAGGACTCGAACCTGCGACCGTAGTGGTCGCACGGTTCCAGACTGTAACGCCTAGAACCGCTGGGCCACCACGGCCGGCGCAGTCAAAATTCGGCTGACCATTCAGCAGATGTGTTGCGCAGTGTCTCTAGTATGCCCGTCTATTGCATCACATCGCAGTTTTCAGTTCTGAGGGCACGTGAGCGCATAAAGATGCCTAGAAAATAGCGTCTCCCCCAAGTGTGAACTCCTGCTGAGAGTTTCGCCCGATCTCATGCAGTCCACAGATAGTAACTGTCACGCGCTTCCTTCATCACAATCCTTGGCCACATACTGCAGATGCAACGATGGCGCTTTGGTACCGTTTTCGATGGGAAGTTTTTGATCATCCATCATCCGGCCTTGGCTCCTTCTGATTTTCATCCTTCGCCTACGTGAGTCGCTCGCTATGAGAAAAGCATTTTGGCACAGGCAACGAGCTGCAGACAAGCGTAGAGATATCACAGGAGGCTGCCTTCAGTGACGAGGTTGTTGGAAAATTGGTACACGCTACGACAAATTTCTAAGCCGCAGCGGCGACTATGTAGAGAAGTTGCTCGAGACTGTAGCTAAACGTTGCAAATAATATAATTATGATAGCTTCTATGCTTTCTGTTTCGCAACCGATTGGAGATGAGAGAGACAGAGACAGAGACAGAGACGGCCGCTGTGGACGAGCGTTTCTGGGCGCTTCAGTCCGGAACCGCGCTGCTGCTACGGTTCGAGGCTCGAATCCTGTCTCGGGCATGGATGTTTGTGATGTCCTTATGTTGGTTAGGTTTACATAGATCTAAGTCTAGGGGACTGATGACCTCAAATGTTACGTCTCATAGTGCTTAGAGCCATTTGGACTACTTTTTTTTAGAGAAAAACAGCATGAGACAGTTACGATGTTTAAAGTCTCAGAAGTACTGATATTTGTGCTACCAAGCGTTTATGCAAAAATGTATGTATGTTCAGCTTTAACAAATAAGGCGAGGGCAGTCATTAACCAAATGCCAATTGCCTGTGACATGGCGTTTTTGGCGATATGCAATCAGACGTGCAACAGTACGTCAAATATTGAGGAGCGAAATTATAGAGACGGTAGAGCGTCATAAACCGAAATTTGATGATGATGTACTAGTGGTCGAAAATTAGTATTTCAGGTGGCATTTTCATATGACCGATGTTTTAATTGAGAATCTTTGGAAGTGCTGGAGCCTGCTTTTACCGTCACGTTATGTACGTTGTCCTGTTCAAATGACTGTGCTTGCAAATGGGCACGACACCTAAAACACGTAGCAGTTGTAAAAATATTAAAGGGGCTTTAAAACACTATGGTGGATTCATTTGTTGTATGTTCATACAGATATCTCTGCCGTCTTTAGCCAAACTGATAGCAAATGAGTAGTGAAATCATGCTTAATGGATCAATTTCTAGATCGCTCTCCAGATTTTCTGTCATATTCCAGACACAGCTCTCATAACTTCTCCACGTATCAAAGGGGGAGTAGGGGGGGGGGGCAGGAGACTACAGCAGAGTGAAATATATTACTGATCACTCTCCCCTAAATGGGTAGGTACACTTCCATAAGCGATGATAGTAAGCTGCTTAACTATGCGTTCGTATCGGCTAACGTGATGCGTTGAGGACCCCGCACCACAAGAGTGAAAGGAAGAGATGAGCTGCTAAGACGACCATTAAGTCTGCTGGACGCTGTGTGACGTCCCTCCGCGAGAACCTGTCTTACTTGTCGTCACGAGTGTTGATGGATGTCACACCCACTTACTAGTCGGTGGGCGCACTCTTGGAAGGATCGATGAATCAGTAGCCCAACCAACGCTGGTCAGCCATCACTTTGGGACAGTTACCTCACCTGGATTACTGCTTTCCTATTGGTATCCTTGATGCGCTTAATGTAAACTGAAGAGGAGGGTGGTGGGAGGGGGGGGGGAGGGGAAGGAAAGGGAAAGGATTACTAGTGTCAGCTGCATTGGAACATTACCCGGAATCAGTGGAGACGAATGAGAATGTGTACACGACCAGGATTCTAACCCAGGATCTTCTCCTCATCAAGCACGTGCGTTAACCATTAACCTCCGCGCCGTCTTCACTGGTGAGGCGTACCGAGGTAGTACGCGCAATTGCGGTAACACTGTGTTCGGCACAGCACAGTGGTTCATCCACCTGCCTAAGAAGCAGGAGATCCCGGTTAGAATATCAATCCGGTACACATTTTTACTCATCGCCGTTGATTTCTTCTAATGCCCCGATGCAACTGACATTAGTAATCCCGTCCCTTTTCTTTCATTTGTGCATCCTCCACCTTCAATTTACATATAATGTATCACAGCTGCGGATTCCGTGTGGTGTCTGTTCTTTCTGACGTATCCGAAAGAGCAGGCTCCACTCATTCATATACTTGCTGCATATGTTGCAAGTAGCGTTTGTAAAAGGCGGTACTGAAAGTGGGCAGAGACTGGACACATACTAGCTGCGTTGTCTTTGAAGTAAGACTTAACTAATATAATGGATCTATTAAGAACATTCGTCGCATCAAAACGATCTGCGGTCTTGGGCTGTTCTGGCAGAGAAACCTCAATATTCAAAAAAGGGTTCTTAGTGCTATAGAACTTAACATCTGAGGTCATCAGTCCCCTACACATAGAACTACTTAAACCTAATTAACCTAAGGATATCACACACATCCATGCCCGAGGCAGGATCCGAACCTGCGACCGTAGCAGTCGCGCGGTTCCGGACTGAAGCGCCTAGAACCGCTCGGCTACCCCGGCCAGCTCCTCTTTATTACTGGTAACTGAGTGCGCTGCCGAAGTTTCTGGAGTGTCTTTCAATACACCGCTTCTCATGGTACTCGAAACGGGAAGATTACTCTACTGCGTACATGCCTTCCTTCGTTATAGCGGCTGAAATGTTTCTGTGGCACTTCTAAAACCTCTCAGTTAATTCTCGCCTACAAAATGATCTCAACGCCTTTGATATAAATAGGAATCTCTCAGTTAGATCCCTGTACTTACACAGTCGTGAGCCAACGTTATTCATCGTGGGAAAAATTTCTCAGTACTTCTCTTTTTTATTCTGTTGTCATCCGGCCACCGCTTTCGTGCACACACTATTTTGGAAGCAATTGAAAGGGGAGACACACAGTTTGTCAATGTACCACAAACATCACAACGTTACTTGCAGGAATGACTCTGCGACTAACATCTTCAGCAGCTGAATTAAGCAACTGTTTTCTCTATGGTTTGCAGTCTACGTCACCGTCTTTAGTTACAAACTTTGAAAATCCTATGTGAGTGTCAGCAGTATATCATTGCCACAGGATGACTACAATGGATTAATTAGATTTTGTGTACATTGAATGTCCTGCATACATCCACGTAATACAGTCAGCACATTAGTGTCTGATATATCGAAACTTGCAAATGAACTGTAACTAGTGTAAGACAATGATGTACTAATGACATACAGATACAAATTTTAAACTTTTCTAGCTGGAAACGTTGACGAAGGTAGAGACTAATACTAAATAATTTTTTTTACTTCAGCAGCTGTAGGTGATACAATATCTTATCCGATGTATAACAGCTGTGGAGCTTACCAGAAAACTTCGATAACCTTACTTGTGTTTTGGGTGGAACAGGTTTACACCTCTCGTATGGCAATCTTGGTTAAATCTTTCTTAGATTTCCGTAAATGAACGCAAACCAGTGTCTGGGATTTCATGTGAGCACGCTGTGGGCGCTTAATGTCCCCATCCTTATGGATAATTGATTCATCTTTAATGATCTCCGTGTAGGAAGGCGTTAAACTTCAACCCAACATCTTTCCTTCTGAATTTGTGTGGTGAACTGAGGAGCACTTACCTTTTCCTCCCACTATATCGCTATATTTTGATCTGAAATTTGTTCTTTATAAGCATGGTCATAAGTTTCATCCTATCTCGAACGACTGCTACATCTGTGCCACTTTTCTTTAGGTCTTCATTAATTTCAATTAGCCAAATGTTTCCGTTCTTCATTGGTCAAAAGTCTATCGGCGAGCCTTTTGTTATACATTATGTGCAAGTAAGCATATACAATTTTAACATTATCAATCAAGACAGTGTCTACGATGTTTCTCCGAAACATGACAACTTTTCTTTAATTACGTCTTCGTCAAAATTCCATTTTCGTATTTTGGTTATGGAACTTGCGTTACAAGTTTCATTTCTTATTTTTCAATGTCTTGGGTCTGTCAGCAATTATTGTAGTTTCAGTAGGGTAAATTACATATTTTGACATAACTGTACTATAACGAAGTTTTTCCTTTTGTAATAGACACTTTTTGTTATAACATACAGGAATTTTGTATGTTGTTCGTAGTTTCGCAAAGAGACGGGTTCCTGAGTATTGCTCGTCAGTCTGGAAGCCTTACCGGATCGGACTGATAGCAGAATTAGGGAAGGTCCAAAAGAGGAGCAGAGCGTTTGATCACAGCTTAGTTTAGTGAGCGCAAAATCATCAGAGAAATATTCATGCAGATCGAGCGGCAGACGCTACAAGAGAGGCATTCTGTATCACGATGTGGTTAACTATTAAAATTCCGAGTGCGTAAGTTCCTAGAAAGGTAAGCAATATATTGCTTCGTTTCACATACACCTATGTAATAATTTATTACGTCTAGGGTCGCTTAAAAACTACAGTGTTCATATTACCGGCTCCAGCACTTGATTGCCATCTTCAGATGTCACTAATTCACTAACAGATTCGTCAATATATTTACAATTTCAGTCAAGCATTCTGAACAACATTAAGGATACTAAAGTACGCCAATGAATATATCGTATACTTACAAATTAAAAGAGGCTCTGGAGGTTTAGAAGCATTCGTGTGTAGAGATATTATGGCATGGAAGACGTTTACGATATCAGAGACAACAGCGTAATTTCAGAACAATCTATATTGAACAATGTCTGGAGACAAACCGTTAACCATACACAGGAGGAGAAAAGGAATATTAATGGAGATGAAGACATTTTTATTTGGTCTAAAGTCAGGTGACTGCTACATATATCTCACATAAAGATCACAAAGCTACAATTAGATTGAAACTCACTTGGAGGCTTACCAGCAAATATCATTCTCGTGCATCATTCGTGAATGGAACAGAAGAGGGGCAAAGTAATAATAGTACAGAATGTAAACTCCACCGCAAACCATAAGGCGCCTCGCAGAGTACAACGTATAGAAGACGTCCAAGGATAAACAATAAATTTTGAGGGATATGACAGGAACCATCACTCGAGTCAGTCTAGTAAACATGAGCTCTAAAATGGAAAAATCCGGACATTAGTGGTAAGGTCTTATGGAGAAAAACTGAGAGGTCATCGGCTCCAAGGCTTACTTACTACTTAGTCTACCTTACACCCATGCCCGAGGGAGGACTCGAACCTTCGACGGGGGAAGCCGCGCGAACCGTGCCAAGACGCCTAAGACCTCGCGGCTACCACCCGCGGCTCTAAAATGCATACCTTAGCAGATATGAGCACTTGTTCAGTACAACAACACAGTAGCCAAGATCAACGAGTGCTCATGGCTTTTAAGGTAGACGCTTTAGACCCTGCGTTTTCTCGTCATATTTTACTTCTTTTGGTGCATATCATCACCTCTCAAAATGAGGGAAGCAAAGAGCTTGCAGTGGAGGAGATTTGTTTCACAGTATCGAAGAGGGAGTGCTCATAGCTCTCAAGTTTAGCGTTACTAGAATTCTTCCTCCGAATGATATTTCCGGTCGTATCCCTGGACATCGAGCAATTCTCTCGGGACACCCTATATGTAGATGTTAACTGTTCAGTAGGAGAGAATTTTGTTGCCGATTCAGTGTAAGTGGATTCCTGGATAGTTTTGTTATCCCATTTGTCTTCTATACCGCGAAAATAATAAATTAATATTATTTTTGTTTCAAAATCTTAATCAGAGCGCAGTAGCCTACAATGCAGAACGTGGGAAGAGTGCTCAGTCAAATGCTCCGGTAAGACGGCCTCCGATTTAGGTCGGCGTGAGTCCGACCGCGCTAAACAGGTCAGGCCGGCGGCGGCGGCGGCGGAGGCGGCTGGGGGCGGACGTCGCCTGCACGGCCCGTACGCCGCCGCCTCCGCCGCCGCGGACCAATCTGAGGGAGTGCGCTGCGCCGACGACGCTCTCATTCCGGAAGTGCTTCCCTGTCCCCCGCCCCCGGCTAGAAATACTAAAAAAGTTTTTCTTCTTCTTCTCCTTTCCATTGATGAACGCAGCCGCAGGAAGGCCAGCCGAGCGACTTGAGTAGTAGCAGTAGCTGGCTGCGGCCGCGGCTGCAGTGCTAGGGGAATCACCGCAACCAGTGTGAACAAGACGTGGCCGGCGCACACGTCACTGTGGACGCCGCGAAGTGAGCGGAGGGTCCTGTGGCTGCACTGCCCTCTACAGTACAGCCGGTCAACTAGCACTGACTGTTATGTCTGCAGTGCCGGGACGCCGTCACAAACTCTGCCACCAGGACACCTCTGTTTATTTAATCAATACGTGCACTACAATCCCAAAGAAAGTAGGTGTTGACAGATTACCGATCTATTAGTTTAATATTTCACGGCTGCAACATACTAACGCGAATTGTTTACAGACGAATGGAAGAACTAGTAGAAGCCGAGCTCGGGGAAGTTCAGTTTGGATTCCGTAGAAATGTTGGAACACGTGAGGCGATACTGACCCAACGACTTTTCTTAGAAGCTAGATTAAGGAAAGGCAAACCTACGTTTCTAGCATTTGAAGACTTACAGAAAGCTTTTGACAATGTTGACTGGAACATTGTCTTTCAAATTCTGAAGCAGGGAGGGAAAGGCTATTCACAATTTGTACAGAAACCAGACGGCAGTTATAAGAGTCGAAGGACATGAAAGGGAAGCAGTGGTTGGGAAGGGAGTGAGACAGGATTGTAGCCTCTCCCCGATGTTATTCGATCTGTATATTGAGCAAGCAGTGAAGGCAACAAAAGAAAAATTCGGAGTAGGTATTAAAATCCATAGAGAAGAAATAAAAACTTTGAGGTTCGCCGATGACATTGTAATTCTGTGAGAGACAACAAAGGATTTGGAAGAGCAGTTGAACGCAATGGATAGTGTCTTGAAAGGAGGATATAAGATGAACATCAACAAAAGCAAAACGAGGATAATGGAATGTAGTCGAATTAAGTCGGGTGATGCTGAGGGAATTAGATTAGGAAATGAGATACTAAAAGTAGTAAAGGAGTTTTTCTATTTGGGGAGCAAAATAACTGATGATGGTCGAAGTAGAGAGGATATAAAATGAAGTAGAGAGGATATAAAATGTAGACTGGCAATGGCAAGGAAAGCGTTTCTGAAGAAGAGAAATTTGTTAACATCGAGTATAGATTTAAGTGTCAGGAAGTCATTTCTGAAAGTATTTGTATGGAGTGTAGCTATGTATGGAAGTGAAACATGGACGATAAATTGTTTGGACAAGAATAGAATAGAAGCTTTCGAAATGTGGTGCTACAGAAGAATGCTGAAGATTAGATTGTTCGTAGTTTCGCAAAGAGACGGGTTCCTGAGTATTGAACAGGATTGGGGGGAAGAGGAGTTTGTGGCACAACTAGACAAGAAGAAGGGACCGGTTGGTAGGACATGTTCTGAGGCATCAAGGGATCACGAATTTAGTATTGGAGGGCAGCGTGGAGGGTAAAAATCGTAGAGGGAGACCATGAGATGAATACACCGAGTAAATTCAGAAGGATGTAGGTTGCAGTAGGTACTGGGAGATGAAGAAACTTGCACAGGATAGAGTGGCATGAAGAGCTGCATCAAACCAGTGTCTGGACTGAAGACCACAACAACAACAACGTTCACTACAATTTTGTCTGTCTTCGTAGAGTTTTAAAGAAGCTATCGTATTTGAGGAAAAGGTGTTGTGTAACCTGCGCTCAGTGAAATTAACGCCCAGAAAATCTCCAGGACATGTCCACTGTTTGAACTCCGTAACTTGTCCGGCTTGCAGAAGAGTCGAGGGATATCACGTGGTGTACATGGTGAATGGGACGGGAGATCCCCGAACAAGAACAGTAATGCCAAAGTTTTTACTATCGGAGGTGATCATAATTTATTTTATTTCTGTTTGACCAAATCATTCATTTTTTTGCAAATAACACGATCTTCAGAAACTACACAGGAAAACGTAAAAACCATATTAGAAACATAACATTTACAGACCGTATCCATTCTACTTGAAAAAGCGTACAACAAAATAAACAACAATTGTTCAGTACTCATATATCATCATATGGTACATGTAGGATAGTAAGTGCGCTGTCAGGTTAAGAGGCTAAAGTTACGCACATATATTGGTCACATAAGCTGTACACAGCTTTTCCTTCCATTTCTATCACTACACGGTCGCGCGCTCTACGTGTGAGTTCAAAACATGAAAAGAGTTTTGTTTATGATTATAACTCTGGATATCATTCTTAGTATTTTACCCGCCAGGATAGCTGAGAGCGCTTACGAGCTTTTTCCTGGACTAGGGTGAGCACGCCGGCCCCGGATCGAGTCCGCCCGGCGGATTAACGACGACGGCCAGTGTGCCGGCCAGCCTGGATGTGGTTTTTAGGCGGTTTTCCACATCCTACTAGGTGAATACCGGGCTGGTCCTCACGCCCCGCCTCAGTTACACGACTAGCAGACATTTGCAACACATTTACACTATTTCACGATTTACACTAGACGCAGACAGCTATGGTACCCTAATCCCATCCTGGGGGGTATGGGGTGGCGGCAGGAAGGGCATCTGGCAACCCCTTCGAATGAACCATGCCAAATCCGTACTTCATCCAGCCGACCCTGCCCACAATGCGGGATACAGGCAGTAACAAAAGAAAGAAAGAAAGAATAATTCTCAGTATTTCCGAGTGGAAGATACATGAGTATTACAGAGCATCCCAAAATAAGTTAATCCCTGGCAGGCTGTGCCTCAGAAGCTGAAAGGTGAAGTGTTTTGGTAAATTCACTTAATTTCAACTTAGAATTTCATACAGATCCAAACATACGCATTTCCATGGATAAACATGATTTGTGAAAGCTGAACTGGAAATATAAAGCAAATGATTCAG
The DNA here is from genome assembly GCF_023897955.1 of Schistocerca gregaria. Taxonomy (NCBI): domain Eukaryota; kingdom Metazoa; phylum Arthropoda; class Insecta; order Orthoptera; family Acrididae; genus Schistocerca; species Schistocerca gregaria. The sequence continues at coordinate 177,490,437 of NC_064924.1, read as the reverse complement.
TTCAGAGCAGATTCTTACGAATTCCGCCACCAACTTCAGTGCTTTTCAACTCGTTTGCCAACGTTACGTTTAGCTCTTCTAAGGTCGTCTTTTCGTTCGTTTATAGTGGCAGCACTGCTCATAATCCAAACGATCAATTCGACTCTTGTGTTTACTTTCCTTGTAGATTCGCCTTTCAACCATCGCGACAGGATAAAATCTAAAGAGGTACCATCCAGGGACCTTGGCGTGCCTATTTCAGCCGAGTCATCCTCGCGGTGAATGCTAAGTTTTGATGGTGTGACATCTGACGAGTTGAATGTGCAGGGGCCCCGTCATGCTGGAAGAGCACACCCATCCGTGCAACTGTAGTAACATCTTCCAGTAATGGGTGCGGCCTGTTTTCAGTCCACGTACTGCGGCACTGTCAAAACGTACGGTAACACCACACATTTGCGGAAAAAACACGAGTACACACTCTTGTATCTCGTATTCTGGGAAAAGGTGTTCAAACTGTGTGTCGCTGCTCCCACTGGTTTCATAAAAAGAAATTGATTTATTTTCTTTCCAGGTAAAGGGACAACGTGTGTTCTAGTAGTTGTATCTAGCGCGTCGGCAAGCAAGTGTTGGTAATTGGCAGCATGGCAGATAACAGTCTAAACGTACTACGTGGCTCACTTGGTTTTCTTTATTCACCGAGGTTAGTTTGGTGGAATGTGACCGTTTTTAATTGTTGTTTGTATTTTGTAACTTGCATTTAAAGATGTGTCTATGATGACAGAGAAATATAAATACAAAACGTGATACTTCAAGTGTATCATGCAGTTCTGAAGATAAGAATGAACGAAAATACAGAAAATGTGACTACACTTGCTTGAATTTCGATTTTACGTGTGAATCACTGAAATGAACTCAGAGATTACTTATTGAAGTAGTTTTCAAAATAAATTGATCGAAGCAAATGGGCAAAAGATCCTTTAAGTTCAGTACTTGTATCAACACTTCCACTGAACAGAAAGAACATTTATTAATATTTCTTCAAACTCGAAACTGAAATCGTATTTCGTTTCCTCATCACTCCCTGGGCTCTTTAGCTTGGTGGAACAGAAATATCCAAGAGTAGAAAATAAGACGCTACGAGTTGTTATACCTCTTGCGACATTCTACTTACATGAGAGTGTTTTTCAGCTTCGGCAGTCATCAACATGTAATACAAATCGCGAATGAATGTGGAGAAAGAGATGAGAGTCGCAATTTTCAATCTTGTGTCGGGATTTGAACAAATGATCTCGAAAGAGCGAGCCCATCCTTCCCATTGATTTCGTTGCAAGAATAAGTTGTAATAACATTAAAAACTGATTAAAATGTTTTGTCTCTAGTTAATAAAAAAAACTACTTTTCTTCATTTTCATCAAAAGTAAAATTTAAGCCGGCCGGGGTAGCCGAACGGTTCTAGGCGCTACAGTCTGGAACCGTGCGATCGCTACGGTCGCAGGTTCGAATCCTGCCTCGGGCATGGATGTTCGTGATGTCCTTAGGTTAGCCAGGTTTAAGTAAGTATAAGTTCCAAGGGACTGATGACCTCAGATGTTAAGTCCCATAGTGCTCAGAGCCATTTGAACCATTTTGAACTATAATTTAATTAGTTCACACGGTGAATTGAATGTCTAGTGCAAAAGGAGCCGCGGACGCTTATGTTTAGATCATGAGAGCCGTGAAACCAAAGAGTCTTAAAAAATTGGTCTGCCAGTTTTCTACGAATAGCAGCAACGTTTCCATCACGAAACATGTACGTAACTATCATAACGGCGTACTCAACATTTGCAAACACGTTGTGCGTGCTTACACACTACTATAAATTGAACAACAGACCACGATCACCATTAAAAAATTCAGTTACGTAAAATCAAGCACGACTTCACAACTTGAATTCTAAAACGACGACGGTTATTACATACATCAATAGCAACCCAAACACCGACAGACAAACGAAGACTCTGTACCACTGTAACAAATAAAACTTCGACACATTTTATACTGATTTTTTTATTCAAATGAGTCTGTACTACATCTCTTAAAATGATTAATTTTCCTCTGGAACACTACGTATATTAATTGGGTTGTATTTATAAGCTCCAAGAGGTACGTCGGATGACGCGCAAACCGAGGTAGCGGTTCCGACATGGCGTGGGAGCGCAGGGCTAATGACTTACAATCTACCCTGCGACCGCAGCGGGAGTCGACGCCGCGTCTTTGGGGCAGGGAGAGCGAACACGCCACGCCCGCGGCCGGGGTGTTGAGTCAGGAATATCGGAGCAGCCAGCCAATCCTCGCTGTCGCAGCGAGGGTGGCCGTGGTCACTGCAGGGGCGACGGGACAGCCGTCGCGTCGGGCCGCGTCGCGAATGGCGGCGTGTTGCGGTCGCAGGGAGGCTGCAATGAAGTGGCGGCCGCCCTAGTGCCGTCCCGTGTCCGCCCGCATACCTAACCTCTAACCTCGCCTCAATTATGTACACAGGCGTCTGCGCCTGCCGCGCTCGCCGCCAAGTCATACGTCGCGAGCTGAAGGGTTGCCTACCCAACAGGCGCCAACTGTCGCCCGCGCCTGCCATGCGGCACTCGTTCGGATGGTCACGCCAGACAGGCGTGGCGCCGAAAATGTTATGTCTGGCAACACGGAGCTGCAGCGGTTTTCAGGCTGGCTGTACGCGTAGGGAACAGGATTTCCAGAAGGGAATTTGGATACCGTTCCTCGCAAGCGCCTTCTAATAAAACTGCGTGCCTGTGGAGAATAGTCTCAGGTGTGCGGCTAGGTTCGTGATTCCCTGACTGAAAGATCGAGGTTAGTGCTAACTGACGGGTAGTCGTTAGAGTGACACAGAAGTGATATATGAGATTCTCCAAGAACGTGTTACGTGCTATCTACTGTTCCTAATATGTCAACTGTTTAGGAGGCATTCTCAGCAGTGCTCTTAGACTGTTTACAGACGATGCTGTCGTATGGTCTAGTAATGTCTGTATGATGCAAACTAACTAAAAAATGCATTAGGCAAGATATAAGTAAACTTTTTCATATTTGCAGAATGCATAGGACACGACTAAGACTTCAGTGTAAGAAGAACAGCAACATGTAACTTCCAACCTTCCCAAGAAAATTGGATCTGTAAATTTTAGCCGTGCTGATATACTTTTTATGGTCACTATGTTTCGTGAGCATGAGGTGTCTGGATTTGATCTTTTATTTCTTTTCATTTGCACATAATACTAACAGAAATGTATTATGATTGTGCAAATAATTGATATTTTATTGCTTACGTAATCCTTATCCTGAAAGAAGGCTTCCATGAGAACACTGGCTCATCTGAACAAAGGGTGATAAAATCAGTTGATGAATACCCATGCAAATACAAAGACGATACGATAACGTCTTCAAAGTCCAACAAACTCACAACAGCATTATACAAGAGTTTTCTGGAAGACGGCTTGAACCCGTATGTGGCAGAAGAATCATTTATTTTACTCCACGACTCATGGGAAAGACAAGCAAACGCAGGTTTGTTTGCCGGAACGTTTCAGGCTGGAGCGAATCTGCCAAAGTGCAGTGTTACTGTAATTCCTTCAAAATGAACACAGCTGGTGCAGCCTTGCAACGTCCATTTTTACGGGCAGACGAAGAACCTTACAAAAATACTACAAAATTGCACGTACTAACGAAGAAATTAGAAAAATCTTCTCCAGAAGATTCTATAAAAATTTAGTCAATCGTACGGCATCAGTTATCTCCACCAATATTCGCCACGAAACTATGTGATTTCCGAGAATGTTTATGGAAGTAAACGAAGGTATTTTTTTCCTTTTTTTTCTTAATTTTTGCAAGACACACACAGAAAAAGCTATGGACATGCAAAAATTTGGTATTCATTACACGTGATGCATGTCACAATTGTTACCGTTTTTCAGGTTTCTATGACCAGTACACTACACACTTGCCACATACGTAGATAGAATAAAACAAATAAAATAACTGTACTGATTTGATTGAATGGTCTCGCATATCATTTTATTCTTTCCAGCGAAATTTTTCCCATTTGCTCAGGATAAAGTTGATGAAAATAATAAATCAATAACTAAGCATTGGTAATTTCCACATAATAAATCTGTTGTTAGAATTACATAGAAATGAAAAGAAAATAGTATCGTCAGCGAGATTCGATCCAGACATCTCGTGCTTAAAAAACGAAGCGCTTACTAACTCAGTTCAGAACGTCTTGAATCACTGCTGACCATTAACGTATATAGATGCATTTGGCTTTGGACCTTTGGACCTTTTAATCACAACGGAATAAAAGACCATTTTTGTGCCAAACCCTTTTCGACTTTATTCTCTGCAAGGAATCTTCCTTGATCTTGAATAAGTTCATATTTTTGTTTATACTATTTAGGTTGTATTTAGGACGTCGTAAATATAAGTTATCAACAGTTCTGGCAGTTTTTGATTTTCTTTGTGGTAGTAATAATTTTAAGTTCTAGTTATAGATTTCGTGGACGTTGATATAAATTTTGATATCTTCCTTTTTTACAGCTTTCTTCTTCTCATAACTGTCATTTGAAATTTCTTTTTGACTTTCCAAACCACTAGAGGGTAGAAAATGTTCTGGCCAGATTCTTTGCAGACGATAATGTCATTTACCGTCATGGAAAGCCATCAGATGAGCAAAACATGTTTCAAAATCATTAAGATAGGGTTTTTGTGTGGTTCAAGAAGTGGCAATTGACCCTAAATCATGAAAAGTGGGAAGTAATCCACAGGAACACTACAAAGAATTCGCTAAATTTCAGTTACACACAAATCTAAACTCAACTAAACAGTTAGAGATTACAGTTACGAATAATTTAAATGTGAATGATGTCATAGGTAATGGCCCCGGAAAGCAAACTTAAGACTGTGCTTTATTGGCAGGTCACTTAGAACATGTAATACGTTTACTAAACAGACTATTTACATTACACTAGTCATCCTCCTTCTGGAGTATTGCTGTGAAGTGTGGGATCCGCGTCAGATAGGATTGATTGAGGACAATGACAAAGTTCAAAGAAGGGCAACTCGTTTTGTATCATCGCGAAATAGTGGAGTGAGTGCTGCGGATATGAAACAAGAAATTGGGTGCTACTCATTAAAACAAAGAGGTTTTTTTCTGTGGCAGGACTTTATCATGAAATTTCAGTCACCAACTTTTTCCTCAGAGTGTGAAAATATTTTATAGACGCCCACCTACATAGGGAGAAACGATCATCGTAATAAAATGAGATAAATCGGAGCTTGCACGGAAAGATTTAAGTGTTCTTTTTTCCCTGAAAGATGTTTGAGAGTGGAACGCTGGAGAAGTACCTTAAAGATGATTCGCTGAAACCTCTGTCAGGCACTTGATTGTGAATTGCAGAGTAATCTTGTAGCTGTAGGTATAGAAGACACGTTTTGATGTTATGTTTTGGATGGTGTCGGCAATTGTCCACGAAATCTGCAAGTTGAACTTTAAACTACTAGTACATCATGGAACAACAAAACGATCCAGACATGTTTGTAACCTATATATACGACGTCCTAAATGTAAACCAAATAGTATAAACAAAAATATGTACATATTCCAGGCCACTGAAGATGCCTTGCAGAAAACAGAGGCGAAATGCGTATGACACAAAAATTGCCTTTTATTTGGTTGTGAATAGGCGCTCCCAAAGCTAAAAATTATAAATATACCGTAATGTTAAACGCAACGGAGGCTGACAGGACAACAGTAATTGAAGATGTTATTAATGGCCGTGCGAAATATACAAGCATGACTAAAATTTTCAAACGCAATTTTCTCGAATATTGTTGAGATTTAGGTCTTCCTGTTCCCATCTGCTGATGTCTTAGTGGCGTCCTACGTACCTTGTCAACACAAATCAAATCAGTCCGGTCAAGCTCGTGCCATCCCCTTGTAAAATACAAATTGGTGGCGGAATTGGCCGTCGGTCACTCCCAAAGTGCAATTCCCAAATCGCCAGTAAATTCGAACCTATCAAGTTCTTCAACCCCGATGCAAAAGAGAGGACCACTCCTTATTCCTTTAAGGCGTCGATAATTGAGAAGTACAGCAGCATTAGTGCTGTTGTTTTGATAAAGGAATCGTACGAGAAAAGCCTCTCTCACTTTGTCCAGAACTTTGTTGACAGTCTCCAACTGTAATGCGCACTGATGCTTGCGTTTCAACCCTATGTTGTCGACCAGTACCGCCCCTAACGGCAAGTCACGGGACTAACATTACTGACAGCGCAAATCCTGCAGCACACAGTCTGAGCATCATTCCTATAACTCTGGGAACGCATACGGCAAATAGTTTTCGGTATATATTGGCTGAAGTAAGGAAAGTGTAACTAAACCCATCGTGTAGATTAGATTAGTACTTGTTCCATAGCTCATGAATACGACACTTCGTAGTGATGTGGAACGTGCCAGATTAATAAAAGGTGTCTATACAAGACATTACATTACACAAAATATTACATGACAATTAATACTTTTTTGGGGGGTGGGGTGGGGAAATTACCCACTTACTATATCAAAAAATTAATCTAATGAGTAGAAGGAGTTAACATTTAGAAATTCTTTTAATTGCGAAACTTGCTGGCAAATTAAAAATGTGTACCGGACCGAGACTCGAACTCGGGACCTTTGCCTTTCGCGGGCGAGTGCTCAACCAACTGAGCACGACTCACGCTCGTCCTCACAGCTTTTAATTTGCTTTTGAATGCTATATGGCTATCTCTCAGACTTCGCATGCTATTAGGTGTAGAACCTACAGTGTGGTACAATACAGTTTTTTCCATACTTTTATGGAACCAAGAGCGAAAAGACGTCAGAAGCATACTCTGGTAATCCGTAATGGATACTGTATAGTGATGGATGCAATGTATGGTACTAATATTACAGCAAAAAGTAAATAGCTGGAGTTAATGAAACTGCTTGTCATTGAAGCTGAAATCCGTTTGTCATGTACGTGTACATGGGAAACCACCTGCGAAACAAGAAATGCGAAGCCGTTGCATCTAAATACTTCAGGACCCACGAACTCCTTTTATATATGCCCCCCTTTAAATACGCTTTGCAGAGGTATTGTCGGTACTACGATTCACAAGAACTTGGAAAAATGTTTGTAATTTCGTGAACGCTTAGCAATAATACACGGACGCGCAGTAAGAGAACAAATCCACGGACGTGATTCAGCGGTACGGACCCAAATAGCTGTAATTAACTTGCGCAGCGATTACCTTCGCAACTTGCTGCAGCGGCGTTATCACTTCCCAGATCTGAGAGAACGCGGTCGGCCTGCGAGCTGGGTCCGCGCGGTCCGACAGCGCCGCAACGACTCGGAAAATTAACGTGCCGCTTAGTCGCTCCCAGAATTACGTATAAGAAATTGTTTTATATTTAGCCGTCTTATTTGAAATCGAATTAGCGGCCATTAAAAGTAGTTCTGTGCCGCTCTAATGGCGCGATGATCGACCGGCGGGGACTAATTACTTTAATGGGTCTTGCCGCATGCAAATTAACGCGGCAATTACACAAGTTTTTGGGCTCGCAGGGCTAAATGAGGGTCGGTGCGGCCTTTGTCGAGGGAACGGCGGCGGCTGAAGCGTCTGCCCGTCGCAGCCGGTGTCTCCTCCACCCTCCCCCCCCCCCCCCCCCCCCCCCCCCCCCACTCATCAGTAGTCCCACCCTGCGGCACGACAAGCCCATCCAGGACCTTTGACCACGTGTCGAGTTGAGGAGCGGTGGATTAGTATTAGTTTTGCTATTCAGAAATTTTGTTGCCGGTTTGTTTGTAATTGCACTTTGCTGAAATTCAGTGAAATTTTTTAAACACCCCTGCCGTTTACATGGGTCTGAAAATTATTTCTGCGGATACGATGGAGAACGCGCTGTTTATAATCTACACATCTACACCTACATCTACATCCACACTCCGCAAGCCGCTGACGGTGTGTGGCGGAGGGTACTTTGAGTACCTCTATCGGTTCTCCCCTCTATTCCAATCTCGTATTGTTCGCGGAGAGAAAGAGTGTCGCTATGCCTCTGTGTGAGCTCTAATCTCTCTGATTTTATCCTCATGGTCTCTTCGCGAGATATACGTAGGAGGGAGCAATATACTGCTTGACTCTTCAGTGAAGGTATGTTCTCGAAACTTCATCAAAAGCCCGTACCGAGCTACTGAGCGTCTCTCCTGCACATTCTTCCACTGGAGTTTATCATCTCCGTAACGCTTTCGCGATTACTAAATGATCCTGTAACGAAGCGCGCTGCTCCCCGTTGGATCTTCTCTAACTCTTCTATCAACCCCATATGCCAAGGCTCCCACACCAGTGAGCAGTATTTAAGCAGTGGGCGAACAAGTGCACTGTAACCTACTTCCTTTCTTTTCGGACTGCATTTCCTTAGGATTCTTCCAATGAATCTCAGTATGCCATCTGCTTTACCGACGATTAATTTTATATGGTCATTCCATTTTAAATCACTCCTAATGCCTACTCCCGGATAATTTATGGAATTAACTGCTTCCAGTTGCTGACCTGCTATATTGTAGCTAAATGATAAAGGATCTTTCTTTTTATGTATTCACAGCACATCACACTTGTCTACACTGAGATAAAAAAAATGGTTCAAATGGCTCTGAGCACTATGGGGCATAACTTCTGAGGTCATCAGTCCCCTAGAACTTAGAACTACTTAAACCTAACTAACCTAAGGACATCACACACACCCATGCCCGAGGCAGGATTCGAACCTGCGACCGTAGTGGTCACGCAGCTCCAGACTGTAGCGCCCAGAACTGCTCGGCCACTTCGGCCGGCTTACATTGAGATTAAATTGCCATTCCCTGCACCATGCGTCAATTCGTTGCAGATCCTCCTGCATTTCAGTACAATTTTCCATTCTTAGAAGCTCTCGATAGACTGCAGCATCACCAGCAAAAAGCCTCGGTGAACTTCCGATGTTATCTACAAGGTCATTTATGTATATTGTGAATAGCAACGGTCCTACGACACTACCCTGTGGCACACCTAAAATCACTCTTACTTCGGAAGACTTCTCTCCATTGAGAATGACATGATGCAATCTGTTATCTAGGGACTCTTCAATCCTATCACACAATTGGTCTGATAGTCCTTAGGCTCTTACTTTGTTATTTAAACGATTGTGGGGAACTGTATCAAACGCGTTGCGGAAGTAAAGGAACACGGCATCTACCTGGGAACCCGTGTCTATGGCCCTCTGAGTCTTGTGGATGAATAGCGCGAGCTGGGTTTCACACGATCGTCTTTCGAAACCCATGCTGATTCCTACAGAGTAGATTTCTGGTCTCCAGGAAAGTGATTATACTCAAACATAATACGTGTTCCAAAATTCTACAACTGATCGACGTTAGAGATATAGGTCTATAGTTCAGCACTTCTGTTCGCGTCTCTTCTTGAAAACGGGGATGACCTGTGCCATTTTCCAATCCTTTGGAACGCTACGCTCTTCTAGAGACTTACGGTACACCGCTGCAAGAAGGAGGACAACTTCCTTCGCGTACTCTGTGTAAAATCGAACTGGTATCCCATCAGGTCCAGCAGCCTTTCCTCTTTTGAGTGATTTTAATTGTTTTTCTATCCCTCTGTCATCTATTTCGACATCTACCATTTTGTCATCTGTGCGACAATCTAGAGAAGAACCTACAGTGCAGTCTTCCTCTGTGAAATAGCTTTGGAAAAAGACATTTAGTACAAGTCCACAACGCAGCTCTCCGAAACTGAAATAAAATTTTCTAACTCTCTACGTCCAATCCGCAGGAATCAGGAACTACGACGATAAATGAAAGTGTACTGCCGTTTAATAAATCAGGGTGTTCAAAAAAAGGCCACATGCACAATTACACTGAGGAGGGAAAAGTCGTGGTATACCTCCTAATATCGTTCCGAACCTCCTCCTCCCAAGGATAGTGCATGGATTGAACAAGTCGTCGGCCGCGGTGGTCTCGCGGTTCTAGGCGCGCAGTCCGGAACCGCGCGACTGCTACGGTCACAGGTTCGAATCCTGCCTCGGGCATGGATGTGTGTGATGCCTTTAGGTTAGTGAGGTTTAAATAGTTCTAAGTTCTAGGGGACTGATGACCGTAGATGTTAAGTCCCATAGTGCTCAGAGCCATTTGAACCATAAATTTTCGATGGAATTCATATCGGGCGATCATTTATTCGAATTCTTCAAAATGTTCTTCAAACCAAACCCGAATGACTGTGGCCCGATGAGATGGGGCACTATCATCAACAAAAATTCCACCGTCGTTTGGGAGGATGAAGGCCACGAATGGCTGCAAATGGTCTCGAAGTAGCCGAACATAACCATTTCCATTCAATAATCGCTTCAGTTGGACTAGAGGACCCAATACAATGTAAACAGAGCCCACACCATTATGGAGCCACCACCGGCTTGCACAGTGCCGTCTTGACAACCAGAGCTTACGGCTTCATGAGGTCTGCACCACACTCGATCCCTACTATCAGCTTTCACCAACTAACATTCGGGATTCATCTGACCAGACCACAGTTTTCCAGTAATGTAGGGTCGAACCGATATGGTTAACAGCCCAGGAGGAGGGCTGCAAGCGATGTTGTGTCCTGAGAGATAGCGTGCCAGATTCTGTCCAGTAGGTGTGTTAGATCGTCATATTACCGAACTGCGTGGTGGGTGCTGCCCGTAATGCTCCAAACGTTCCCAATTGGGGAAAAATCCGGCGACCTTTTATGCCGAAGACACGCTGCCAGGCACCAAGACAAGCACTAGAAACTACTTGCTGAAATGAAAGCCCAGGGATGGTTTGCCTTGAAGGGCAACAAATGTCGCAGATGACAAGCAAAGGGCCCATAGACACGTGTTTATCCTGGAATCTCATTCGCGGAGTAGAATTATATGAAAGTGTGGTGTGTACTCTTTCTGACATGTCCGAAAGAATAGACACCACGCATTCATAAAAATGATTCGACTAGATGGGCAATGAATCCGCCTTCTTCCTTGTGGATGCACAAGTACGTCCGAGATCCTGTGTAAATCACAAATTTGCAAGCATGGAGGCAATGGGCAAGGACTGTGGATAGGTGGGACTCGGTGGGAATGTGGATCGGCCATATGGCGCAGTAATTGACGTACCTGCCTAGTAAGCAGGCGATCTTGGGTTCGAATACTAGTTAGCCATACATTTTCGCTCGTCGCCTCTGATACCGCGTAATGTCCCGATGCACCTGCCATCTGAAATCTCTTCCCTTTCCTTTCTGCCCACCTCCACCTTAAGTTTACATATGGAGTAGAATGTCTTCAGTAACGATTCCCGCTTCGAATTGAGCCCCGATGACCTGCGAAGATGTGTCTTGATAAGCCCCTGATAACACTGGGGTATCACCCTTACTGTCGCCCGCCATAAGGACCGACAACCACAAGTGCTGGTCTGGGGTGCCATTTCTTTTCACAGCACAACCCCTTTGGTAATCATCCGCGACACCCTTTCAGCACTGCGGTGCGTCGACGATTCTCTTTTGCTTATCTTCGTGTTTGGCAAACCCTGCCGGTCGGGATGGCCGAGCGGCTCTAGGAGCTACAGTCTGGAACTGCGCGACCGCTACGATCGCAGGTTCGAATCCTGCTTCGGGCATGGATGTGTGTGATGTCCTTAGGTTAGTCAGGTTTAATTAGTTCTAAGTTCTAGGCGACTGATGACCTCAGAAGTTAAGTCCCATAGTGCTCAGAGCCATTTGAACTATTTTTGGCAAACCCTACCTTGGCCAGGTAGGTCGCCCGACCTCTCCCCAGTGAGAGTGTTTGGACCATCATATGCAGCACCTTTCAACTAGCTCGAGATTTTGACGATCTAACACTTCAATTGGGCGGTATTTGGCACGATATTCCTAAGAAGGACATCCAACCACTGTATCAATCAATTCCAAGCCGAATAACTGTCTCATAAAGGCCAGAGGTTGACCAATGTATAGTTGATTTTCTCCGTTTGTGGAGCTCTTTCTTTGGAATAAACCCTCCAGTTTTTCTGAAATTGTAATCACTGGTTTGTCTGTACACGTACATCTACCGATTCCCGTCCCATTCTGATAATTTCTCCGTGGTATGTTGCTGTTTTTCTCCCCTTGTAGGGCTCACATTGACCTGAGTTCGTGGCCCGATGTATGCTTCGAGCAGCCGTTCGCCTCGATGACGGCGTATCCATCGACCTGGTGTGACAAGAAACGTGATTCATCCGCCCAGGCGACACGTTTCTAGTGATCCACCGTCCATGGTCGATGATCCCTTCCCCAGAGCAATCGTAAACGTCTCTTGGGCCAATATTTCTGATCACAGAAGTCGTCTGCTGTGACGTGCTGTGTTGAACATTGCATGATGAACAGTGTGCTCCGAAACAGTCGTGGCTTGCTTCAGCACTGGATCGCCATCTACCCTGCTTTACAGAGCGAGCTAGTCTTTGACTTGCACTTCATACGATGAAGAATGGACGTTGAAAGTTTTGGCTCCTACTCGGGAGTTCTCCGTGCTTCAGCCACTTCCATAGATGCTCACATCTACATGTACATACATCCTCCGCAATCCACCATACGGTGCGTGGCGGACGGTACCTCGTACCACAACTAGCATCCCTGTACCACTCTCAAACAGAACTGTACGAGCCCTAATCTCTCTTATCTTTGTGGTCTTTCCACGAAATGTAAGTTGGCGGCAGTAAAATTGTACTTCAGTCAGTCTCAAATGCTGGTACTCTAAATTTCCTTAGTAGCGATTCACGAAAACAACGCCTTCTTTCCTCTAGAGACTCCCACCCGAGTTCATGAAGCATTTCCGTAACACTCGCGTATGATCAAACCTACCAGTAACAAATCTAGCAGCCCGCCTCTGAATTGCTTCTACGTATGTCCTCCCTCAATCCGACCTGTTAGGGATCCCAAACGCTCGAGCAGTACTCAAGAATAGGCCGTATTAGTGTTTTATAAGCGGTCTCCTTTACAGATGAACCACATCTTCCCAAAATTCTACCAATGAACCCAAGACGACTATCCGCCTTCCCCACAACTGCCATTACATGCTTGTCCCACTTCATATCGCTCTACAATGTTACGCCCAAATATTTAATCGACGTGACTGTGTCAAGCGCTACACTACTAATGGAGTATTCAGACATTACGGGATTCTTTTTCCTATTCATCTGCATTAATTTACATTTATCTACATTTGGAGTTAGCTGCCATACTTTACACCAATCACAAATCCTGTCCAAGTCATCTTGTATCGTCCTACAGTCACTCAGCGACGACACTTTCCCGTACACCACAGCATCATCAGCAAACAGCCGCACATTGCTATCCACCCTATCCAAAAGATCATTTATATAGATAGAAAACAACAGCGGACCTACCACGCTTCCCTGGGGCACACCAGATAACCCTCACCTCCGATGAACACTCAGCATCTAGGGCAACGTACTGGGTTCTATTACTTAAGACGTCTTCGAGCCACTTACATACTTGGGAACCAATCCCATATGCTGGTACCTTAGTTAGTAGTCTGCAGTGGGGCACCGAGTCAAACGCTTTCCGGAAGTCAAGGAATACTGTATCCGTCTGATACCCTTCATCCATGATTCGCAAGATATCATGTGATAAAAGGGCGAGTTGCGTTTCGAGGAGCGATGCTTTCTAAAGCCGTGCTGATGCATGGACAGCAACTTCTCTGTCTCACGACAGTAGCACGCGAAGAACCGACGAGCATCGCCCTTTCCGAGGTGTTTGTTGTCAGACCCCTGTTCGTAACGATGTGCCGCCAATGTCAGTGGATTTCCCCACTTGCAGCCCGTGTCGTTGTCCGCAGCGTCACGAGGCATCATCCAACCTTGCGGTGGTCAGTGGTCATAACGTTCTGGCTCGTTATTGTAAGACTTCAAAGAAAGTTTTTGTGTCAGGTAAGCAAGATCTGGTGTATGATAACAGTACTGCAACCTGGGGAATTGGTCTGGACTGACCCGGTTGCCGGCGCGCACGCGGACCCTTGCCACAGACGCCGCGGCGCGCCGTAGCCATCTTGGCGCGGCCATGGCTGCCGTATTGACGAGCGGTATGAGTTACATTAGCGGCGGCTAATGGCCCCACCACTCCACTCCGCTCTGCTGCCGCCCGCACCCGCCGCTAACGAACCTAATGGATAAGAGATGTCTCGACACGGGTTCATATATTCGCCATCAGATGGCGGGCCCTGCCACCCCAGTCGCTAGCCGCTAGTCCACGCGCTGCTCCAGTCCACTCACACGCTTCACACGTCACCCCATAATTATCCCAAATACATCGCAGCCTCTTGTAATAACTTATTTAACAGTCCTAAACGCATGCATTATTTGGCTTTGCGCCAGAGTTTCGAGAGTTGGCGACCTCTACCTGCTTTCGACAAAGAGCTTAGGAATATTTCTGTTGGTCACAGTGCAGTGCAGGTTGTAGCTAATACAAGTGCAAATATTTTTATATGTTAGGTTAGTGTTTTTTAACGTCCTGTCGACAACGAGGTCATTACAGACGGAGCACAAGCTCGCGTTAGGGAAGGATGGGGAAGGAAATCGGCCGTGCCCTTTCAAAGGAACCATCCCGGAATTTGCCTGAAACGATATAGGGAAATCACGGAAAACCTAAATCAGGATGGCTGGAGACGGGATGGAACCGTCGTCCTCCCGAATGCGAGTCTAGTGTGCTAACCACTGCGCCACCTCGCTCGGTATTTTTATATGTGACACCTTAATATGTTCACATATCAGTGTGCTGGTTTTTTAGTCTCTACGTCTCACATCACATAATTTACTACCTAATGTTTTCTGCACGGTCGTAACTGCAGCTGTAAACTGACTACACCTGCACTATGGACCATCCATGTTGCCTTGTCACGTCCACTCTTCAACACCTGTCGAGCTGCTGCCCAGGGCAACATCACAGTTAATGGCTAGCTCTTGCTACATCTAGTTGAAGCTACTAACCCACTTAAAAACATACTACTCATAATAACTACAAATATTTGCCTGAAGATGAAGTAAATATTGACGTAATGTTGTTCAGCACATTATCCTCACCTTCCTGGTTAGCTGTTCAGTCTAACGCACTACTTTCTGAGAGGGAAGGCGTGCCGGTCCCCGGCTGATTAGTGTCGAGGTCCGGTGTGCCGGCCAGTCTGTAGACGGCTTTTAAGGCGGTTTTCCATCTGCGGGCTGGTTGCTCTTATTCCACCTCAGTTACACTTCGTCGGCGATTGCTGCGCAAATACTCTCTCCACGTACACGTACACCATAATTACTCTACCACACAAACACTGGGGTTACACTCTTCTGGTGTGAGACGTTCCCGAGGGGGAGGGGGGGTGGCCGCGGTGGGGTGAGTGGACTGCTGCAGCCTGTTGTGAGCTTGTGTACCACTGCGGGCTACGGCGGGGACGAAGCCTCTCCATCGCTTCTACGAACTGAGTTCCATACAATACAATTAAATACAATGCACTGTCCTCAGTCACCAATAAAAATATCTGTAGTTATACGTATTACACCCTGCATATAGCCGACTCTCGGTAGCTCGACAGATCTCAGAAAAAGTTCGAATGACTGAGAATACGATTTAACAACAGTCTGGCTGATTAAGTGTAATCAGAAAAAAAATCTAAAGTAGGGCGTCCTGTGCAAACAAAAAGTTGAAACATAACACTGCAAGTTCAGTGACATTCGAATTTATTTACAAGAGGAAGAAATAAGTATGAAAAAGAGCGGAAATTGAAAGAAAAATTGTTTTTACATGTTTAACTAATTATCATTTATTTCAACGTGTCAGACGAAATATATATAAAAATTTCCAAAAAATATATCTAACAAGACTTCAATTTTATTTTGCAGAAACATCTAAGATCTTTTTATGCTTCAGTGCACTCCGTCATGTTTGGTCAATCGCGTTTTCTGTAGTGACTCAAGACGAAAATACCTTATTAATTTTGTTCTTACAATGCGCATTGTCAACGGATTTTTCTTTTATTTCAGTTGCAGATAGAATTGGCTCTTCTTCCTCTTTTGCTTTTTTATCGGATTATATTTTATCTCCCAGAACGGCATAAATCACAACGGCAGTCAGAGCACAGCAGAATTACGCATGATCTTCATAACTTACGAAATCATGAAATGTCACATTGCCTCCGTAATCAGGAAGATGAGTCAAACATTGTACTTCGCCGACAAATTACGACAACTGATTTATATACTGAAGTACGTTATCCATTGTTGATTAATTATAGGAATGTGACAAACAGATGAAACAACCAAACAATTGACGAAATGTTCAATTGGAAGTATGAGACAGTCGTTAATCAAAAGAAATGGTTCAAACTGCTGTGAGCACTATGGGACTTAATTTATGAGGTCATCAGTTCCTTAGAACTGAGAACTACTTGAACCTAACTAACCTAAGGACATCACACACATCCATGCCCGAGGCAGGATTCGAAACTGCGACCGTAGAAGTCGCGTGGTTCCAGACTGTAGCGCCGAGAATCGCTCGGCCACACCGGCCGGCAGTCGCTAATCTGTTTGTTGGTGGTACGTCATGAAAATGGCTTCCATGTTTCGAACGTGCTGGAACAAATGGGATTCTTTCGATTATCGACGTAATTCCAAAAGAGTGGACAAACGATTTTTGGGAAATCCAATTAATCGAAGATCGAATTAGCAGTACTCGACTACTCTACATTTACGTTTTAGAGTTTACAACGGCTTCAGTTTCTCACCTAGGAAGAAATTAACGAGTTACGTACTTATTATTCCTAAAAAATTAATCAGATGAGGTAAATGTGTTATCAATGACTTTTTTGAGCTACGAAATCTTCATCCTTCGCATCGGAGAGAAAAGGCAACATTTATACGAGGGCTGGAACTTTAATAGAGGCAACTATTTATTTACAGCTCGTACAAAATAAAAACGTGTTGCAAAGTTTTAATGATCCTCAAAGTAGTCACCAGCATTGTGTATAACGCGTTGCCACCGATGTGGAAGTCGAATGGTATTCTAAGCAGTGCCTGTTCTGTTGACAGTTCAAGCGGCGTGGTGTATTGCCCGACGAATTTGTAGCAGTTCTGAAGCGAATGTCGTAAAGTATTTCCTTCAGTTTAGAATTCGAGCTGAACTCACGAGGGCTTAAGTCAGGGGAGTGCAGTAGGTGGTAATAGCACTTAGCAGCCCCATCAGTCAAACAAATCAGTAACACCTTGCACTGTAAGTGTTTGAACAATGTCCTCCAAAATGATGGTCAAGTTATGCAGAAAGTGGCATCACTTCGGTCTCTATTCTGTTCATTTTCGGAACGCTACCTACGGCACAACGACTTCTCTTTTACGTACCTATGAACTTCGTGGATTCGAAATTAAAAAAAAAATACATAACTGCATATACACCTTAAGTTGTGTCGAACGAAACGGTTTCTGAAATTCCTGAGATTAGCCTTCACATACAGACAGAAAAATGCAGCAGGGGACTTTAATTTATAAAATGTATACATATGACGAATCTTTCCGGTATCTCTGTAAGAAGATTCCTGATTTCTGTGAAGCAAAATTGAAATAAGGCTTGTTGGTTTAAAGCGACATTCGAAAAACGAGTGTCATCCAGCGAGTTTGACACAGTTTTCCTTCAGCGTATCTCGTATTGTCAACACAGACTGCGAAGTGTCCGGAGCAGCTGCTTGCTGACATCTGCACGTGGTGGAAGTTTCCGAAGGTTGTTGCTGATGTGTGTATATATACTAAACCGATGGCAAATCTCTCAATCTCTGCATAACTACTGCAACATTTCAACCTACTTACTGTAATCAACCCTATAGAAATTTCTGTTATCCGCACTTCCCTTATACCCATATTGACTGTTCCATGATATCTCAGGATGTATCCTACCAACTGATCCTTTCTTTTAGTAATTATGCGGTAACTTCTCATTACTTAATTTATCCACAAATTAAACGTCGCTCTCCCCCAATTTGATTCAATACCTTTCCATTAATTAACTTATCTTCCCAATTAATCTACAACATTCTTCTGTAGAACCTGATTTGAAAAACTCGTGATCTCTTCACGTCCATACTGTATGTCATTTATCGGTTAATTCCATACAAGAGTACTTTCAGATATGACTTCTTAACTCTTAGGTTTGTGTCTGATGTTACCAACAGAAAAACTCATCCACTTGTTTTTGGCCCTTTTCCATATCTAATTCCTTCAGCGTCGCCTGATTTAGCTCGACCGTTTCACCTTTGTTAACGCTAATCTCATAATTTCTCTTCAAGGTACTGTGTACTCCGTTCAAATGATATTCCGAGTCTGACAGAATTAGAACGTAAATTTATCGAAATTTCAGCACATATCGAAAAGTTGCTATGCAAACAACCTGTCCTTGTTAACGTTCATGTCATAATTTCTTTTTAAAAAAAGGTACTATGTACTCCATTCAAATGATTTTCTGAGTTCTCTGCAGCCTCTGTCAGAATTACAATGTCCTGTCGAAAAGCCGCTACGTGCGTGAGAGTCCTAGTAATGAACCTCGAGGAATACCTCACGCTACAGTATCGCATTGTGACGCAGCTCTTTCAAAGGTAACGGGACCATTTCTTTAAGTGACAGTAGTATACTGTGATCGGCGATACTGTTGGCTTGCTCCGATCAGAAAACTGTCTGGGGCCAGTCGCACCATTCTGGCCGTCCTGCCCGTTCTACTGGGGACTGGGGGAGTTGACGCGGCTGGCGACATTAACACGAGCGCCTACGGATCCGCCGAGAGCTATTAAGGCGACGGGTGCCGTTTCCATTTAATGGCTCCCGCGATAGGCACTTTGGCGGCAAGTTGGCCCGCGCGCCGACGCCCAGGAAAGAGTTTGCTTATCTGCGCCACTGAATTTAATAAGAACTTGGATTAATTAACGACACGTTTGATGATAACTTCGGGTGTAAATCGCGCCGCCGTGTACCGGCGCAGAAATGAATTCCCGCCGTAACCTCCGCAAAGTGCTTTTGTTACTACACGGTAATTTTGCTCTAATTGGATTCGTACACATAAAGTTATCCTAATTACGCTGTTAGACCTTTTTCCCCCAGATGACGTAGTTTGGAGACATTGCGAGGGACGACTACAAGAGGAGAAAAGAAAAGGAAAAACAATATCGTTTTTAACTTTGTGTTGCGCTACATTATTGTTATAGTAATTACTTTTTCGGTCATTGCGAAGGGTGCCATACACTTTAATAATCGATAGCGAAATTAGTAGTTTATAATCTCTATTCAAGCAAATCGATATATTTCGTCAGTTCTGCAACTGTATGCATTTTAAAAAGCCATGTATGTCAAAAGTTTGCTTTGTTTAAGACGAGTGAACGCAACGACATTTATACGTCTAATCGATATTCATAAGATTACAAATATCGTTTGAGAGTCATATGACGCAGAGTTTTTACGATCTAATCGATATTATGATGCGGCTCGTCTCCAACACATGGTCATATGACCGACAGTCTGTCTATTGCGCTTACTGTTCTGCCTGCAAATCATTCGAATAAGTTTGTTTACTCTACTATAAAACTTTTGTTTTATCCACTATCTCCCACACATATAAATATTTATCCTTCATGGGTAAATTTATTTCTGAAGTGGCTCTCCCTTTTAAACAAATCACAAATATTTCATTTTGTTTTATCGAAAGCTATGCCCCAGCAATGTTTTTGTTACGATGAGAAAACTTAGGACTTCTTTGTTTGACCACCCAATATTATTTTTGGCACACCATTGACATTTTTACACATTTTTCTTTACTCTTAGAGTTCGAAGAAGTGTTGTAAGTGAATTAGTGATTGCCATTATGTAATATCTTGACTATTACTTTCTCTTACATTAGACTGATTAAATGTTACCGCACCTTCCACTCCGTAATTCCTCGATACAAGGTTTTTCCTCACGTTTTTCTTCTGTGTCCCGTGCGTGTTTAGCATGTCACTTATCTGTTGGGTTACACTGCAAATATTTGCAGTCTATGGTTAGAAGGAGTGTTTTCTTCGTAGTTTGATTTTTTTCCGAAAATCTCATCCAGCAACCTGGAGTATTTTGCATGTCTTGTAAGGCGTTAAAGCAGCTAATACGTCAATAGGAATGAGATACTTCATTTCAGTTGCAGCTATGAGGGATAGTTTAATTTATTTTCCCCTTGTAGCATCCCCAGGAAGGGTGACACATCTGTCTTTGCTTAGCTTCTTAGGAAGGGATATGGGATGGTGAATGTGCGAAGCTGTTAGGTGCTCTCTGCGACGTGCTCTATTCGCTGAATTATAAGACAACTTCTGGTGACTGACACACGAGTCAGAAATAATGCTCTATTCACTACAGTGCGTCAAATGCTACGTACGGCGAATTCTCACGTTGCAATTTACATATTTTTACAGCCCTGAAGGAAGAAATTCGGACGAAGAACTGCACGTCTGGGTACCTTTATGGTCCCATAGGCAGTCACAAACATTTTTTCATGATCGCTGTCTGGTCTCTCAAAGGGATAAGTGTTTCAACAGTTATGGAGGTTACATTTCATATAAACAGTTTACTTACTTTTTTCCATCTGTCTCGCTTTCATTCTACTGCCTCTTATACGTTAACAACGATACACAGCTGTATAGATAGGTTGGCCAATATGCACTTCGTGTATGGTTACACTAAATGCAAGGGAAGAGCGACATAGTTAAGCTGCGTCCGACCGTTTCCACAAAGACGGCAACCGTATTGAAGGCTGAGACTGGTTGGTTCTGTATTGTAGATTTTGGTGATGCTTTATATTAGCCTTTCTCAGTGTTGTGAAAATGTTTTCACCGAAACAAAGATAATTGTGGGTAGCAAACCGAATAAATCGGAGTACTTTATCACACCGCAGGTAATCATCAGGCCTAGCCCATTGACAACCTAAATGGTGCCATAATGCCTGATCAGGCGCCATACCTGTGTGTCTGATTACATTGCAGCCGTTATGATGGCAACTACGTATTTAAACTCCATTCTAGCTATTTTATAATATCTCGATCGATGGGTGGAGAATTTCGCAAACATAAACAAGAGGTAAGGTTTTATGGACACGGCGTTTATGAGTGTAAGCCCAATCAAAAGTCGGTATTTATTAGAAAGTGGTACTGCGGAGCTGTAGTATGTGGAATAGTAAACTCTGGTCTCTGTCCCTTGTTCTTAAAGTGCGCTAAGCTCAATAATGTTCCTCTTAGTGACCATCCACTGCTGATCGAGGAAGTCTCCGAGTTGTATTCACATTCCACCATCACGCCTTTGACGCTTATCTGACGCTCAATAGGCGGCTTTTGTCCGCCAGATGCCCCTCACGTTAGCTTCGTTTCGGCAGAGAGACTGCAGCCAGGGGTAATTACGCTGTTTACGCACAATCAGAGGCTATTCGACAAGCGGCATGTTGACGTTTCAGTTCGGGAAACTCTCGCCGTGTTCACGTATTCGCGCAAACTGCTGGAAAGCGCAAGGTAGAACGAGAGAAATAGTAGAAGGTAAATAGAGGGGAAAAGCTGCCGGCGCCAGCACGTTTTCTGAACGGCTAGTAGCGAGCGGGGACTCCCCGGCCGGCGCTGACACCTAGCCCATTGCCAACCTAAATAATGCCGTAATTGCTTTAACCGGTGCGGTGTTGCCAGTTTTCCGGCACCGTGGAGCCAGCTAATAGCTGGGCTCCCTGTCCGCCATTCGGAACCAATTGGCAGTGCGCATCGCGTTATTGGCTCGCAGATTGGCCGTACGCGACGGGCACCTGACCGCTTCGCTATCGAGACGCCGAAATATGTGGTTGCATATGTTCTCCAGGAGCAGGCAGTTGTTGTTTCCTGTTCCGCTGGCTTCGTATCAGCCCAGAGCCTTGTGGAAGTGGCTCATAAGGAAAACCTGTATCCCGGAAGGCGCGTCTGAAGTTGAGTGCAAATCTCTCTTTGTTTTAGCTTGTTACTTGTTCCAAAAAATTCATCACAGTGGATACTCCTCCGGGAGTAAAGGAATACTATTTACGGAAATGTTCGTTTCGCGTCTTTTTGAAGACATTCACCTGGTTCCATTGCTGCCTGCCATAACTTATCTGACCTATTGAACCTCCCACTAATAGATCTACTTACCTCAGCATCAAATTCTGGAAGTAATTTCACAGCTTATGTGCTGGGCTGCTCCCGCCACCAATACATAAATCGCAGCTTCACTGGCCATTGCCTTCTCTCATTGCATTGCCCCTTCCACTGTGCACAACAATGAGTTGTTCCTGTAGGATGCTCACTTAAAAATTAGTTCCATGTGCCTTACAGTGTGTGACGAAAGTAGTTGAAAGAGGACCATCGGGGAGACACTATAGATATCTGATCCAGAGTGAATTTCGGAATTTTACAGGATCTTTGAAGGAGACGAAGGCTTTAAACATAATACGTTTTAAATTCACAAAATAGTTCATATATTTTCTAAACTGGAGAAAAAAGTCTTTCGAGAAAGTTCTTCATGTCAAATCAATTGTGGAAGGCAACATTGGAAGGATCGTTTGCCCAGTGCAGTATTTTTGTTTAAGAAAAAGGAATTTCAGGGAGATGATCAGCTGCCGAGAAAAGCCTATGGCACGACGTGACATGCCAAGTTGAAGCTGTTTTACCTACTTCAAAAACATTAACCCTGTCCCTAATTAATAGTAATAACATTTTGGACATGCTTAGATACACTCCAGAATTTAATAGAGCACCTGAACTTCATATTTATTACGTGATTTTTGAGGAGACGGAGTCTTTAAAGCGATTTTCTATGGAGATGAGAGATAAGAGCTAAGAGCTGAGTGCTGTGTAACTGCCTGCAGACAGTACCTTTTGCGATAACGTCACAGTTTTAGAGCTTCAAAGACAGACACCAGTTTATATCAGTCTTTTATTCACATTTTCCATGCTGAAAATTTGAATTGGGCCTGGGGGAGATGGAAAGGAAGGTCAGGTAGCTCAGCAGATAAGGATGTTGTTCTAGAATGTAAGAATTGCCATCGAGTGCTAGTCTGGCCATGGTTTTATGTACCGTGAATTTATGTTTCCAATATCCACAATAATGCGGCAGTGGAATGCGTTACTTATTTTGGTTAGGATTTTTTGAATAATACTGCTAACAGCTTAGTCCAAACACAAAAATATCTATTGAGAGAAATCACAATATAATGTGTTTGAACAATTATCTAACATCATTGTACAGCATTCATATTGCCACAGTGCACATAGCCAAACACTGTTGAATTGTTACAGCTGTGGGCGACCATAGATAAAAACGTGAATGTTATCAATGACAGTGCATTCGATTTCATAAACACAAGTTAGAACTTCGCATAAAATAAAAACGGGCTTTGTATACTTGCATACTTCGTTACATAATAAAAGTGAAGCATATGGTGGAAGAGGCAGTTTCTTCGAAGAACAGTAAAACCATTTACTACAAAACCTTGTGAAACTGAAGAGGCCAATTTCAACAAGTGATCCTGTTGTATTGTGATCCCGAAATACACATCATGGAAAAAAAAATATTCCACATACCTGAAGCTAGGCAGGCAGGGCAGATCGTGTAAGTTGGGTTACCTAGCTTAAGACAGATGAAATAATTTCCGTAGTAGTCTTTTTTTGCTGACCTTATACAAAGCCATTTATGCCTCATACAAGGCAGTAACGTGTATATGCGAAATTCAGTTTACTATCTGTGGTTGCATAAACACTCGGTGCATGCTTCCCAATTTCTGTTACGTTCTTTCCTATAATCTATTTTGTCTATAGTAGATATATGAAGATCCCGTATACACCAAGCTGTTGGCAGTGTGGTTCAATAAACTCAAGCCAAATAATACGAAACGCGCTGAGGACTCGCGCATTGATGGTTCAGCATAAATTTAATTATGAATACACACAGTTCATCCGGATTCGAAGATTTCGACGATTTTTGTCTGTTTTAAATATTGATATCGGCAAGATGCAGGTCCCGGCGATTCCAAGAGTTCCTAGATTGTTTTAGTTTCAAGGTTGAAGGCAGATAACAAACGACAAAAGATATAATTACACCTTAACAATTTTACGATTTTTTTTCTTTTACTTGTACTGTGGAATCTTCCTTCTTGCCAAATTCTACAATTCCACTTCAAGGGCAGGTACCCGGTAGGTTTTAACAGAAAGTTTGTGAGTATGAAAATGTTACATAGATGGCCGTACTTTGTGATTACATTGAGTTAGAAGTATAATATTTTTACAACTTCAAAGGGCTACAGACCTCAGTATGTGACATAAATGTCAACTTGACTAGTGTACACGCTCCTGAGAAAATAATGAGGCTTAACAAACGGACAGTCAGATAACAAAGGACAAAATTTTTTCATGTTATATAATTATAAATTAACAATTTTCGTATTTTTTCCGTTACTTGTACAACTAAACTTTGCTTTTTGTCAAATTTCATTATTCTAGGGCAGCAGGAAGTACTCCACGGATTGTGATGAGTGAATTTGCGTCTGCCTTATCTGCGATTAGTTTTATATAGACGTACCATTACAAGTAGCTCCGTGTGAATACATTCAGTTATTTTATGGAAGTGACTGCTTCTAGTGATTGTCCTAAATCATACTTTTTATGTTGGGTGTCAGTTATCATTTCTTGCACCAATCCAACATATGTCGTTCTTCTGGAGATTTTCCAGCAACTCGCTGCAATTTTCAGATGTTTCAACTGCTATGTGTGACGTATATAAGCCTACCTTTTGGCTACGTTGACTTAGAAGCTGGCGTCTGTTATACTGCCAAAGGACCATACACCTTACTACGTGACAATAAATTTGAACTTGATACGTGTACCCGTTGCTGAGAAAAGGGGGTCATAACAGACGGAGGGACGGACAGGCTGGCAGCCTGATAACAAATGAAAAAAAATTTTTTTCGTGTGATGTATCTAAAGATTAACAATTTTCCGATTTTCCCATGTAGTCGTGCAATGAAACCTTTCTCCTGGCCAAATTTTATAATTCTAGGCCAAAGGGAAGTACCCGTGTAGATACTGAGGAGTGAGTTTGCAAGTATGAAAATATATGACATAAATGGCCGTATCTTTTGACTGCATTGACTTAGAAGCTGATGTTTATTATATTGCCAAGGGGATATAGTATGTGATATAAATTTTAACTTGGCTCGTGTACTCGTTCCTGATAAATGAGGGCTTAACAGATCGTAGGACAGACACACTCAGATAAAAAATGATATTTTTCTTGTTCGATATAATTAAAAATTAACAGTTTCGTTTTTCGTTTCGTTCTGGTGTGAAACTTTGCATCTTGTCAAATTTCGTCTAGGTCAAGTGGAAGTACCCTATAGGCTTCGGTGAGTGAGTTTGCGACTGTCAAAATATGACATAAGTGGTGGAATCTTTCGATTGAATTGACATAAAAGCTTCATTTTATTACGCAACCAAGCGACCGTAGATGTTAATATGTGGCATAAATTACTACTTGGTACTTCTGCCCGTCCCTGAGAAAAAGGATTTTTATCAGTCGGACGGACAGACATGCAGGCAGAGAAGATGGAAGGACTTTGAGCGACTGATATACGGAACCCCCTTAGCTGAGTCGTCAGCGCGTGTGACTGCCATGCAACTGCCCCTGGTTCGATACCGGGCAAGCTCGGACATTTTCTCCGCTCGGCAAATCGGTCTCGTATTGGCGATATCATCAACAAACAAGTCACCCACTGTGGCGTCGACTGAAAACAAAAATTGCAACTCGGCAGCCGGCAGCCGAACTTCCCCAAGTGGGTTGGTGTACGTATGTTGTATGGTAACCGGGGACCTAGAAACGACGGAGAGGCTCCGTCCCCGCCGCAGCCGCAGTGGTTCACAACCCCACGACGACTGTCGCAGTCCACTTCACCCTTCCGCCGCCCTACACTGAACCCAGGGTTATTGTGCGGTTCGGCGCCCAGTGGACCCCCCCCCAGGGAACGTCTCACACCAGACGAGTGTAACCCCTATGTTTGTGTGGTAGAGTAATGGTGGTGTACGCGTACATGGAGAACTTGTTTGCGAAGCAGTTGCCGACGTAGTGTTGTGTACATTGTTCCGGATAGTCAGCACGTGCACAACTTTCCCACTAGAGCGCGCCCCAAGCACAACAGCACAGGCGCAGCGCTTGTCCATCTCCACACTATGAGATGGCGCTGCCTTAGCGACGGACCAAATTCTGCTTCCGCCGATCCACGTATTAATATGTAAGGCAGCCAATGAGATTTCTGCTAACGTAGAACATTTTCTCCTTGCGGATCACACTTATGCAGTGATACCTGAACACTCGAGGTATTATGAGTGTACAAACCTCTGATTAGTCAGTCTGCACTTCTCTCCACCAGTCTGTACCAGTCGGCATTTGTCTCTATCAGTCTAAAGTCAAGTTTCAGTCTGCGCCTAATAAGATTCGTGTACACAGCCATGAAGATAAATGAATAAACACTTTGTCAAGTATCATGTGAAAATATGATTAACGGAACTTCAGACGGGTAATTGTAAACAACATCCCGAATCAAGTTATGTAATGTCTATGATTTTTATTCTTTTAATAAATTTGTGTGAAAATTAATGAAGTTCTGTTTAAAGTTGGTCACTGTCAATCTGCTACTCTTAAGTGTGCAAGTGGCATTTCTATCGTCTGACCTAACGGCAGAAGATAAACACACCAAAATAAGACCACGAGACATATTGCTGACACTCGCCTACTTCGTTAGAGCGACAAGTCAAATAATCTGATGGTGTGTGTACCGAAGGTCTTACAGTACACACACCACACATAGTGGAACTGAGGAGAAATAAGGGAAACCAGCCAGCATTCGCCGAGGCAGATGGAAAACTGCCTAAAAACCATCCACAGACTGGCCGGCTCACCGGACCTCGACACAAGACCGCTGGGTGGGTTTGTGGCAGGGACCAGGCGCTCCTTCCCTCTCCGGAAAGCCGCACTTTAGACCGCTCGGCTACCCCAAGTGGGTACTGCGGGCTATCAGTGCCATACGATCATGTCCTTTCACTTTGATGTAGGGAACCCTAAAAAGAAGAGGTACCTGGCAGCGGAGTGTCGGCCGGTTTCCGAGCGGTGCCGAAACGTAAAGCCGCGGCACGGGCTGGCGGTTAGCGGCTTGGCGTCGGCGGGGTTTTGTCGCCGTCGCCGTGGCAATCGATACGCTTGCGGCGGTGGCGTGGCGCCGGCCACTGTGTGCCCCTGTGGTCAGCGCGCCCCGCAAGACACGCCGCGACGCGACTGGTCGCCGCACGCGGCTCGGCTGAATAAATTATCGGGAGGAGCGTTTTCCAGCTGTGCCCCCGCACGGCGCCGTCTCGGCCGCGGCGTATTGATTGCGCAGTCCGCGCTGTGGCTATGGGTCCGCCGGCCGGGCCTTTAATAGCCGTCGTAAATCATGGCGGCGGCAATAGCGCGCGCTCGATAGCGCACAGTGCTAATTGTCGCGAGCGGACGCCTTATCTGCCGGCGCGCAGCCGCGCTCGCCTGATAGAAGGCCAGCGGCGGAGCGAGGTACCTGCGGGGATGGACCTGTCGCTGGCAACACCGTCTGCTTGCACTGTAGTACCTGCCGGAAACTGCCGTTAGATCCTCACTTTTCTTTGTCGTTTCAACAATTACGAGGCGTTCCACCACTCCATAGAAATGTCGAGATGGCTGGTCTCACTTCGGCTTCAAAATGGTTCAAATGGCTCTGAGCACTATGCGACATAACTTCTGAGGTCATCAGTCACCTAGAACTTAGAACTGATTAAACCTAACTAAACTAAGGACAGCACACACATCCATGCCCGAGGCAGGATTCGAACCTGCGACCGTAGCTGTCGCTCGGTTCCACACTGTAGCGCCTAGAACCGCACGGCCACTCCGGCCGGCACTTCGGCTTCGATTGTATCAAGAATACTCATGAAATTTTAGTACCTACTATTTTTATGTTATACCAAACTTTTTTTTTTTTAAAAAAAAAAGAGAGGTCAAAGAAATAATTATGAAAATTATAGTGGAGTTAGCCCTTTAATCTCACTCTACGAAATTTTCGTAAAAAATTAATAATCGTAAAACACACAGGCTCTGCGATTAGAAGAACAAAGTGGACTCAGGAATGGCCGTTCACTCAGTGCTAATACATTCACCAGCAAAAAGTTCTAGAGAAACGACGAGAAGTCAATTTAGAGTAATACGCTATGTGATCAAAAGTATCCGGACCCCTGACTGAAAAAGACTTTCGTAGCGCCTATCTTAGGTAATCTTGATGACAGCTTCCACTCTCTCAGGCATACGTTCAATCAGGTGCTGGAAGTTTCTTGGGGAGTGGCAGCCCGTTCTTCACGGCGTGCTGCACTGAGCAGAGGTATCGATGTCGTTTGGTGTGGCCTGCCACGAAGTCGGCGTTCCAAAACATCCCAAAGGTGTTCTAAGGGATTCAGGTCAGGACTCTATGCAGGCCAGTCCACTACAGGGATGTTATTGTGTATCCACTCCGCTACAGGCCGTGCTTTATGAACACGTGCTCTATCGTGTTGAAAGATGCAGTCGCCATCTACTAATTTCTCTTCAAGAGTGGGAAGCAAGAAGGTGCTTGAACATCAATGTAGGCCTCTGCCGTTATAGTGCCACGCAAAACAACAAGGCGTGCAATCCACCTCTATGAAAAACACGACCACACCATTGCAACACGGCCTCCGAATTTTACTGTGAGCACTACACAAGCTTGCATATGGCGTTCAGCGTGCATTCGTCTTCCCCTCACCCTGCCATCGGATTGCCACGTTGTGTACCGTGATTCGTCGCTCGACACGGCGCTCTTCCTCTGTTCAACCGTCCAATATTTACGCTCCTTACGCCAAGCGAGGCGTCGTTTGCAATTTTCCAGCGTGATGTGTGTCTTATAAGCAGCCGCTCGACCATGAAATCCAAGTTTTCTCACCTCCCGCTTAACTGTCACAGTACTTGCAGTGGATCCTGGTGCAGTTTAGAATTCGTGTGTGATGATCTGGATAGATGTCTGCCTGTTACACATTACGACTCTCTTCAACTGTCGGTGGTCTTCGTCAGTCAACAGACGAGGTCCGACTGTACGCTTTTGTGGTGTATGTGTCCCTTCACGTTTCCACTTCACTATCACATCGGAAACAGTGGACCTAGGGATGTTTAGGAGCATGGAAACGACACTCAACCACGTCACCACGTTCGAAGTCCCTGAGTTCCGGGGAGCGCCACTTTCTGATCTCTCACAATGTCTAACGACTACTGACGTGGCTGATATGAAGCACCTGGCAGTAGATGATAGCCCAATGCACCTAATATGAAAAACGTATGTTTTTGGGGTGTCCGGATACGTTTGTTCACGTAGTGTATATAGTTTTTATTGACTTCATAAAAGTCTTTGACAGTTTAAACTGAAAGAAAATATTGGACATAATGACTGAAGTTGGATGTCTTGTACAACTTACTCTAGCTATGAAAAGTTTATAGCAGAAAACAGTAATAAAATAAAAGTAGGCAATAATAAAATCGAAGGGACTTAAATTAGCCTGCAGCTAGGCACCAGCCTTGTTTCTTCTTCCTGGCATTATATCTTGTTTTCACGGGGTCGGCGTGTTAATCTGTATTTGGCAGCGTTAGTGGAAGAGGGCGACCGATTGGCTTTCTGTCATTCTGTCACCAAACTCATTTAATCTGTACGTGAAATCATTTGATTAAGTACTGGTGACAGTAAGTCCGGATAGTGAAAGTAATAGAAATAAATATTTTAATATCCCAAGGTATGCAGATGATGTAACAATTTTAGAAGAAAACTGAGATAAGCTACAACAAGCAGTGTGAAAACCGCATCAGTTATAGAAAAGAGAATATAACCTTCGTATATGAATAAAGAAAACTAGGATCGTAGATCATCAGGCAAAATATTCCCCCTAACCAGAAATAATGATAGTTAATATGCCACTCGCGTAGGACTCAAGCTTTAATTTTTCAGCTGTGATAGCTAATAATATGGACAAGGATATAGAAAATAAAATTTACAAATATCAGTTGCTGTATAGGATGACAAACAAAACATTACAAAATAAAATACGGAAAGAAAGAAACTTAACATTTTATTTAAAAAAATGGGTTCATCTCCCTATTACTAAAAGGAAGTGAATCATAGATGCCTAAAAAAAGTGATAAAACTAAATTACAAGCATCACAAATGAGACTTCTCGGGAAGAGGCGTTTGCAAGGAAACATTTATAGGAAATGTGGATATTAGTTAGAAAATTATAGTACTTTTAATGAAAAGATTGAAGAAAATAAAACCTTACGAGAACATCTCCTAAACAGTATGAACGTAGAAATAATTTCATACCAGGCAACGCTTTACCAGCCAAGAGGAAGAAAAGTAGTAGGGAGACCCAGAACCAGGTGGTAGCGAACAGTGTAGACGGAACACTTGAAGACAAAGAAGAAGCACAAGAAGAAGAAAAATTTTGTATCTCCTTGGAGCTGTTTACTTCGAACAATCGTGTTGTCTTTGTGAGGAATTTCGTCGGAACTAGCTAGGGAGATGCCGGAAGAGCGTACTGACTGTTGCTGGTGTACGTTTGACAGTCCAGTGATTGGATATCGGGATCTTGCTAGTTTCAGTTAGCTACACATCAAGAAATACAGGTTTTGGAGTAGAGACACATTGAACCCTCTTTTGTCGGGCACAGCTAAGCTGGTGACAGTTTGATTAGTTTTAACTGTGTAGCAGTGAAATAATTTGTCTGGATCCGTCAATAAACGTTTCTTAGGATATCTTCGGAGCAGTATGTCGCGTTGTTTGTTTCATACTCCACACAGGGCTGAAGGCGCGATTTCAATGTGGCAGCCATGGCGATACAAGCCTTGTGACAGTATCGGTAGGCTTCTCTAATGGCACTGTCCTAATGTAACTGAATGCACCTCTTTCGAAGGGCG
The DNA here is from genome assembly GCF_023897955.1 of Schistocerca gregaria. NCBI lineage: Eukaryota > Metazoa > Arthropoda > Insecta > Orthoptera > Acrididae > Schistocerca > Schistocerca gregaria. Next base: position 177,459,311 of record NC_064924.1, on the reverse strand, counting down.
CGACTGTAGTCGTTCTAGTAGCAAATACATCAAAGCTTTTAGACATTTAAGCTGCACAACGCAAAAATATTTACCCTCTAAAATATTTTCGTACTTTGTGATGATCTGTTAAGACTGAAATTGTGTGCCAAAAGGAGAACGAAGTGTAGTTATAAAATTTTAATGATCACCTCGCCAAACTCAAGTTACGTAATTAATTTTTTTGTTTACGAAATGAACTTTCATTTAGCAGCGAAATGTGTGATGTAACGAAACTTCCTGGCAGATGAAACTGTGTGACGGACCAGGACTCGACCACTGCATCTTTGCCTTACGCAGGCAGGTGCTCTACTGACTGAGCTGTCCAAGCACGACTCAAGACCCACCTTTACAGTTTTACCTCCGCCCGTACCTCTTCTCCAGACTCCCGAAATCGTCAGTTGAGCATACCTTGCGGGACTCGCTCTTCGGTGAAGAGAGGAAGCTGTGGCTAAGCCATGTCTCCGCAATATGTTTTCTTCCAGAAACGCCAGAAACAAGTACCGTAATGTTGACCATATCCGTACATCTGATCTTTGTAGTCCTCGTTTAGCCAATTTCTGCCAGCCTGACGCTTCTGACGTGCACTTTTGGCAATATCCTTCACTTAAATTTCAGAACTATCAAAATCTTCTTTACTTAGTGCTTAGTGAAGCATCCTGCATCTAATACTAATCTCATAAGACTCGCGATTCTTTCAGTGTTATCGTCATTGATGCCCAAAGAAGCATCAGTGTAAGAAATTTTAAGAATAGTAATGAGCCAAATGTTATCTTTGGGGTTATTTAAGTTTTTGTTCCGGTTTTGTGTTTCACCATCTTTGCATTTCTGTAATAAATGGCAGTCAATCGCATAGCAGTCTGTACTCTACAAATATCATCTCTGGCGGCAGGAAATAATAAAATATCGCAAACAAGGGCACAGTCGTGTAGGAAAAGGGATGTGGTACAACGAATTGGTTGAAACAAGATGGCTTTTATGCGATATGTAGCAGAATTAAACTCTGAAAACTGAAGATATTTCTAACTACTATTTCTAACATGCTACAAAACTATCTGGTGGCAAGAAATAATTCAATATATTTGCTCACTTTTACGTATATCCCCCCTTAAGACGGATCATGTCATTAGTCACCAACTTTCAACTATAAAAGGTGGAGTTTTGATAGTGATTTATCTGGCCAGTCCAGAGGTCATCTAGGTACGACTAAGCATCGTACAAGATAACAACTACAAATTCACTTCTACAAAATTGTGGCTCGCTGAAAAATGGAGAGGAAGTAGCTAGAAGCGGTAAGTACATTTCGCAACCACCCCACCTATCGTTAAATCTGGCTAATAAGAGGGTTGATTAAGTCATGTAAACGCTTCCAAATTACGCCTTCACCAGCTATCTGTTGTTAGCAGGCTGCGACGGAAACGTGACCCGCACAAAGCTGTGCGGGAACTTTTGGGTATCGCGCTCCGAGCTCCTGGCGGTGCTGGCTGGAGCTCTTGGGGAATTCGTGACGGCCGTAAAGGGGGGCGCGGCAGACAGCTGTAAGGCAATACCGCTCGCGCCGATGAATGCCGCTTTGTTGTTAGCAAAACAAGCCGCCCATTACGGCCCCAGTCCCGGCACGTCCCTGCTCGGATGTCGGGGGCAGCGCAGCCCAGTCGGGCAGGCGGCCGACCCGGCCCCGCGGGCCTAACTAGCACAGTGGCAGCACTGCGCGGCGCGGCGCGGCGCGGCGCGGGGGGAACCCCCAACCTCTGTGTGTCTGCGCGGGGAGTCCCCGGCCGCCGCTAATGGCGGCCGCGCTGCGCGGACGAGTGCAAATTGCGCCAATCAGGGCGTCTCGCGATACGCCGCGTCCTGGCGCCCGCCGATATAATGATTTCCTGTTAATTGTGCCCGCCCTGTCATCTGTAGTTTTTGATAACCCGCAAAAATTTTTGCCCTCTGTCGCTACCTCTCTCTGCTGCCCTCTCCTGTACACCGTCGCCATGCCCTCTTTTTTTTTCCGGGGAACCATCCCCTCCTCTACCGCTATAATGTGCCACCGGACGAGGGATTAATTGCCACGTGTCGTTTTTCCACCGAACAGACTCGTCAGATAGAATTTTTATAAAAAGTCCTCATTTTTGTTCATGGTATTTGTTCATTCAGCGAACCATTTGCGACCAAGCAATAGAACATTTCGCAGTGCAGACAGGAGGTTGGTTAATGATGTTGATAAGGCTACCTGGTTCTCCTTTAAAACAAGTTCATATAAGATAGCGTTGAATAAAATTTTTCAGTCTTGTAACAATGTTTTCTACTTTGGGTGTCTACAAATTTATGGAGACTCCCACTAAGAACAGTTCACACAAGAGGATCCATCTACATATACACCACCAAAGGGACTGTGAAATGCATGGTAATAGGAATTCACTCCTTGAGTGTGGACAGAATGTCTTCTTGTATTTATTTCTAAATGTTCAAATCTGCTTTGTCATATTTTAGTACGGTTACTAACGACCTGTTTGTCATACAGTTATCAATCCCATGGGCATCACGAAATCTCCCTCATATCCGTTGCTGTAATACGTAAAATCCCACAGTGGTACTTTAGAACAGGTGGAACAACCATCTTGATTGTTATACGGGACTGTTGCACAGTACTCCAAATAAATAAATGTTTTCTCTCCACTACCTGTTTCTCATCTCAATGCTCCGTTTCTGTCGCTCCCAGGTAAGCTACATGCTTGTCTTCTTGACATGTGCACAATACATCCAGATATGTGCGCAATATTCATCACCAGATCTGTGGGACAATGCCAAAATTGACGTGCTCAGGATGTTGTCATTACTCATACAACGCGATACACAAACAGTTAAAATACGGTGACCTGCAGAACGAAGTTCACACCTCTCACATACAGATCCCGCACACGGGTTCCTTCCCTTAGGCTACTTTCTTAAAAAACAGACATCGTGTTAGACGGGATAAAAGTTACAGAAAGCAAGTGCTTCTAGTGCACTACTAAACTGAATGAACCTGTACCAAAATATGATGCTTTCCTTTGAGTCTTTCCCTGAGTCTTCCTTGAGCCCAAGCTGACGACCAATGCTGAAATATTGGTTGAACGAGGGTTTTCTAAGATACTTCCTTTCTGGGTGCACCACATTCCATAGGCTTCTTCCAATAACTCTGTCTGGTATGAGCCTTGTCTACGATCTGTTTTATGCTTTTTTTACGTCAGCTACCACTCCTTGCTCCAATCCGCCAAGCATCGTTCTTCCCGCACTTCGTAGCAATTTTCAGACGTTGCTCTGTATGCAACATCATCGCCCGCGTTTGAACTTCCAGCTAGGTCATTTAGATACATTACATACATTGTGAAAAGTAGTGGTCCTGTAACAGTTTCTTGGAATACGCCAAAAGTTATTTGTACATCAGATAATTTCTCCTCTTTAAGAATGACATGCTGAGTTTTGTTTCCTCGGAATCCTTTAACCCAGACATTGCGTTCGCTTTATATTGTTCACTAAGCGGCTGTGTGGAGTTGTATGGAACGCCTTTTGGCAGCCAAGAAATACGGCATCAACCTTGGGTCTCTTGGTGAAGAGAGCGAGCTGATTCTTACGCGACTGTTGTTTGTGGAATTTATGTCTCCATAAATGTCATTATGCGTGAGCATAAAACGTGTTCCAAAATTATTCAACACACGATATAGGCCTATGGTATTGTGCGTCTGTTCGACGACCTTTCTTGAAAACGGCAATGATCGGAGCTTTTACCCGACCAGTTGGAACACTTTATACTCTTCTAGCGATCGGCGCTGCATTGACGCAAAAGAGGAGTAAATTATTTTGCACGCTCTAAGCAGAACTGTATAGGTATAGGATCAGGTGCAGCGGCCATTCCTCTGTTGCGCGATTTCATTTGATTTCCTATCCCATGGTCATTCATTTTGACGTTCCGTGTGACGATCGAAAGGGGGAACCACAATACGATCTTACTCAGTAAAAAAGTTTTAGGAAAAGACGTTTAGTATTTCAGCTTAGTCCCTGTCATCCTCCGTTGAGATGTGAAAACTATAGTGGAGGTTCTGGGCAGATAGCTTCGATCTGGTTACTGATCTAAAATAAGACGATACACAAATTTTCTGTCGATTGTTGGGACTTCCGTAATGGTTGAACGAGTCACGCATCTCCTCACGCTAATTTTAGCTTCATTTTTCTTTGTCTATGAGGCTTTGGATACTTTTATGTCTGCAGTGAAGCTCTGTTTGCTTTTGAAGCAGTTTTCTGACTTGGATGCCGAATAAACCTCAGACGTTTCCTCGACACATACCTGTGTAAGGCGTATTATACAGTACCCTTGAACTTCTTTCTCTGTCTGTATGTGAAGGCTAATCTCAGTAACTGTTCTAGGGATTTTGATACAGTTTTCAGTAATAGATACACTGATTCAAGAGCAAGGTTTTAAAATATTATTTATTAACGTTACGTCCTATATACCTCATGTTTCAATGGGTTTTAGTCGTGTTTCTAATTTCGTCCCTCTAGGTATTTTCGGTTTCCACAGTTGGTAACAAATGTTAAGGCGTACATGCATGACCTCTATCCGTTGCAATGTTGAGAGAGTTGGTTTATTGGAGTGCGTGTACAAAGAAATTCATTTTTTTGTGCTGAAGTGAGTTAGTGTAGCTGACAAATTAACATCTTGCAGCCCCTAGTGTGAGCAATATTTGTGTTCAATTATTGGGCCGTATTTCGGTAATGTGTTGTTTCTCATGTGTAATCGTTAGTCAATGGTTTGACCTATGTTGCTGTAGCGGACAATGTAATAAATCTGGGGATGTTCATAATTTCCCTTGTGCACTCCCCATCGTCCCGGGCACGAAATTTGAAAGTGTTAATAAATACTGATTTTATTTGCTGTTTATAAAAATTATTGTAATTTTTGGATGTGGGAATATGCAAGGGGGAAGAAATGAATTCGTTGCACGAGATGTCTAGTTTGTTGCGACGAAACGTGCTGTTTTTTTACACAGACATAGAAATTCGTAGGGTACACATCTTTAGAAGTAAGAAAAAACTACGAAAACTGTTCGTTTATGATATTCAAATGATTCATAGTAGTGGAACTGCTTGGCAAAGTTAGACTGTAAAGTTATATTTAAATTTATTGTACTTCGTAAAAATTTTGTGGGGACAAAATTACGAAGACATTTGTGTATTTCTGTTTTTGCAGTGTTCACGTTTATGTCAAATACTGCCTTCAGTGTACTACAACAATTCAGACGTTCAGTTGCCTTTACATTGAGCATGAATTCAGGAAAATACATAACAATTTGTACAAATTTCCTTAAAATTTCAGGGTTTGTACCAGTCCTAACGTGCTTAAATGACGAAATTTGAGCCTCCTACCTTAATTCTCTCCTTCCTGCACATTTTCCCCCAAACTATTTAGAAGTCCAACCCCACCCTTACCCATGCCGCTCCGCTCGAGTCCCTCTCCTTGACTTTGGTCTTAAGATCGTGAGTATGCTCTTGTAACATGGCTGATCAGTTGACCCCCGGTTTTAAGTCTGAGGGCACGGACAGAAATTGCTATGCGAAGTCGTATGAAGATGTCCTCGTGTTTCTACCAGCATCCACTGAATCTCGTCGCGACCGACTGTTTCCCCGACTTTTTTGTATTTACGATGAAAGATGACCTTTATGAAAATTTTCACAACGAGCTCTTTGGGCTTGCAGACACGGGAGACGGAAATGCACGCTGCGACGGCGGCTGAAGGGCGCTTACTTTTCTGCCTGGCGGTCTAACTAGCAGACGCGGCCGCTCGCCGCTCCTGACCCTTGAACCGGCGCAGGGAGGGGGATGGAGAAAGAGTGTGAGAGAGAGAGAGAGACCGAGAGAGAGAGAGAGAGAGAGAGAGAGAGAGAGGTGGAGGAGGAGGTGGTGGGCAGAGCGAGGAGGGCAACAATGGAAGGACCTGCGGGCACGAGAGGGCGCTGCCCGGCGCTCCTTCCGCTAATTATCATTCATCACAGCATTGTCGAGTGCACTAAACTACACAGGCCAGTTAATTCGCGTTCTAAGGGAATTGTTTGAGCGGGCAGGCGGCCGGCTGGACGGCCAGTGGTGGGCCTGTGCAAGTTTCTCCGCTTTGTCTGCGCGCGCACGCACGCACGCGGCCACGCACACGCACACGCAGGAAACCGGCCCGCGCGTGTTTTGTTAGCGGGCCGCGCTGCCCGCGGCGGGTTACCTGGCCGGCCTGCCCTTCCTTTGAGGGCCCGCCGCGATATGCGCTAATGACTGATAAACACGGCGCGCCGGCACCCGGCCCCAGGGCTGCCAACACACAGCCGGCCCGCACCCGCCCTGCCGAAAGGTCGATTACAACGCGCGGAGCGCCCGACGCGTCACTTTCTGCTGACGCGCAGCCCTCCAAATCTGTACCGCAGCCAGCACGGTGTTAGCTGCTCCACCCGCCCGAGGATCTCTGGTACACCTAATGACCGAACGCCATACCTTTTTAGCACCTCTAATTCTGCACCGCTCTATTTACAAGCCTTTATCTGGAGTGTGCCGCTGTACAAGCCGGGCAAAATGAAAACCTCACGCACCTTAAGGTATGCAACCCAGCTTACATCATCTGAAAGCGAGAGAGACAATATAAGTTTCGTTGCCCATCCTAAGGCGCATGAAACACATTTTCGCATATTTTTATTTTGCCCAGTTTCTACAAGATGGTCATAAAGTCTCTATCCATTTCTAAGAAATAATAGACGTAAAACTTCCTGGCAGATTAAAACTGTGTGCCGGACCGAGACTCGAACTCGGGACCGCTTCTGTAAAGTTTGGAAGGTAGGAGGCGAGGTACTGGCAGAAGTACAGCTGTGAGGACGGGGCGTGAATCGTGCTTGGCTAGGTCAGTTGGTAGAGCACTTTCCCGCGAAAGGCAAAGATCCCGAGTTCGAGTCTCGGTCCGGCACACAGTTTTAATCTGCCAGGAAGTTTCGTATCAGCGCACACTCCGCTGCAGAGTGAAAGTCTCATTCTGGAATAATGGACGTATTTATATAAAATGTATGCACTGGGTGATCAAAAAGTAAGTATAAATTTGAAAACTTAATAAACCACGGAATAATGTAGATAGAGAGGTAAAAATTGACACACATGCCTGGAAAGACATGGGGTTTTATTAGAACCGAAACAAAAAACAAAGTATTGATAGACGTGTGAAAGATCTCTTGCGCGCGTCGTTTGGTTGATGATCGTGTGCTCAGCCGCCACTTTCGTCATGCTTGACCTCCCACGTCCCCAGACCTCTGTCCGTGCAATTATTGGCTTTGGGGTTACCTGAAGTCGCAAGTGTATCGTGATCGACCAACATCTCTAGGGATGCTGAAAGCCAACATTAGACGCCACTGTCTCACCATAACTCCGGAGATGCTTTACAGTGCTGTTCGCAACATTATTCCTCGACTACAGCTGTTGTTGAGGAATGATGGTGGACATATTGAGCATCTCCTGTAAAGAACATCATCTTTGCTTTGTCTTACTTTGTTATGCTAATTATTGCTATTCTGATCAGATGAAGCGCCGTCTGTCGGACATTTATTGAACGTTTGTATTTTTTTGGTTCTAATAAAACCCCATGTCATTCCAAGCATGTGTGTCAATTTGTACCTCTCGATCTACATTATTCCGTGATTCATTCAGTATTCAAATTTATACTGACTTTTTGATCACGCGGTATTTCTATTGCTAATCCTTAAGGGCTGTAAATAAAGTGGTGGCAGCATTTAAAGCATGTAATATTTAATGAAATGACAAGTACAATGTCGTTTTCCAACACATTCCATGGATAGTATAGCAACCGGCAATATACCATGAAGTCTTGGTTGGACGAGTGTAATTATTGTTTATTTACCAATGACGCATTTCAGACAACGGCATTGCCGTAATGCTAATGCCGGTTTCCGTCAGATCACGGCAGTTAAGCGCTGTCTGGCTGGGCTAGCACTTAAATGGGTGACCATTTGGTCTGTCGATCACTGTTGGCAAGTGGGGTGCACTCAGCCCCTGTGAGGCAAACTGAGGAGCTACTTGATTGAGAAGTAGCAGCTCCGGTCTCGCAAACTGACTTTCGGCAGGGAGAGCGGTGTACTGACCACAAGCCCCTCCATATCGTCATCCTATGACGACTGTGGGCTGAGGATGACACGGCGGCCGGCCGGTTTCGCTTGACCTTCATGGTCTGTTCGGGCGGACTTTAGTTTTAATGACGGATTTCGCCTGTTTATGGCATCTTTAGATTAGCCTACACAAAAAATACGCACTGCGTTACAAACGGCATGACCCCATTTTGCATAACGGGAGCTACTGACAAGAAATTGTAACACAACTTGCTGAAATAGGTTGATACATAATTCCGCAGCGTTTTTCTTTTTCATGTTGCTATTTCGCTTGCCATGGGTTTATTTATCGACTGTAATTTTTTTATCTGTAGTTCGCTGTTGCTATTTGAGTTTACATACTGTTAAATGGTTCAAATGGCTCTGAGCACTAAGGGACTTAACTTCTGTTGTCATCAGTACCCTAGAACTTAGAACTACTTAAACCTAACTAACCTATGGACATCATACACATCCATGCCCGAGGCAGGATTCGAACCTGCGACCGTAGCGGTCTTGCGGTTCCACACTGTAGCGCCTAGAACCATTCGGCCACACCGGCCGGCTCATTTGCATCATGGGTGTGGATAACGCCACTGGACAGATCACGGTAAGAAAATGGTTGTCTGGTTTTAAAGATGATCGTTTTGGCGTTAGTTACTCACCACGTTCAGGAAGACTTTTGGGGTTTGATGAAGATCGTTTAAACGTATTAATTGACAATCATCACCCTTAGTGTACTCGAGAACTGGTAAATGTAATGAACTGTGATCGTTCTATTATGTGCGACATTTACATCAAGTGGGGAAGATATATATAAAAGTGTAGCTTATGTCCGCCGAGATATTCATTAGGGGATCTTGTAGAAATCGGAGGTATTGAAACGTCCCCTTAGAAAAATTATTAAATTACTGTGCTGATAAACCTCTTACATTATTTGCTTTTCCAACAGCTGAGCAAAACTGAATGTACTCAGACATTACAGAATTAACACTAAACTGACACACAATATTTTTAGCGCCATGCAATCTTACTTTCAAAAATCCCTACAAAAGAGTGGCCCTGACTAACAATAACGTATACCTTTCATGAATCACTTACCTCACAGGAATCTTCATTATTCGAACTACTGCAATATAGCGAGCGCAAATCCTGCCAGCTAAATAAAAGATTCCAACTACTGAAGGCACTAACTACTAATAGGCATAGTTAGCAAATAAAAGATTTTGATAGAGAACAAACAATATATTTACCTTAATGGTGTTCAAAAGTTATATATATATCAGTTCATGACATCCAGTCTTATAAATTTACTTTCTCTGTCCAGATCATCCGCTCTCAAAACTCCGTCATTTCTCTCCCCACATCCACCACTGCTGGCGGATCACCTACAACTGCGCAACGCTTCGCGCTGTTAACAGCCAACTGCCCAACACTACAATAGCAAACAACAATGCAAACCAGCCACAGACTGCACACAGCACAGCCAGTGACTTTCATACAGAGCGCTACGTAGCGTTACCAATATAAATGCCTAAACAGCCTACTTACTATATGTGACATTAGATGCGTATGCACAGACCATGTAATTGGCGTAAATAACGGGCCGCTGACTTGGGTACGCAGTGATGGCGCAAGACACAGATGGATTCCATAGGATTTACATCAGGCGAATTTGGGCGCAAAAACATCAATGTGAGTTCACTATAACACTATTCAAACTAGCCGAGCGGTTCTGGGCGCAACAGTTTGGAACCGCGCGACCGCTACGGTCGCAGGTTCGAATCCTGCCTCGGGCATGGATGTGTGTGATGTCCTTAGGTTAGTTAGGTTTAAGTAGTTCTAAGTCCTAGGGGACTGATGACCTTAGCAGTTAAGTCCCATAGTGCTCAGAGCCATTTGAACTCTTCAAACCACTGTAGCGGGTTTTTTAGTTCCGAGACACGGACAATTATACTGCTGAAAGATGACATCGCCGTTGGGAAAGACATCAAGCATAAAGAAGGGATCCAGGTGGTTCATAGCTGTCAGCGTGCCTTCGACTACTACCACAGGTCTCATGCAAGCGCAGGAGAATGTCTCCCACATTAGTCTACAATACTGCTCCCACCAGCCTGCGTCCGTGCTGCACGTTCCGAGCCGCCGTTTACCTCGATGACGGCGTTTGTGGAGACGACCATCAACCTATTGTAGCAAAAATGTCGTTCACCTAACGAGACCACACGTTTGCACTGATCGATGGTCGAGTTCCTACGGTCTCGTGCCCACTATAGTCGCACAACGTAGGGGTGGTCTGCTGCGGATCTCCATGTTCAACAATGTACGATGAACGCTGTGCTCCAAAACACTTGAGAGTGCAAGCACCTGCACTGTGCTCTTTCGGCAGAGGTGCCTCGTATCACCCTCTATCCCACTTCAGAGAGCTAACAAGCCTCCGAACCCCATGTTCTGTGAAGAGTCGTGGAGTTCAACCATTTAGCGCCTAGTGATAGTTTCACTGGCCTTTCACCCCTTTCCGTAGAAGCTCACGACAGTAGCAGTTACTCATTCGGCCAGCTTCGCAGTGTCGAGATCTTCGTTCACAGGCTCTGCGTAATAATAATCTGGCCTGTCTCTAAATCGCCTATCTCAATGGATTTCAACATTTGCAGTCCATATCTTCGCTAGGGTGATACCCCATCCGTGTCCGCTCCGCTTACATACTTTTGTTATAGCGTTACTTGCCACCAGGCGGCATCCAACGTCGCAGTGGACAGTGGTCATTACGTTTTGGCTTATCGGTGTATATGCTGCAAATAACCGAGAATTTTCGGCGTAGTAGCAAGATGAGCTGCTGATACTGATCAAGGAATAGGTACGATTTGCAACAGCTCTACTCGAAACGCGAGGAGCTCCGCAGATCTTTCATTTTTCTTTTTCGTTCCGATCTCCGAAACCGGAAGCGTGCAAAGACCCAACGGGTTGCCATCGCTCGCGCCACAATACTTAACTCGCGAGAGAGCAGTACGTTTTCGCCGGGCCGCCACGGATTATTAAACAGTGCCACGCTCGGCGCCCTCTGGTTGGTATCTGCCTCACATAACGCTGCGGGTTGGTCTACCGCCAACGTCTTTCGCCGCGGGGTGCCTCCGCCCTTATAATGACGCCTCTGCTTTCTCCCAGCTAGAAGAAGAAGTGTAGCTATAAAACGCGCACTGTACTCGCTGGGAAATAATTCGCCGCACAGATTTTAACGCAACGGAATTCCGCATATTTTTTTCTGCACTCGCGCGGGACGAATTATGGGCTTGGTGAGGGCGAGGAAAGGGCCTGCGAAGACGATGATTATGTTGGCAGCGGCGTCCCGTGAAGGATGGCGCGACAGGCGTCGACTGGGTGTGGTGGGGGTGGTGGTGGCGGGGTCGCGTCGCCGTGACGTCGCGACGCCTTCCCTTCTTCCCCCACAAGCGACCACCCTCGCCTCCGCGCTGACGGCTTACAGCCTCTTCCTGCTAAGGGAAGACTAATTTTTTTGGCACTTATTCAGACTGGAAATACGCTCAACTAGCCTCATTTTGGTTTGTTTTGTTGCCACGTCTCAGCACTGCTTTCCGAGGGCGTGGTTTCGCGCACGTTGTGAAATGAAGCACAGACGAAGTTGCATCGACGAATCTTATATACTAGCATTGTTGAATTAAGTAATAAAATAAACTGAAACAAAAAGATCGGGCGAGGTTTTCGAGAAATGATTTGTCTGAAAGCAAGAAATAAAATAGATTAGAGAAATGTTTTTTGATTGATGCTCGAAATCGTGTAAAGCAGCTGAGATGTTCATACTTCAGTGAATTAAGGAGACCACTAATTGAAATTTTTCCACACAGGTATCGCCTAGAACTATTTAAAAATTCTAAGATTCTGAGTTAAACAAAAAATTTCAAATTCTCAATCAGCGCCTCATTTGCTCTACATAATTTCGAGCATCACTCAAAGTCGCGTCATATGTTTCTCTACTCTATTTCATTTATTAGTTTTAGAAAATCATTTTTTAAACATTTAACCAGTCTTTTAAATATATTTTTATTTTCAAGTTTTGTATAGAAAACACGATGTATAATATATTGACATATGTACCGGAATTCTGTTATTAGTAAGAGTGATATAGTGTAGATCGCGAGAAAGCAGGGGAGTTTCTTTTAACGCTTATTTTTGATATTTTTTGACACTTGATTTACAGACCTAGATGCAGCTGTTCATGAAATATTAAATCTACCCTCAAACAACTATAAATTTTGTCTTAATCATCATGATTATTTTCAAGCAATTAAATCTTCTTTAGGAAGACCAGACCTCACTGTGATCAATCTGTTACCACATCTGTCCACTTCCCATCCTTAGTTTGGTTATGAAAATTAGGACAAAATTAAAAGCGCCTTTCCTGGGGAGTTTTGTTTTCGCTCTGTCCAAACATTTCACCAAAAATAAAAATTAAAAGAGTAACCTGAATACACCATAAAACAATCTATCATGAAGCATGATTAGAATGCTTGAGAAAAAGTATTTCTTGCTGATGGTCATGCACGAAGGATTGGACAATCTACTACAGGTGCTCCCACACTTTTTGTCGCTGCGTACTGCTTGACATTTTTAATTATCTGGGATTACCACTATAGCTTGTTCAGTTTGTAATGAACCGTCGCGGGAGGGGGGAAAGTCACGTTTATAGAAGGTTGAGCGTCGATGCAAGCTTTCTTCGTATTACGAGCCTGTTTAACATAATGCCCAAAAAGTGACAATAAAAACAATAAACTGTTGACTAATAAATGACTACTGCACCATCACACATTGGAAACCACTTAGGTTGGCAGCAGTTGGTTAACGTCACACTAACCAACCAACGACAAGACACTATCAGCCATTCTTCAAACTGGGGAACAAATAGTAGTCTGAGGGAGCGAAGTCTGGAGAAAAGGGGGATATGAAACGAGTTGCGATCCTATTTTCATTAATTTTGCGACCACAGCTGGTGAGGTGTGTGCTGGTGCATTGTCGTGATAGAAAATGACTTTGTTGCTGTCCAATCGCCGGCATTTTTCTGGCATATCGGTTTTCAAACAGTCCAATAACAATGAATAATATGCACCTGTAATAGTCTTACCCTTTTCCAGGTAGTCGATGAGGACTATCCCTTGCGAATCCCAAAAGACCTTCGCCATAACCTTTCCGGCTGAAGGAGTGGTCTGCGCCTTTTTTGGTGCAGATTCTCTCTTGGTAACCCATTGTTTAGATTGTTGTTTGGTCTCAGGAGTTTAGTAACGTATTCATGTTTCATCCACAGTGACGAACCGACGCTTAAAGTGCTGCGGATTCTTCCTGAACAGCTACAAACCATCCTTGCAACACTTCACACGATTCCGTTTCTGGTCAAGGGTCAGCAACCGCGGAACCCATCTTGCGGATAGCTTCCTCATGTCCAAATGTTTGTGCAAGATATTATCTAACCGTTCATTCGAGATGCCCACATCACTAGCAATCTCACGCACCTTAACTCTTGTGGGTCCATCACATCATGGATTTTATCAATGATTCCTGGAGTCGTAACCTGTACAGGGCGTCCAGAACGTTCAGCATCACTTGTGCGCATATGGCCACTTCGAAAATTTTGAAACCACTTATAAAGTGTTCTAATCGAAGGTGCAGAGTCACCGTAATGTTTATCAAGCTTGTCTTTAGTCTGCTGAGGCGTTTTGCCTTTCATAAAGTAATGTTTAATCACCACACGAAATTCTTTTTCATACATTTTTTGACAATCACTAGACTTTCTTGATTCACACGAATACCAAACACAAAGAAATTGACCAATAAGTCTGAAACTTGTTGAGCGTTCTATCCAAAGATGCTAGTAACTAAACATGACCTCGATACGCGCCGGTAGTGCCATCTGTCGGACTTTGCACTGACTTTTCAAACGCCCCTCGTATGCGTGCATGTCAGAAGGAACATTGCCCCGTACTTTTTAATAGCGCAGGCACTACTGTTTTGCATTTATTCACTAATACCAAACCCTCTACTCTCAGTAAATACGTCCTTCCTGGCCAGGAATATGCGTAACGTATGAGCGCAAGTTGTCACTCACACATGGACGATAACTTCCGGAGGTTTGGATCTGGCACTGATTCGTGCACAGATAGTCGAAGCGCTTAATGCGACTGCTCCGAAAAAGCGGGAAATCTGAGTTCGAGTCATGATTCGGCATAAATTTTTACTGGCGTCGTGCCAACATGTCGCATATGGTGGGTCACATTCACATTTGCGAATACATTTCCTTTATTTCTCGATGGCTGTAGTCGCTGCAGTGCCTGTTCCTTCAGGCATGCACGGATTTCCCAAGGATCGTTGAATTGTACTTTTTAATAACAAAGGCACTTCCATTTTGTAATTAAAAGAAACTCCGCCAAAACCGGCCGTGAAGGCACAAAGGTACCGAGCGGCCACCGTGTCGTCTTTAGCCCACAGGCGTCACTGGATGCGGATGTGGAAGGACGTGTGATCAGCACATCGCTCTCCAAGCCGTATGTAGTTTACGAGACCGGCGGCGTTACTCCTAGATCAAGTAGCTGCTGCTCAGTTTGCCTCACAAGGGCTGAGTGCACCCTACTTTTCAACAGCGCTCGGCAGACCAAATGGTCACCCATCCAAGTGCAAGCCCAGCCCGACAGCGCTTAACTTCGGTGAACTCCACAGCAGTCAACAAAAGTGTTGGACCAAGTAGACGTAATTTTGACGTCACTTCCCAGTAATATTCGAGTGAAACTAGCATCTCCCGGGTAATGGAGGATGATTTTCGAGAACTCCAGCCACACGTGCTGGTGTAAGATCAAAGATACCGAGAAACGCCAGCAGACAGGCAATCAATAAGCGATGTTAGAATTTTCGTCCAAATCTGTGAAGCGGGCTACCGCACCAAAGCTGCAGCACATCACCGCTGTCTGTATCGGCCACAGCTTTGTCTTCGAGGTCTCTTGTGCGGTGCGAGACGCGCCGCTGATCGTAGTGGAGGGCAGCCAGCACAGGTGGTGCGGCCCGTGCTGCGCCGAGGCCAGATCGCTATCGGCTGCGCCATCCATCTCCCGGCGGTCAGCCTGCCACCTCGCCACTCCACCAAATAATGCCGCGCACCTGCCCTTTCTTTTTATTGTTGTTTGACTTTGACAGAGCGGCCCGATGCACGCCCCATTGTCGGTCGGTATAGCGCCGTCGCCTTCCGCGGCCCCGACCCTTCTGGAATTACGTGCCGGCTGCAGGGTCCGTAGTGTAGCGTGGATCCATAAACGCCACGTGTTGGCCGCCGTTCGCATTGTGTACACCCACAGCTGTTACCGCGGAGTGGCGTACCGCCGGCATCGGTAATTCTCCCACGGCTTCACGACCATCCGGGAACTACTCTTATCTGCTCTCAAATACATGCCTTGCCCGCACAGTAAAGCATCAAGTATCGATTATAAGAAACAGTTGGTATCGGGGGTGTTTGGATAACTGATTATAAACAAAAACTTTTCGCTCAGTGTTCCACACGAATGTGAAACAAGACACTCATGGAGCATTATTCTTATTAACGTTTAGAAACCCCCAATGCCACATAATTTACCCAGAGACAAGTAATGTAATACAAGACACATGTGGCCGCAAATGTTGGGAACCATCCCAAAAGTGGACGACAAATGTTGAACATTTGATATCACCAGATGCTGTAACTCACCGCCCGTCAGCGATTAGGGTTGTCTACCCCACCCTCGCCGGTAGGAGGGTACTGCTACACATCGCTACACTAGGCTGCTCTGCTTTAGAACACCTTCCGTACATGTGATATGTTGTAAATGTAAAACTTAGAGGATCATTGTCCTGGCTGTAACGAAACAAAAACTGTTCTCTTTTTTCCTTTCCTTTTATCCCTTCTGTTGTTGTTTACAAACTTTATTTGGCAAAGAGCACGTAGGCCAATTACTGATAGCGATGCAATACGGAGGCTTATACTTATTTACTTGTGAAGCAATCAAAATCTTTGTTCTCAAGGAAAGATCTAGGCCGGCTGGAGTGGCCGAGCGTTTCTAGGCGACACAGTCTTTGCTGTACTGTACCTCGCAATTAACCAGGGGAGGCAGCGAGACCGGTAAATAAAATAATCAATATTACCTCAGTGTAAACACAAAATTGTCTAACACAATGAAAAAAAAAAACACTTCCGGACGCAGGACTCGAAACCTGAGCCTCTCGCGCTACAGTAGCGCACATAGGCTCCGAGCCACACCGACGCGAATACTTTGCTGTAGTTGGTATGATGAGGTTCGACACACCGAAACGCCCCAGCGATGCACATACGGTGAGGTGATGTACGTCACATGTTCAACATTTGTCGTCCACATATATATACGATATTTGTCCTTGTTCATCTTCGCTTTTGTGAAAAACATCTCAAAGTGCAAGCTATTTGCTATCGCGAATTACCTACAGAATGCAATAACCAATTGTTACGGGTATGATACGCGAGTCGAAAAGAAGAAAATTCTCGTTTCGGTAAGATATTTTCACTTTCTCCTCTGAATGACAAAATATTTTCTTTCATTCATAGGGAGGAACAGCCATCGTTACGAAATAAGAGAAATCTTTGTTCTCAAGGAAAGATCTAGGCCGGCTGGAGTGGCCGAGCGTTTCTAGGCGACACAGTCTGGAACTGCGCGACCGCTACGGTCGCAGGTTCGAATCCTGTCTCGGGCATGTATGTCTGTGATGTCCTTAGGTTAGTTAGGTTTAAGTAGTTCTAAGTTCTAGGGGACTGATGACCTTAGCAGTTAAGTCCCATAGTGCTGAGAGACATTTGAACCATTTTTTTGAAATATTTAGGTGTTTATTCTTTCCTCCTATTATTCAAGAAGGGATAGAGACATAGACTGAAAGTGGTTACATGAACCCTCTCCCAAAGACGGAGGTGCGACGTGCAGGGTAGCCAATGTAGATATAAATGTTGGCCGTGAACGGATCTGGAGTTAAAACGCTTATCTGAAAAAAAAAAGTTCTGCTCACATTTATAATCCGTGCTGGTGACACATTTGCGTGAACTGCCGACAGGTCTCTACCAAGCGGCCTCACTGCGTTTCAGATGGGGCCCCGGAGCAAGAGTCAGGGCGTGCAGCACCTTCCATGCGAAATTGCTCCGGGTGGCCATCAGCAGTAATTAACGGGCGAGCATCCGTTAATGGAAACAGCGCGTCCTGACAGGAGCATTAAGAAGCGCCGTGCTCGGCCGGCCGCGTTTGATTGAGCTGAGGGGACGGCATGGCGGTCGCCAGTCATTACCCATTAGCGGGATTAGGCTGTGTCACAGCGCCGCCCGCTAAGAACAGCAAACAATGATCGGCGGCGTGCACCGACCGCAAACAACATCTCTGGTCTGCGATAACAGACGTGCCAGCTGCGCCAGTCTCCGCCGCGCGGCGCTGTTGTCTTAGCTGCCGGCCTCCTATCCTAGAGTAAAAATATTTGCACTAATTTGCGTCGCCCTGCGCAGCCTGCGTTGGAACAGCTGGTTAATCCGTACCTGGTCTTGTTGGTGCGGGGTGCCTGAAGGGCCACGTTGACTGATTGGAGGAATTAAAGCCACTGCGCCATGGAATTGCCAAAAGCTCTCCATATCTACAGATAATCAAGTATCTTACCAAAATAACTGTCTACAAATTGGTTATTTGTTGTAGGCTACCAAAGTTTGGGAAACAGCTTTAAATTTTTTATGCCAAAGTTTCATTTATTCATTATTATTTTATTTTCTTGATTTTTCATTGCACATAATATATGCGGTTTCGCGTATTGAGTGAATTAAGCAATGTTCCAAAATACGTATAGACTTGTCGAGAGCCTGACTAGGTGAGAAATCGCCTACAAGAAACCACGTTATAGAAAAAACAATTTGCATTCTGGAAATTTTTGTGATACATAATTTTAGTTTAACATATCACTATCTATGGAACAGTTCAAGGAAAGCGTTTGACAACTTTCAGACAGTTTCTTAGGAAAAGGACGGTGGCATTGAGCTTAAAACTTCAAATCAACGGTCTAGCAGATTTGCTTACCTTCAAAAGAAGAAATAAAATGGATATAAACCATCAGGTGAACTACGTATACGAATTCTGAAATTTTAGCAATAATGTATTTTTGTCGTCCATAAAAATAACTTAACAAAAATTCCACGAAACATAACTATATTGATGTGTTTCTTCGTCACATGCTGCTATCCCTCGATGACAGTGATGTATTGTAAGAGGAAATTAGGTGACAGGAGAGTTTTTTTCGTGTTACTGTGAGATGGTTGCCATGAAACATCAAAAAATTCCCGCTATCACAGCCAATACATTATGCTATGCCTCATGGGTCATAATTTAATTTGCTTCTGCTACATGCGATATACTTCACACTCCCTTCAATTTACCGTTCGGGCTTACAAAGCTGTGTACACTGGAACGAAATATATCTCACCCAATGAAGACAAGAGTTTTTACGATGAACTTTACTCGTTTGCTCACATGACTGATTTATGTGTGAAGTTTACAGCGTTTCTCGATGAGTATCTCAATTAGGTTTCTCGATGAGTATCTCAATTAGTGATAATGCTCACTGATAAAGACTTTACACGTGCGATTTTGTTCTAGTTGCCCTTAAATAACTTAAGATGAGTTCCTGGGTGGTTCCCTTGAACAAAACAAGGCCAGTTCTATTCCACATTCTTGTCCAATCTGTAAGTGTGTTCCGTCTCTAACGTGTTTGTTGTCAGTTGTACGTTGACCTGTAGCCATCTAACCTGCTAGCCGAAGAGTCTCCAGAGTAGACACCGAAACTATCCAATTTGCGCCGAGGTTCCTTCACTAGCTCCCCAGCCCGGCCGGAGATCGAACCCAGGACCCCGTGATCCAGAGGCAGCAACGCTCACGACTAGACCACGAGTTACGGCCGGTATCAACAGTGTGATAACACGCTAATTTATTGCTGGTTTTATCTAGATTCAAGGATCAGGAAGAAACTAAAAACAGTAAATAAAAGAACTAACTTAACGAATTCTGCAAGACGCCAGTTTATAAAATGTGAAAATGGGAGGCCAGTGAGCGTTATAACATTTTCATTCCACATCCCAAAAGCTTGTCTTCATTTTAACATTCGTGACAGTTATTTCCTTGAAACTCATAAAACTAAGTACGATATGGAGAACTAATCGGCAGTCGGACAAAATTTCCCGATGTTGCCCCAGTTCTATAAATTTTCAGTAATTTAGAATTATTCCTGATGAGTAAGGAGAGTTTTTGATATTAAATTTCGTTTCTATTACGTTAACATGTGAGGAATTTTGTCACGCTCTATTCATTATTAACCGGAAAAGAACACTATCAAGATTCTATCAATGTTTGAATTTCATATTTATTTCATTAGTATCAGCAGACAAAACGGAATCCACGCAGAGTAATTAGACTTACAAGTTATTTCCCACTAAGTTAGGTTAATGAGATGTAACAACTCTAAGTATTGGCCAGTGAAGTCCATTACGTGACTACAATGGATCCGGTTTTACTGCTCCATTTTTCTTACTGTTTAGTTTCGGGCTGCGCCTCGGCATTTCGATAAACAGCAAATAACCATTAATATCAAGCTTATTTACTACCAACGGGATGAGGGTTTTGTGGTGAGTGGAATGGCTAATACACTGTAACCATTACTAATTATGTGTGTGTGTATATTGTGTGTAATTAATGCATAATTTACGTTTTTCTAAGATTTTGTTATGTATATTTATTATATGATCAGGTAATATGTGCGCTACTGGTAAGAATTGTGTCTAACAGTGTACCCTGCTGGTTACGTACTTTGTGTAAGAGGGATTGTACGATTTCGTGCAGCACAACCAACAATATGTTACCTTCAGAGGATGGAGATTGGGGTTGGTGGAAAAACAGCAAAGGGTGTTTTTATGTCGTGGTACATAGCATGCTGCCGTCATCTGAGAAGAGCCACAAAAAATTGGAGATAGCTGAGACTTGGTCTTCAGCACCACCACCTAGGGAATGGCACAGTCTTAAAATATGAAGAATGTGGAGCGTCCGGGACTGTAGAATATGAAGGGGCAACTCTATAAATTTTATTAATAAAAACACTTTACATCCTTAGCAAGGTGCAGCATCCAGCACTGATTGTGCTGATGTCACATCGACTATAGAAGTCGATGTAGCAGAACTAGTAAAAGGCCCAGTGCTTCGCATCTTTGGGGTTGGCAGAAAACATGATAGCCCATCTTTGACACTTTTCCCCAAGTTTGTCCATGCGCTGGTGCTCTAATAGCTATTGCTCTGCTGCTTCGCTGTCTTCACTGGTTCGGAACTCTCCTTGTATCAGTAGCTCCGTTGTACCGCTATCGCTACTTCCATAGTTTCCCTGTTTCCGTGCCTCTTCTGTTCCTGTTGCTGCCCAGCTTTGTTACTATCTTGCTTCGCTAGTTCCTCTGAATCGCTGCTCCCGTTCCATCTTTTCATCCACTGCGTTGTTACTTTCGCTGTCTTGGACGGTTTCTTTATCTGTCGTTTTGGCGCTTGACGTCTGTGTTCTCTTTCTTTGCCGTGCTGTAAATGATGCCTAGGTAGCCTCATCAACCTGAAGTCCATATCACCTACAATTTGCAGGTAGGTTCTCTGGATTTCTGTGGCGATGATACAGATTATAGGAGAGATAGATTGGAGCACGTTTATCAGTTTAAGATAGGGAGTCGTGGTCTGGAAACGTCTGAGTCAAAAGTGAGAAAATTCCAATGCGGTGTTGGTTTGCTCGTTATGATAAACATACCGGTACACAGATTTCCATTAAATTCATGGAGTACAGTCGTAAAAACTTCATTTCTTCTTCTTCTTATAATATTTGGGCCGTATACCTCCCGGCCATCTTCAGAGTGAGCCCACAGTTGAAGTTAGATTACTTGCTCTGTCCACCAGTGCCAGAGACGTTGAGCTGCGGTAAAGAGTATATGCGTAAATTGCATCTGTGTCTACGCTTTTGATGCTTGATGGGATATTGATGTGTTGTTATTAGCTGCTCTTTAGCGACACCATTGCCATATTGTTAAATAGAACGCGAGACTTTATGATTTCTCTAGGTTGAAATGGCTGTGGTTGTTAATTAAACTCTTCGTCAAATGAGTGTGAACTGCTTGTTTCATCACAAAAGGTGAAGTCGACGCTAAAATTTAGAGATTCTGATAATGCGTAGTGTGACCGGTATGGATGCAGTGCTGTGCCACAGCAGATTTATTTTGCTGTAAGGGTCGGTTGTACCTGCTGTGCTCCATGGATCTTTCTTGGTTTTTACGAG
Organism: Schistocerca gregaria; assembly: GCF_023897955.1. Lineage (NCBI taxonomy): Eukaryota > Metazoa > Arthropoda > Insecta > Orthoptera > Acrididae > Schistocerca > Schistocerca gregaria. The sequence continues at coordinate 177,437,765 of NC_064924.1, read as the reverse complement.
ACGTCTGCCTGATATACGAAAGGCCGTACACCCAGATGGTCTAGTAAACACCGCGTTGCAGAGCATTAAGTCATCTTTGACGGAACGCAGACGTGTTGCTGTCTTCGGTGGAGAGAGAAAAAAAAATCACATAAACTTTGTGCTTGGTCAGGATCTGACATATTTTTCACTGTTGGTTTCCTACATACGCTAAGGCACCCATGGACTGAAATCTTTCTACGTCTCCTTATGCATTCGTTATGCCCACCTCATGTTTTATTCCAAGCACCTTGCGTATTTGCTGCGGAGAACACTCATTTGCTTCGAAAACTGAGTTTAAGTGTAGAAGCTCAACCTGCAGAATATTTTCATCAGCAATGTTACGTGCTGTGTGAAGCTGCTGTGTAGAAGCTCAACCTGCAGAATATTTTCATCAGCAATGTTACGTGCTGTGTGAACCGAAGTTCTGACGACACTCATCGCCTGGGAAGAGTGATGCCATCTATTTTCGTGTGAATATCAGTCTGTATGAGCTGGTTTTCGATAAACTTCGTGCCCTAAGAAGTTTTAAACCATCTAAATTCCATTCACAAAAACTTAAGTTTACAACAGAAATCGGAAAGGAACGATGCCTTCCATTTGTGGATGTTTTTGATCGTTGCTGGTACGGTTACAGTTAGCTTGCAAACTGTTGCCACCTCACTAGCTTGCAATGTGGACAAACTCTGAAAACCATCGGAGTGGTGACCCTTCGTGTAGAGGTGCCAACACACAGCCCATATCAGTCGGCAGCCTCAGCCGCGAACCTTCCGACTGTGTGGTGGACACTGCCTGTCCGTACTGATGGAGCGTCGGCTGACAGACAGATATCGGAGCAATCCGGTAGCCTTCCACCAATGCACCCACCAGGCCCGCGGTTCGAGTGGGTCGGTTCCACTGGCGAACTACTACCTGTTAGTATCCACACCCGCGAAGAAACCCTTGACTGCGGGGTCAAAAGGTTCAGTCTTTAGTAATATACATTTGAAGGTGAAGTGTTAACAGTTACGACAGAAAAAAAAATATTAGTTGTAACGACTCACCATCCGTAGTGAGAGGGCGACAGAAAGAGACTGTCTGGGAGGCGCAGAGATCAACATTCTATGGATGGACGTATTACATCGTGGACATCATCAACATTTAAGAAATGTTCAAAAGAAATCATTAACTTGCACCAGGAATATCGAATGAAACATGACACGTCACAGTGATCGCTAAAGTTCGCACCATCAGCATCGAAGGCAAACGCCTTGGGAGTTAAAAGCCATGCAGGACGTTCAGTTGGGTTTCCTCTCTTAAAGAACACATACAGAATAGTATTGGTATAATGGGGTGATGAAAACTGATGGAATGTGATGGCACGCAGCCGAAAGCAAACCAACTCTCGTGGAGCTTATCATCCTGTAAGGAGTAACTGCCGATAGTGCGGCAATATGGTTCATCGGCACGGAAACAGAAACATACAGAGGTTGAATCTGTCCAGTAGTTCTAGGTTACATGAACTGCAACGTCACGTGCTTTTCAGAAGGGATACGTGTCTCTAAAGGAAGGAGGTTTATATATGCAGACCAGGGGTCAAGCAAAACCAACTTTTTTTGACCAGCTATTGGCCAAAAGCAGTGCTTAACTACAGTTGTAGTTCTCTTACGCCCATTTTCCCCACCCTTGGTTACTGTGAGATAAATATTCCCTACTGCCCTTTCAAGATTATGCACACGAGAAAGAATCGTAAAGGGTGGACCAGCAGCGCAATCAATAACTTTCCAGCCAATTTACCATCGAGATAAAAATGGTCGGCGTAATTGTATACGAATGCATTAAGGCACTGATGTCAGTTGATCTTGCTATAACTCTCTCTGATTCTCAGGGTTTCTTTCATTCGCACTCCCTCTTCAGTTCCCGACTGGTCGGAACTGAAAGCCAATTCCTTACTGAACCATGGGATAAGTGTGTGTATAAAACTTTTATCCATTGTGTATTCCATCTACAAATTTTCAAAACGATCCCGCAGTTTGCTGCGCTTCGTCAAGTTGACACTTTTTAGGAGTTTCATTATTTTACGTCTTCCAGTTCTGTAGCACTGTTTGGAGCTATGTAACCATCCTCTCCTTTCCTCGAAATCACTGTAATCTACGTCGTGCGCAGTAGTAGGTCACTATCGTTCACATCCTGTAAATTATCTCGAAGAGCCTCGAAACGATCTGACACCAGTTTTTGTAACAAGTCCGCCTTGTCCTCCCTTGAATATCCGCAATTTTCCTTACGCTCTGCACCGTCTTATTGCTGAGGATTTGTTCGAAATCTGTTCTTAATTGTTTTCTTTTACCACGCTCCGGATAATCTTTCGTGTACGTCCCGCTCCTTGGGCAAGGATTGTCCTTTGCTATGTTTCACTAAAGACGGGATTTGTGAATCCCTGCCCTACAAGGATGATGAACTGCATTGCTCGACATCTGTTTCAGTATCAGTTTCACCTGTTAAGCACGTATCGTCGTCATTGTTTCCCCATGTAGATTGTCCGCACTGTCGAGTGTATACACCACACATTTCACTGGCTCGTCTTGCAGAAACAACAATATATCGTCTACAACTTCTTTTCTACTCTGCAAATTTCCTTGGTTTCCTTTCTGGCAAAATTTCATGGTGATTTGACAAGTATATTGCCGGCCACTGTCGACGAGCGGTTCTAGGCGCTTCAGTCCGGAACCGCGCTGCTGCTACGGTCGCTCATGACTATGTGTGAAGTCCTTATGTTGGTTAGGTTTAAGTACATCTATGTCTAGGGGAATAATGACCTCAGATGTTAAGTCCTATAGCGCTTAGAGCCATTTGAACCTTTTTTTGGCGATTTCGGCCAATATTGCAGCGTTTGCTTTGTTTACCGTTGTCATTTCTCTGCTTTGTATCGACACCACTAGCGATTGGCGACTCCATGGAGTGTTCTGTGCACCACGACCGAGTAATGGATAGAATTGGAAGGAGAATCAGCATTGGCCGTATTTTTTTTGTTTTATTATCCGCAAAATCGATTTTCGGTCACTTCGTGACCGTCCTCAGCGTTGTAATACACAATACAATTGGTAGGCACTGGTATCAACAAGCTTAGAGCGATTACATAAACCTCCGGTTCACTCCCCCTGTTGCCATTGGCAGACACCGTTACGGTTGGATGGTAGACAATACGTGGGGCGTCGAATGGCGTAAACATTATAGGTAGGCCTTTATGTAATCGCTCTAAGCTTGTTGATACCAGTGCCTACCAATTTTAATGGTATATTACAGCACTGAGGACGGTCACTAAGTGACCGAAAATCGATTTTGCGTATAATAGAACAAAAAAAATACGGCCAATGCTGATTCTCCTTCCAATTCTAGACACCACTAGGTCTGTAGCACTGTTGTGAGTTACTCGTCGACTACGCACTGTAGCCCCATGCTGGGTTCCATTGGGTAAAAATGGTTCAAATGGATCTGAGCACTATGGGACTTAACATCTGAGGTCATCAGTCCCATAGATCTTAGAACTACTTAAACCTAACCGTAGCGGTCGCGCAGTTCCAGACTGAAGCGCCTAGAACCGCTCGGGCACACCGAGCGGCTCTCCATAGGGTACGTCCAGTTCACTCCCCCTGTTGCCATTCATGCTGGGCTCCATTGAATAAAAATGGTTCAAATGGCTCTGAGCATTATGGGACTTAACATCTGAGATCCTCAGTCACCTAGAACTTTGAACAACTTAAACCTAACCGTAGGGGTCGCGCGGTTCCAGACTGAAGCGCCTAGAACCGCTCGGCCACACCGGCCGGTTCTCCATTGGATACCTCCAGTTCACTCCCCCTGTTGCCATTCATGCTGGGCTCCATTGGATAAACATGGTTCAAATGGATCTGAGCACTATGGGACTTAACATCTGAGATCGTCAGTTACCTAGAACTTTGAACTACTTAAACCTAACCGTAGGGGTCGCGCGGTTCCAGACTGAAACGCCTAGAACCGCTCGGCCACACCGGCCGGTTCTCCATTGGATACCTCCAGTTCACTCCCCCTGTTGCCATTGGCAGACAATGTTATGGTTGCATGGTAGACAATACGTGGGGCGTCGAATGCCGTAAACATTATAGGCCTTTTGCGACATCGCACTCAAGGGGTTCATTGTCTGCCGGGTGGGTCGCGGCTGTAATAGCGAGCGACCGCCCGACAGGTCGGGCTGTGAATGAGCGCCTTAAGGCTTTCCACGTCCGTCAGTGTACATTTTGTCGCGTGTCGTTTCAGGGTGAGCGAAGCAGCCGCTGGCGGAGAGGGTGCGGCTGAGCGACTGCCGGTGGCTGGCGCGTGGCTGACGTCGGCTTGTTGTTGCAGACTGGCCTGGGGGGCACCAGCTGGACGGCGGCGGCGGACCGGGCCCCGTGACCCGGGGGCGGGGGCGGGGAAGGGGCCGCCCCCGCGGACGCGGCGCATCGCGCTCCATCCCGGCGGCCGTCAGCGCCGCCGCCATGGACGAGCGCTAGCTGCGACCGCCAGCCGCGACATCGTTCCAGCGCCTCACAGGCCGAATCTGCACTCCTGCGCCCGCGGGACCAACGGCAAGGCACTCCCTGCCACACACAGACACACAGACTCTGGCCGCCGCGTGCGGCCCTATTTATGTCTCCCCACCCCACCCCTCCCCTCCCCTCCCCTCCCCACCCCGTCCTGCTACACGCCACGAAAAGGAACGGCGTAAGAAGAAAGGTTAAGAGGAACCGCGAATCTGCAGACATTGTGTGAGCGTCCGTGGTGTTCGGAATTGCCTGGTGTGCCACGAGCAGATTAGTGTACGGCAACTCTCGTAGTCTGCTACTTGCGTCTAGAAACGATTCATCACAAGTGTTTCCCCTTCTCTTCTTCTCCACCTGCACCCCCTCACCCTTCTCCCACGACATTACTCCCATCCCCCCATCCCCTCCCCCAAAAAAACGAGTGTATTTCTTTTCTTTTCATTTAAAGTAAACAGTTAACTACAGCTGTGGATTATCGGACAAACAAGTTATTGCCGCCTCATAGCGATTGTGTTGTTTCTCTTTTTCAGAACTTTTCAAATTGTATATGGTGCAAAAAAGAAATGAAATGGAACCAGGTTACGGACACTGTGAATAACCTACGTACATGTATATAGTTATTATTATTATTATAATATTATTATTATTATAATTATTGTAATCCGTGTTCGAAGAGATTCGCCGGGGTAGACGGAGTCTGGTGCGCTATCCAGGACTGGCCGCTCCCCGCGCGTCCACACACACACACACACACACACACACACACACACACACACACGAGCTGACGATGTTGTGTCTGTTCGCTCGAGCGTCCAGGCGCCTGCAACCGAGTCCCTTGCAAACAACAAGTGTGACTGGTATTTACAAAAATAAAAATAAAAATGAGAACAAGTACTCACATACACATAACATGTTCAGAAAGACAACGATACTCTACATGTCTGATTGTAATTAATGTTACTTAGTTATATATTTCTCGTTTCTATTGTTGTTAATTGTTCATATTTTTAGTCGTGAAACACTTTCTAATTTCTATACGAAATGTGTCCCGTGACTACCTTGATTTCTGGAAAGAATCACAGATACGTAAAGTAAAGCAACAAAAAAAAGTATATTGATAAAACCTCACCCTTAATTCTATAGTTGTTAACTGTTGTGTGAGAAGCATGACTCTGTGTTCTTGATATACCTGTCTTTTTTTACTCGGTCTTCGCTGGAGGAAAAGTGCCCGTTCGCGTCAGATTAGATACTTCCAAACTTTTAGTTCGAGCCTGTAGACCCAGTTTTACGTCACGTTGTACTAGCAGAAAATGCTTTATTTATCCTCAGTTCGTGACGTCATTATTGGATTTGTCGAAAAAGTGCGGTCACGTAGCAGGCACAAAGTCATCAGAACTTCGATTTTGTATGCAAACATTGACATTCTCAAGGTTTTTCAGAGACGTCTTAGAGGTTTTTCAGATCCATTTTACGAGCATACCACTCGAACGTTCAAAGTAAAACATAAACTTAGCATCAGGGCCTGAGGTGAAATGACAAGCAGTCGCCACTGCATTATATTCTGCTAGACGTACCGATCCTGTAAATGGCGTGTATGAAACTCATAACTCGCTAAAATAATACCCCAGATTGACTCAGAGATAATATCCGTACCATGGAGGACTTTAACAGCTTCGTCGACGTAAAATGTGACACGAACCTTATCTCTACACAACTGTGGTGCCATCAAGCGTTAACCTGTAGGATAGGATTGCTGTCGCAACAATAATTATTTCCTACATGATACAGCTCATTTTTATTACTAGGCTTCACCTAAGTATAGTATTTCCAACTTTTCCTCCAGTAAACCGAAACATATGAAGAATTCATGTGATTGTTGGAAAACCCCTTAATGTTAAAACAATGCCTTTACCTCAATTTTTTCATGGCAAGCAGCACACTTTATCCAAATAAAAAAAAAAACGAAACAAATTATTCGAAGATGTGTTTGTTTCGCAAAGAAGTAATTGCGCCAATATCACGTCCACCTTTAATAAACATTCTATTTAAATATTAGTACTAAAACATCTCCTTACGCACTTTTTCACACTGAACGTATTTGCTCAACAAACATGTTTACAAACTTGTGTGAGATTACATAAATACTTTTGACCTGTGTGCATTCCACGAAATAAAAATGGAAAAGCAAACCCGCAAAATAGTGTACGTTTTTATTTCTCACTACGATTCCTCGACTTCCCTTTTAATTTATAATCCAGATTGTGTCTTTCCCCATAACAACAGGATTTACGCCCTGAAGCTGCAGTCATCACCAGAAACTGGACTGATGGGTACTGTTACAAATTCGAGTACCACCACAGTTACACGTACGAAAAGAGTTACATCCAAAGAAACTTAAGCTTGTAATTTAAAGTGAACAAATTTGAGTTTTCTGGCAATCAGGAACAACGACAATATTTTCTTGCAGTTTTTTGTCTGAAGCCCATCAATTTCCATACGTCCTTATTATTCACTTATTTATACAACAGTGCCCAAAATGAAATCCATCCATCCACTATAAAGAACCACGTGGATGATAAAAAAAGTAGGAACAAACAGAATAATAGCAGGTGAGATGCTAACAGGAAAAATTCGGAACAATATTAAAACCAATAATTCAGTTAGGCCTACTTTTGAAACTGCTCTAGTGGCACCTGAGCTCGACGAATCGTGAGGGAGGAGAAAGTATAGGTAAGTATACGGAGTGAGAGGCAGACAGACTGTTTCAGAAGGCGCTCTGTAAAATGCGGGGGAGGGTTGTCTAGCTACTGTCCTTCGTACATCATAATGTGCATAAAATTGTTCACATTTGTACAGCGACATACACTATATCAAAAGCTCCTGCCAGTACCATGGTGGGCACTTCTAGCTGCAGTGTCATCTTCCGTTCGCATATCGACGTCAATGTGTTGTGATAGCTTGATTGTCGCTGCATCCTCTTGATGACGATGTCAAGGTGGCCACTTGTCTTGGAGACTAGTCAGCTATCGAATACTGTGCCACGTGGGTACCGTGGGCAGGATTTCGATGTCTGCTGCGACCGAGGAAGTTAACATGTGTATTGAAGTAAACATTGCGTAACAGCGACAGTATGTAGGTGGCATTATCATGTACCTGCTGTATGAATTCGCTGAAATAGACAGTAAGACATTTGGTTTGTTGCAGACAGTCACAATTACAAGAGAAAATTCACCCATTTAGGATGTTTGACTTGGATGCAATATGCGGCTTCCTTACAAAGACCTCTGTTTAGCCACACCACAATATTGTAGCCCTAATTCTATAAACTGATTTGTTACCATCGTTTGTCCCTTCCTGTTTCGTGCGAGTCCTTCAACCCTACAACTTTATTACCTCCTACGGCCCATCAGCTATCTATTTCCATCGAATGCTAATTCAGATAGAGGTTTTTCCCAGGGAAAAGATGGGATCGTCATTCGAAAAGGACACGATTGATACCCGAGTTCGTGCTATCTCTCTCTCTCTCTCTCTCTCTCTCTCTCTCTCTCTCCCTCTCTTTCTCTTTCTCTTTCTCTCTCCCTCTCTCCCTCTCTTTCTCTCTTTCTCTGTCCCTCTCTTTCTCTCTCCCTATCTTTCTCTCTCCCTCTCTCCCTCTCTTTCTCTCTCCCTCCCTCTCTTTCTCTCTCCCTCCCTCTCTTTCTCTCTCTCTCCCTCTCTCTCTCCCTCCCTTTCTCTCTCCCTCCCTCTCTCTCCCTCCCTCCCTCCCTCCCTCTCTCTCTCTCTCTCTCTCTCTCTCTCTCTCTCTCTGTTTCTCTCTCCCTCCCTCCCACCCTCTCTTTCTCTCTCTCTCTCTCTCTCTCTCTCTCTCTCTCTCTCTCTCTCTCTCTCTCTCTCTGTCATACAGTATGTCTTTTGCCTCGTTCATTCTACGTAGTACCACTTTAATTCGTAACTTATTTGTCATCCTAGCCCGTATTGTCTTTCTGTAGAAATATATTGCAGATGCTGTGAGATTACGCTTGTATGATTAACTATTAGCACATGTTCTACGCAAATACAAGGGTTGGGACATAAATAGTGACAACTACTTATTCACAATCGATACAAAAGAGTTACATGTTTGCACCTGTTACTGTCCTTCGAAGTATTCACGAGCGTTGTGTTGAACCCGTTGCCAGCTATGTGGAATGCGTAGTATACCATTAGCATAACCTGTTCTGTTGATGGTGCGAATGGAGCGGTGTACCGCCTGTCCAATCTCTGGAACAGTTCTGACGCGTGAATGCTACGAAGTGGCTCCTTCATCTTCGAAATCAAATCAAACTCATAAGTCCGGGGAGTATGGTGGCTGGTACTGTACTTCCCAGTCCCATCGGCCGAGCAGAGCAGCCACAGCTTGTGCTTTATGCGCCCGCGCATTGTCGTGCAAAATGATGGGTGTGTTGTACAGAAAGTGTCGCCGCTTCTTTCGCAAAACTGGTCGCAGATGTTGCTCCAAAATCGAACAGTAACACTGTGCACTAACGTTCTGCCGTGGAGGAACGTAAACGTTCTGACGTGGAGGAACGTAATGCGTTGGGATAACACTATCACAGTCGTATAAAAGAGTCACCATAACTTTCACCATACTGAGGCTGTGACGCACTGTCGACTTTCGCGGCGACCCATAATGACGACATTCGTAGGATTAGCGTTTGTGTTTCGGCTCGTACGATGTGGCCCATGTCTGATCCAGTGTTGCGATACGGCGTAAGAAAGCCTCTCCTTCGTGCTCATAGCTCTCCAAGTGCGTCTGAGCAGCGTCGTAACGCATCTATTTCTGCATTTCCATCACTTCATGAGGAACCCATCGTGATGTAATTTTTCTCATGCAAAGGATGCGAAGCACCGTCGTATGTGCTAATCCATCACGAATCGTATGGCGTCGATCACTGTCCACTAACGCGGCAACAGCATGCACTTCTTCTTCAGAGACGCTAGCACGACCTGCCCGATGCATGTCTGCCACAGTCTGCCGACCTTCGTTGAAGGCTTTTACCCAACGTGCCACTGTTCTGTATGGCAGTGCCGATTCCCCGCACGTCTCTTGAAGACCTTGATGAGACTGTCGTGCTGTACGACCTCTGGCACATTCAATCTTGATCCAACTCCGTTGTTCCTGCTTCGGAAACTTGGTTGTCACCGTTACGTTGGACTGCTCGCTCACAAGTGACTGTTTCCCTCGGTTGTGCGCGCGCCGGTGACGTGGGACAGGCGAGTCCATTTGCTCGGAGGTAAGGTAGGTATGTTAACAACTTGTGCTGTCAGCGACAATACTAGATTCCATTGCATAGTGTCTCCACAGCAGTGTTGCCACTATTTAAGTTCCAACCTGCGTACAATTTCTCTTCATCAGTTGTACAATTTCAAAATTAATTGAAGAAGTTCTATGCAGAAATTTACTGGCAGAAGATATGTTGAAGAACATCAACTGCACTGCTACTGATACGATGGGAAGCTATTGTAGGAGATGGGGGTAGGGACAGTGTGTGTGTGTGTGTGTGTGTGTGTGTGTGTGTGTATTCCTAAGGGACCAAACTGCTGAGGTCATCGGTCCTTAGGCTTACACACTAATTAATGTAACTTAAACTAACTTATGATAAGAACAACACAGACAACCATGTCCGAGGGAGGACTCGAACCTCCGGCGGGAGGGGTAGCGCAGTCCGTGACGCAGGGATTTTGAAAGTGACGCTTACAGCCGTCCCTCTTTCTTTGCCTCCGCTTCCCCCCCTCCCCTCACCCCTCCCCCAAGATTTACTTATGTGTAGCGTACTTTCCTTACAGGTCCTCTGTAGGGTGTGGAAAAACATGCGGAAACACGAAAAACACAAAACATTACCTTCTCCAACACCGTGTAGGAAACCGACGAGGTTCCAAACAACCTCCTGTCTTCTCGGAATGGCTAAGTACAGGTCCCGATTGGTTTTCAGTTGCAACTTATACTATTGTTATTGGAAGAAACTGGCAATTTCTGGTACCGGTGATTTATGTAGTTAGTGATCACGCAGCGTTCTCTCCAAAGTACATCACAATGGTTCAATAACAATGTCATGTGGTAGCCGTGGTGGTCAGAGAAGATGCCAAATTCATCCTCGTACTCACAAAACCAGTCCTGAACGACGCGAGCTGTGTGAAGAGGAGCGCTGTCGTCTTGGAACCCAGCATAACGAATGAGGAACAAGTATTATACTGTGGGGTGGAACTGATCAGACAAAATGGCCACATAATCCTTGGCAGTAATGCTACCTTGCACAGTACCACGATATGGCTACCCAAAATGTCATGGAGCCCGCACTGTGTCTCGCCCTGGGGACATAAACTGGGCCAGAAGTTTGAAACAGTGTTCAAGCCGATTTACCCATTGCTCTGTAGTCCAGGTTTTGTGGCTTCAACACCACATTTTCCTGTTAGAGGCATTGGTATTGTTGACGAATGGTTTTCGAAATCCAGCTCGTCCCGCAGTTTCTATCTTATGGATCTCTCTTTTTGTTGCTCTGATACTGATGAGATAATCAGTTCTGCAGTGACTTATGCAGCACCAAATGACAAGTTACTTCTTTGCTAAAACTTCCAGTTTTCATCTTTTATTTACTTGTCCACAGGTGCAATTCAGTTTTGTACATTATTACCATCGATGATTGATCTACGTTGTCTCCCCAGCGAGGCTGCATGGCAGTTGGGTATTGAACTCAGTCAGTAGGAAGGCGGTTCAGATCATCGTTCAGCCAGAGAGATTTTTTCGTGGGAAAACGGTGCAATGTGTCTTTGAAAAGGACGCGATTGATATCCGAGCTAATGCTCTCTCTCTCTCTCTCTCTCTCTCTCTCTCTCTCTCTCTCTCTCTCTCTCTGTCTCTCTCTCTCTCTCTCTCTCTCTTTGTCACATACAAAGAAACACACACACACACACACACACACACACACACAGAAACACACAGACGAATTACTGTTGAATTTGATCAACATTCGATTGCTTATAACCAAAATTTTGTCCATTGCATCCACTAGGTATTTAGGACCACTGATTCTAAGGCTCTGGAGCATGAAGTTTGCAGCCGTATACTCTGCGTAGACTGACGCGGACCACATTGTCACTTGTTGAAAGTTAGAAACAAATTTAATTTTGTTGACAGAGTTGCCTCCTCCGCTAATTCCGCCGGACCGATTCATTCTCTCCGTCTTCATCACCGACCAGTGGTACCATCAGCCAAGCTAGCCGAACCAACGTTATCTTTACGAGATTTTTACTCCTGTTACTCTTCTTCTTCCTCACCATTTTGGTGATAAGACCTCGGCTTGAGACCGGTATAGCGGACGTTAGAAAATGACGGCATGTTCAAAGACATTCACAATAATGCTCACATACAAAATTATGACATTCGTCGGAAGACTGAAGAATACACCACAGATCCAACTGGTTAAAAATGACGTAAACAAAGCTCGAATAAACGTAGTGGAACTAGTAGACAGGAATCTATTCAGTCAGCAAGTGAACAACTCGGCAGAACAGCCAGAGATTCAGGTTCCAGAAAAACCAAGAACCAAATGGACTGAAGAATGAAAAATAATTCATCAAGAGAGACTTCAGCCATATTGAAGATCAGAAAACGGATCTGGGAGCACAGTGTGATCCAACAGGGTCCACACACAAATTCTATACATACACGCACTCGACCACTCATAGTTCTTCTTAGATTTAGAGCCTCGTATGTGACACTGTGGCAGACTTTCCCCAGTTTCGCCTATGGTGGTAAATAGATATTACTTTCCCTTTTTCCATTATTAAGTGCAAAGTTTCATAAATTTCCTTTCTCCTATGCTCTATGATTTTATACAGAGGGAACACAATCGTGTCTTGCCAGTCTGTTCATCCTATTTGGTGGAATCTTATTTGGAAGTCTGATGGAATGTCTCGTCTTTTACAGCTCAGCACACCAGATAAAGTATACAATTATTTAACACATTTCTCGATAATTTCAGTTATTCTTCAGCTCATTGGTTTGGGCACAAAACATCCCGCCGTCTGTCAGATTCCGACCATAAAATGTTATAAGTAGCTTTCACATCAACTTCGGGCAAATATTTCCTCCGTGCCAGACGCCTTCGGTACTCTGTTGGCATCTGCTTGCCCTTGTTCATTACCTTCCGCTGATGGTATGTTAATTCGCTCACATTTTCACTTCCAAGAAAATTTATTTACTTTTCTTGAACAAAACGTCAATGTTTTCTACGATTATCTCTCCATCTGCTTGCCAATTTCTTTTACGTTTCTGTCTCGTTCAGTTCGATACTTGCTTCTCTGCATTTGTTTTTGAATACTCAGCAACACATATTCCTAGCTTCCCAAAAAGCGTGTTCAGGGCTTTTGGAATTGTAGCTCTTGAAATGAGATGCTGTAGAAGAATTCTGAAGATCACGTGCGCAGATCTCTCAATTTACGAAAAGGTACTGAAATGAACTCGAGAGTCACTAAACTTCTGACACAGCCTCACTAAAAGAATGGATCAGTTGATAGGACACATTCTGAGATGTCAGGAATTTTCTATATGGTACTGGGGGGAAATGTGTGGGGTATATGTTGTGGACGGAGGCAAAAAGAAGTAAGCAGATTCAAAAGGAGGTAACTTGCAGCAGTTACTGGAAGACGAAGAGATTTGCACAGAATAGATTAGCGTGGGGAGTTTCATCAAACCAGTCTACGTATACAATTGATTTTTTGGAACAATTCGTTGTAAATAATCGTTTATATCTTTATGAACTACTAATTAATACTTTATTAGACGTAACTCCTCTTACACTGCTACCTATTAGTTCACGTAAACAGCTATAAAATCTTATTCCAGACTACATTTTTGCACGGGAACAATATTACTACTGATTAAAATGGAACACAGTATGAGAAGTCCCTACAATATTCCGAAATCATATTTTGTGTACCATTGACAATTTTTCTCAATTTTATACTGTGCATCTTTGAAATGTTGGAAGTGTAGACTCAGTGCAATAATGAGTGCCGCAAGATGTTAGAGAGAAGTTAATTTCTTCAGCAGTGTTAACGACCGAGTTAAAATATATGAATTACTGTGGACCTTCCAAACGCGCACGCGCTCGTCTGTTTTTTGTTTGTGTTTGTGTGTGTGTGTGTGTGTGTGTGTGTGTGTGTGTGTGTGTGTGTGTGTGTGTGTGTGTGTGTGTATAAGATAATCAAGAAAGAACACTGTAAAACCTTACACAAACACTAGTTCCTAAGTTATTTGTAGCAAAAGAACACACAACAGTGTTCCTCTATAGCGCCCAAAAAGGTTACAGGAGTTCTTCCTTTGCAGTTTCTTTCTGCTTGCGCAATAACACTGCCACAATTGATGTGTTTCATGTCGAAAATGTTTCTTTGGAAGAAATGAAATATAGATACACAATATTTTACAAAATCTGCGGTGTATGTTACTATTTAAATGATTATTCTACAAGATTACTAGCAACACTTTCAGCACATCCTCGTCCTCAAAATAGCTGCTGAACGTAAAGAAAATATGTACCTCTGCTGATACCTAATAAGGTGCCGATAAACAATACTGTTCCTTAAGGAAAGCAACTATGTGGACTTCTGAATTCAACAATATCGACAACATGCTAATTTCCGAACCCTTATTTTTATCAGCAAAGGAGGAATACATGTTCATACAGGGGTAAGTCGATGGCTAAGAATACGTTTTAGAACTGATACTTTTTGTGTGTAATTTAGTTATAAGATAACAACAAATTAGCCTCTTTTATATTCTACATGATAGATCCCTAATGATGGACGTTCTGTCCTCTCTCTTGCTACTACTGCACTGCAGAAATAATCGAACTGTAGAACGTTAACAAAACCTCACAAACTCTCACAGATATTTGTTTACGTTATTACTCCTTAGTGCTCTTAGAGGAGAAGAGATAACGCTAAGAAAGTTTTTAAGTCAATGCTGAACGAAATGATTTCTCTTTTTCTCATCTTCTGTTCGAATCCATTCATTATTAGGTGTCACTGTTGTCGTTGCCACAGTACGTGTGGAGATGAATTTCTGCTTATAAATTAGATGTTAGCGTTGAAATTTAAATTTATAAACACTACTTAACAAAATTTGTAGGACTTTTACACTTTTTCCCATTAAAAAAATAATTTTCAGTAATAATTATATTCAGTACAATACAACAATTCTCTATAATGCATACACAACTACTTCAAAAACCGGTATGAACGTGTCCGATTCAACCAATTGCTTCCCACCAATAGGCCAGAAGGTCCAAAGATTTTACACGTTGTAAAACATCGTAAACAAAAGCAGCTTCGCACCTATTTCACCTACAATTTATTTTTAATTTCAATATTTCAGTACTCAACATTAATACTGGTAATAATCATGATAGTGAATCGTAAATATTTCTGGTTACATGAAAACACAAAAGATGTGTAACAATTTTAAAATTACGGTATCTGAATGAAAGTCTTTCTTATTACATGGTTTTGGTTAGCTCATGTATGAATGTTCCAATAATAACAGTTGCCTTGTTAAAAAATCAAAGCGTGCACCAAATTCTACTGTATTGTGAAGTGAGTTAAATGAGTGTACAGTCTTCTTTATTAATCAGGAAGATCGTTCCACTGACCAATTTCATTACAAGATCTAGGTAAAATTGTAGCTGAATATGGGCAATGCCTGTATATACCGAGTTCAAGAGACAGAAGAGTCAATGGAATGAAACTAACACTTTACAAGTAAGTACAATGCAAAATGACAGTCAAGGACACTGTTCTGCGTTAAAGTTAATGATATCCTTTATTTTTGAAAATCTTAATGATATTTCAATATGCTTATTTCATTAAAAACCGTTACTGTAGGCACGCTCTATAATAATGTGTCTAAAAGGAGAAATATTTGTGTGACATTATATCGAGAGTATCTTATTACTATCGGTGTCACGGTTAACAAAATAACAGAACACAGCATTACTTATTCGATGAAACTGATTGACGTGGACAACACTGAAATATTAAAGGAATATAAAAAACAGTAGAAAACATTGAGGAACTGGAGAAAACAACTGAAGGTGAGAAGGCATGTCATCCATTAACGCTGCTTGGCAACAGCCGTATGAGGACACACGCCTAGGGGTACACCATCCTGTCAAGTCATAACGCCCTCTTCGCCACATGCAGCAATCAGCCTAAATCGGTAAGTACTGTTACAAGTTTGTATACTTCTAAAGTTTCTCAACTATCTCATTGATGAGAATCACGAAGTAGAAAACCATGGAAAATGTAAGTCTGTTTCAGAAGTATCTTACTGTATGTTTTATCTGAAGACAGATAATTAAATTGTAGATAAATAAAATAGGTAAGTAAGAAATGCAAAAAAAAAGGAAAAGTTCGTTTCACTTCTAGAGACTTTTATTTCTTTAAACGTTAAAAAATAGGCATGTACAATGAAAGAGTGCTTAAGCGAAATGGCAGCAGGAAACATGTAAAGTAATCGAGAAAGAAATGATCATCGGAAAAGAGAGATCTAGCACATAGAAAAATTAAGGCAATGTTTGGTGTAATTAAAAGGAAAAAGGTCAGCATTCATACTGCAAGAGAAAGACAAATGTAAAACTCAGAAGAGAGGGTGGGCAGGTAGGAAGACTACCCTGAAGGCCTTTATTATGACAAGGAATAGTCTGCTGACGTGACAGAAAAAGAAACGGGTGTCGATATGGAAGACGTAGGAGACTCATTATTGACATAACTTGGGAAGACTTGGGATCAAATAAGGCGGAAGACACAGATAATATTCCTTCAGACAAAAGCACTGCGCTGGCCCACGGCTTGCGAGTGTGCATCAGCTAGCGAAAGCAATACTCAGCTTATCGAAGCACATGACCAACCCATTAAAATCTCGTGTCCATCTTTTGCCGATTACAATAACAGCGAAATCTACCACCATTGTCTTTGCTGTTGTACAACGTTAGAACACTCAACGCTTTCATTATACTGTAATATATGCCCCTTTAATTGAGTAGAATTTTGTAAATTAATTACATGTAGTGGAATTCCCAAAAATATTGTAGTTGTTGCAACTATGATGGACAGTTGGATAATTTCCCTTCAGTTTTTATGCCAGGCAGTTTTTGAAACCTTGGAAACTTGCACAACATTTTGAAGATAAACAACGGAAGTTACGTATGAAGTGCTTTCAACGATGAAATGAGCACACCAGACAAACAATTATTAATCCCTCCCTCGGGAGAGATCACGCTATCATCGTATAACATCAATTCTGCACCTAATAATGTCTTTGATTCTACAAAGAAAATGTACAAATTTCTTAAGGTATGTCATATTAAGGTTAAATCGAAATTTGATACGTGCATTTGGATTCTATGAGGCCACCATATCGGATGGATATTGATTGCTACGTTTCCGCGATGCTCAAAATAGTCTCAGGTACTACTTGCAGGATTGAGATAGGTTGATTTAGCATGCCAGTCAAGGTGCAATACGCTCTCTGAGTGTTCGTCAATGCAGCCCTATAAACCGTACTGTTGCCGTCTTGGAGGACGGGAGTTTCCAAAACATGTCGTCATGCATTTGTAGAGGAAAAGGTTACGTTTGGTCACCGACAATGTTGAAATGAACATCCTTGTTCAAATTGATGAGGACTTGAATGGTGGGCCCAAGCCTATATACGAGAAGTCCCCAAAACATCACGGGACCACCTCTGGGGTGAAATACACCCACGCTGTATTGAGTAAGACTTCCCACAATTTCCCAGAATACTATCAGGTGAATAGTAAAACTTCCCCCCCCCCCCCAACTAGATAACAGTCATTGTCTTCTCTCATTCTTGTACAATTAACGTTATGCTCCATGTTCAAAAATGGTTCAAATGGCTCTGAGCACTATGGGACTCAACTGCTGTGGTCATTAGTCCCCTAGAACTTAGAACTACTTAAACCTAGCTAACCTAAGGACATGACACACATCCATGCCCTAGGCAGGAGTCGAACCTGCGACCGTAGCAGTCGCACGGTTCCGGACTGCGCGCCTAGAACCGCGAGACCACCGCGGCCTACACTCCATGTTCAGTAACTCTATAGCTATTAAGTATCATTCACTGTCAATCTTGCTATAAGCTGGTTATTTCTTCAATTGTCTACGGATTTTACTGTATCTCACACTGATGTATGTATTGTGAACGCTACTGCTGTAATTACTTCTCTTTTATATGACTCCTTTTATTTTATACTTAAAAAATCCTCCGTGTTTATATTTAATGCTTTGTTCATCACATCAGAGATTTTGAAATGAGTCTAACCTTTTCCCATTTTGTCAGTGTTCCACACTCTTCTTTTTTTGTCGTTTTGAATTTCGAGTCAAAACTGGTATCGTATTCCTAATCCAGATGAAGTTACATAATTAGACCCTTAGCTGTCCAACAACGGTATCGTGTGTTTCATATCTTACCATTTCTCTGGGTCATTTCCAGATATCCTAATTTCTCTTCATTTTTTTTAAACTGTATGTTCGCCGAAACTCTATTAAATTTACAAAATTAATTGCTCACTCTCGTTTCTTTTAGAGTAGCTAATATTCTCAAATAAGTTTCTAAGCGTTTCTCAAGCCTAGAATAGAAATTCATTCTTGCATTATTATCTTCTCACGTTCTTTTAGTAATACTGTTAATTGTGTCATCATACACTCCTGGAAATTGAAATAAGAACACCGTTAATTCATTGTCCCAGGAAGGGGAAACTTTATTGACACATTCCTGGGGTCAGATACATCACATGATCACACTGACAGAACCACAGGCACATAGACACAGGCAACAGAGCATGCACAATGTCGGCACTAGTACAGTGTATATCCACCTTTCGCAGCAATGCAGGCTGCTATTCTCCCATGGAGACGATCGTAGAGATGCTGGATGTAGTCCTGTGGAACGACTTGCCATGCCATTTCCACCTGGCGCCTCAATTGGACCAGCGTTCGTGCTGGACGTGCAGACCGCGTGAGACGACGCTTCATCCAGTCCCAAACATGCTCAATGGGGGACAGATCCGGAGATCTTGCTGGCCAGGGTAGTTGACTTACACCTTCTAGAGCACGTTGGGTGGCACGGGATACATGCGGACGTGCATTGTCCTGTTGGAACAGCAAGTTCCCTTGCCGGTCTAGGAATGGTAGAACGATGGGTTCGATGACGGTTTGGATGTACCGTGCACTATTCAGTGTCCCCTCGACGATCACCAGAGGTGTACGGCCAGTGTAGGAGATCGCTCCCCACACCATGATGCCGGGTGTTGGCCCTGTGTGCCTCGGTCGTATGCAGTCCTGATTGTGGCGCTCACCTGCACGGCGCCAAACACGCATACGACCATCATTGGCGCCAAGGCAGAAGCGACTCTCATCGCTGAAGACGACACGTCTCCATTGGTCCCTCCATTCACGCCTGTCGCGACACCACTGGAGGCGGGCTGCACGATGTTGGGGCGTGAGCGGAAGACGGCCTAACGGTGTGCGGGACCGTAGCCCAGCTTCATGGAGACGGTTGCGAATGGTCCTCGCCGATACCCCAGGAGCAACAGTGTCCCTAATTTGCTGGGAAGTGGCGGTGCGGTCCCCTACGGCACTGCGTAGGATCCTACGGTCTTGGCGTGCATCCGTGCGTCGCTGCGGTCCGGTCCCAGGTCGACGGGCACGTGCACCGTCCGCCGACCACTGGCGACAACATCGATGTACTGTGGAGACCTCACGCCCCACGTGTTGAGCAATTCGGCGGTACGTCGACCCGGCCTCCCGCATGCCCACTATACGCCCTCGCTCAAAGTCCGTCAACTGCACATACGGTTCACGTCCACGCTGTCGCGGCATGCTACCAGTGTTAAAGACTGCGATGGAGCTCCGTATGCCACGGCAAACTGGCTGACACTGACGGCGGCGGTGCACAAATGCTGCGCAGCTAGCGCCATTCGACGGCCAACACCGCGGTTCCTGGTGTGTCCGCTGTGCCGTGAGTGTGATCATTGCTTGTGCAGCCCTCTCGCAGTGTCCGGAGCAAGTATGGTGGGTGTGACACACCGGTGTCAATGTGTTCTTTTTTCCATTTCCAGGAGTGTAGTTAGCTAGTAATGTGAACCTATGTGGTAGAAACCGAGCGAGGTGGCGCAGTGGTTAGCACACTGGACTCGCATTCGGGAGGGCGACGGTTCACTCCCGCTTCCGGCCATCCTGATTTAGGTTTTCCGTGATTTCCCTAAATCGCTCTAGGCAAATGCCGGGATGGTTCCTTTGAAAGGGCACGGCCGACTTCCTTCCCCATCCTTCCCTAATCCGATGAGACCGATGACCTCGCTGTTTGGTCTCATCCCCCCAAACAACCCCATATGAGGTAGAAGGTGTGTGGTTAATGTTGCCTTTCTTATTGGACAGTGCGGCGCGGAAACATGAGATACGCAATGAAACAGTGCAGATGAAAACGGAATGGAGTTGGAAACGGATAAAGATTTATACAGAGTGACACTTATTAACGTTTAAAACCCTCTAAGCGACGTAGATGACGCTGAGACAAGTAATTTACTGTAATTTACATGGGGCCTCAAACGCCAGAAAATACTCGAAAAGTGGATCACAAATGAATATGCGACGTCACCAGATGACGTACCCCGCCTCAAATGCAGCTGTTGAGCTTATTGGTATGTCACACCTGGTCATCTCAACCCAAGTCAAGTCAAACGATCACGTCGGAGTGGTTCTGGAGCCACGTGCGCGACTACAATGCCTGAGGCTCATGGTTAGAATCTTGCATATGTAAGGATATATTTTTTTCATTTCCAGGTCTCGCGGACTCCGCTAGTTTGTTGCAAAGTACGTACAACAAAAAACTAGCGATCGCGTCACAGGAATATGAGAGTAAGCTTGCGAATGGCGTCGCTACCAGTAAATGACCTACGTTTTCTTTGATAAATAACGTCTGTAAACATACAAAGAAGGGACAAATGAAAAGAAACAATAAATAAGAACAGGTTTCACTTGGTTACAGCGAGTACAATCATATCGTAACCCGTCCGCATCTCGTGGTCGTGCGGTAGCGTTCTCGCTACCCACGCCCGGGTTCCCGGATTCGATTCCCGGCGGGGTCAGGGATTTTCCCTGCCTCGTGATGACTGGGTGTTGTGTGATGTCCTTAGGTTAGTTAATTTTAAGTAGTTCTAAGTTCTAGGGGACTGATGACCATAGATGTTAAGTCCCATACTGCTCAGAGCCATTTGAACCATTTTGAATATCGTAACTCCCACGTTTGTAACAAATCACATTTACAAAAAGTATTGGAAAAAAGAGTAGCCTAGCGGAGCGATGTACAGTAGTGCCCCAAACTGCGAGGGTAGGATGGACAAGCCCAACCACTGCACAGGGGGTGAGGTACGTCATCTGGTCACGTCACATTTTCAACGTTTTTCATGCATTTTTCGAGTATTTCCCAGTACTTGCGGCCCCGTGTGTCTTACGTTAAATAACTTGTCTCAGCGTCACCTACATTCTTTGGGCTTGTTTGATCGTTAGTAAAATCACTTTGCAGCTTCCGTATAGGCTGTTGAAGTCTCAGGTCATGAAGCAGTTGAGGAGATATTACAATGGAGGACGATTATGTTTTAGTCAGTCCGTTTAAAGCACATTCTTTATGCCGCCTAGTACAAGAGGTCACAGAACACACCTCGGAGTGTCAATAGTTCACTATATCTGTTTCAACCGATGAAAACAAAAATTTGGCGCATGCTTGAAGTAAACAATCAGTAACTAACAGTTTTGGACTGACCTACCTTTCTCGGGGAGATACGTATCTGAAGGGAAGCGCTCCTCGTTATAACATTTAAAATGACGACCAAATTAACTCTATTAATTTCACCTATAGGAAAGACGAAAGACCACGATTTAGTGTTTAATCGATGACGAAATTAATAGAGACGGAGCACCCTGGATCAGATGGTACAGAGGTGGTAATGAAATGTCCGTGGCCTTTCCGGAATAACCATCCAGATATTTGCCTTACATGGTTCTTGGAACTTAACTTCGGATAGTCGGACAGGGAATCGAACCCAGTCTTCTTTAATGCGAGACCTGGGTTTCATCACATCCCACCTATCCCACGCGAAGTTTTTTAAGATTCTGAAAGAAACCATCTAGTTCATGTAGGTGCAAAGAAGCACGTAATCATCAGAGACGAAAAATAGTTCATGTGCTTAACCTTCCGCTCCAATACATCGAGGCTGTTAAATAAGTTGAATATGTAGCAACAAGGACATGATCTTCAGATCATGAACATGGCTTTAGTTCAACCCAGAGGTGGTCCCGTGATGTTTTGGGGAATTCTCGTACATAAGCTTGGGCCCACCCTTCAAGTCATCATCAATTTGAACCAGGATGTTCATTTATATATTATCGATGACCAAACGTTACCTCTTCCTCTACAAATGCATGAAGGCATGTTTTGGACACTCCCGTCCACCAAGACGGCAACAGTAATGTTTATAGGGCTGCCTGCATATGACGAACACTCAGAGAGCGTATCACACCTCGTGTGGCCCGCTAAATCAACCTCACAATGCGAATCGAATGCAGTTCCTTCCGAATAATAATAATCCAATGTTTCAACTACAGCTGTACTTTGTTGTAAACATTTGAAATGAGGAAACCATTAATGCAAATCATATAACAGATAGTCAGTGGCAGTTGTTCCTTCAAAGTAAACGGTAAGTCAAACGAAAAAGAAATCAGAAGTACTAAGAAAAAGAAGTCATGACATGGAAACAATGAAGACTCCAAGAAGTTTTAACAGCGGTTTCAGGAAGATAACACAACAATATTGCGAAAGTAAAAGTTGTGTATATTCGAAGTGAAGATAAGATAGTTTGCGTGAGGGAAGAGAAATTGGAGGAATATTCCTCGAAATAATTCAAAGAAACTGTTGAAGAAGTATGTTAGGGCGACCCTGTAACTTCCAAATCGAATCAGATGTGCTAAGAAGGAAGATTGGAGTTTAAATTTCCGTCGACAGCTAGATCGTTAAAGACGTAGCACATACTTGGATTGCGAATCGATAGAGAACGAAATTTGATGTGCTCTTTTCAAACGAATCATCACAGCATTTACCTGGAGCGGTGTAAGAAAATCACGGATAACCTAAATTGAATGCCCAGATGGGGATTTCAACTGGTGTCCTCCGAAACACGAGTCATGTGTCGAATCAGACAAGTTAATAAATGAACTACCGCGCTTAGTGATACTGTCAGACGTTCCAGAAAAGTGATATCACCACCGAAGAAGAAACGACTGACTGTGTACGATCACTCTGATATGTCATACTTGTAAGACGCCGACTAGAACGGTATACAGAGCGATAAAGAAGGAAAACTTGGAAAGTACTGAAGGGCAGACGAGCTTGTCCCTAGGGAAAATATCAGACAAGCTACTTCGGTGTGCACTGAGTAATGAATAGGAACTAAATAAGAAGAAGGACTTCGTGGCATTTGCCAGGGTGGGGCGTGAAAAACTGCTTGAAATCCTTCAAAGAAAGAGGATAAAATATAGAAATTATTGAATACTTTAGAATGCCTTGAAAGAAGTCTGCTAATAGAGAAGGAAAACTAAGTCAAATTATTGTTGAAAAATGTAAGCCAGGTTGAAGCTGAACGACCACTTGCGTGTTTCCAGTCTGTCGAAGGAACAATGAATAAAATGTATCAAAGACATTCGCGCAAGAGGGAAAGCTATCACTGGTAAAACTTGAAATGGTATAACCATTGTGGATGAAATGATTGAGGGGCTACACTTGTTGCATTAAATGAAAATCTCAGAGAATTTACAGTATCGATTAACTAAATAAAAACAGATCTTGAAAGGAGAACAGGGAACTGTTAATGACCAAATTAGGAAATTATCGGATGATGGAGAGAAATCATTTGTGTTTTCGTGGAAGGTTGTTTCCGGAAAACAACGCAGAGAAAATGCAGAACGACGCTTAACATAAAGGATTTCTTCAGGAGAAGAGTTCCCAATAGAAGTTCTTTATGTAAACAAAACATGAACGTAAAAAGAACAAACTCAGAATCAGCGCAGCGCTTTGAGATATGGTGTAACGGAAAGATATAAAAAATAAAGTGGACAAATCAAGAGTTACTAGAAAGAACAAAAAATAAAAGAAGTCTGTGACAGTCCTTTGCTTCACGAAGGGAAAAGAAAAGTAGGTAACAAACATAGGAATAATTAGCTTTAGACTGGAACGAACTGCTCAATGGAAAAATCGGAGGGGCAGACGAAGATTACCATTATCTGGAGCAAACAGTCATCAAATGAATGTATTTGTTAAGATGAAGAGAACTGTGTAGGATAGCAAATAGTGGAGAACAAAATGAAACGAGAAGAATAGTGGAGAGCTACGTGGAAAAAAAGAAATGAAATTAAAAATGGAAATAGAAAAGTTAAAGAAATCAAAGTATTTGAAGGAATCAACCCAAGAAAATGGACAGGAAAAAAAAATCTGCTGTAGAGGAAAGGATTTACAAAATTCAAAGAGTGTATGATATAACTAAAACCACCTGCAAAAAGTAATGCTTATCTGAAAACCTTAACATAAAACACTTCAACGCACCACTGAACCCAGAATCTCTATATGTCAGCGATTGATTATTAGCATAAAAATTAGAAAGAATAATAATAATCAGGGATATATTAGGCTCTGTAACAGAACAAGAAATTTGGAAATTAAAAAACATGAATTAAATTTATCATGACATATAAAACGTATAAAAACAATTAGGAAGTGGAGATTGCTGTTGCTTGGACATACTTGTAGCATGGATGAGAGTAGACTAACCAAGATCTTCAGATTTCTTTGAGATAAGATATCAGCAGCCATCTAGATTGTAAAAATTAAGAAAGACTTGGAAATAAACAAATTAAAACAACAGGAAGTAATGGAGAAACAAATGTTTAGGAGGAAAGTTTCAGGCACATAGTAGCCTCATTAAAGAAAATGTAAACACAATGAAACAATAAAGTAATACTGAAAGAAAAGAAACAACGAAAGATGAGAAACAGAAATAGGAATGTGTCTCTAGAAGGTCCTAGCACAGAGAAAAGTAGAAGAAGAAATCTGACCAGCTTCCCCGTCCCAATTACATCACCCAAAACTAGATTCACATTCATTATAACCCATCACCACATTTACCACATTATTAAAAGAGACTGTGTCCCGTAGTGCACGTATTTGATATAAAAATTGTCCCTTGTTCACTGTGAAAGTCACCACTGAACAGCTCCTCAGTCCCAACATTTGACAAGCGTTACAAGACACAGTGGCTTTTGAAAAATGTTAATATACGGAAGGGGTGAATAGTTTTTTTCATGTTTTCCTTATTATAGGATCAACAGTGACTAAACATTTCTTAAAAAGATAATTTTTACGTGAGTCTTTGGTTTTTTATATTTTTCACTGGCAATTACGTAATTTCGCCATCGCGGGCATTGTCATGCTGCATCGCACCAAAAATTATGTTTTATGCTTACACTTATTTTATGATCGACACAGTACTGTGGAAACTTGTAATGGTGTCCTTAATAAGAGTCCATGACAACCATAGTATACATGTGGGCATAACTTTTAGTGATATGAAATTATGTATGCAGAATGAAAAAAGTGTCACTCCTAAGTGGGTCTTGTTAGCGTAGCAGCATACACAGTGCGTAGTCAACATCGTATAATGAAACAGGCTGAATATCAACGATCTTCCGTACAGAACCATACTGCAAAGGCAAATATCGGAATTAAAGCCCGATTTCAGGACTATTATTACCTGAATATCGTATAATGCATTGGTAGTTAGTACATTTCAAGCCCGCTTTTTTCCCGTACCTTTCACTGCAGTCTCTTTCAATGAACTTTTAAATGCAAATGAAAGACTAGAGTGTTCGACTTTAAAAATCCATATTAGCTTCTACAGTGAAGCAGACACTAGAGTTACAAGCATAAACACTTAGCAGATACTCGTCTTTGTGTTTTGTCAGAAATCTGCACTCATTACCCTGAACCGCTTATAAAAATTTGGTGGTGCCTTTATTTGATACTACACACTGTAGATATGGTAGATATAGGCAATAAAAATACATTTAGAAAATTACAGATGAAAGCATAGACGTTAAGGATAAAACTTGATGAACCAAAACATTACTATTGTTGCACATCGCAATTGGATATCGCCTGGTAGTATTATGGGTACGGGACACGGCAAGGAAAGAACATTATCTTATCAACAGTATGTGGAAACCAGTATATAATGTGAAAATGACGACTATATGCTCTGTGAGGCTGACCCATCAGTATGAAATGTGAAACGTCCCTTTATAAAAATTGTACAAGACTGTGCTTAAACTGACACACAATATTTTTAGCGCAACGCAATCTGACTTTCAAAAATCCCTACAAAAATGGCACTGACTAACATTAATCTATACGTTTCACAAATCGCTTACCTCACAAAAATCTTGGTTACTCGAACTACTGCAATACTGCGAGCGCCACTACTGCCAGATAAATAAAAGATTCAAACTACAGAAGGCACTAACTACTGATTGGGATAGTTAGCAAATGAAAGATTTTAATAGAGAACAAACAATGTATTTACCTTAATAGCCATTATATATATATAATCAGTTCATGACATCAATTCTTACAAATTTCAAAACTCCGCCATCTCTCTCCCCAAGTCCACCACTGCTGGCGGCTCACCTCCAACTGCGCAACGCTACGCGCTGTTAGCATCCAACTGCCGCTGCCCAACACTACAATGGCAGACAACAATGCAAACCAGCCACAGACTGCACACAGCACAGCCAGCGATTTTCGTACAGAGCGCTACGTGGCGTTACCAATAAGAAAACCTAAACAGCCTACTTACAAATGATACAGGGAGTACATGTGCTGTGCGTAGAGAAGAGTAACAGCAGAATGGGTCTGTCAAAAGAGCTCAGTGACTTCGAACGTGGACTAGTCATTGGTTGTCTCCTCAGTAACAAATCCATCAGGGACATTTCAACATTTCTAAAGCTGCCCGAGAGTACTGCTAGTGATGTAATTGTAAAATGGAAACCCGAAGCTAAACCACAGCTAAACCAGGCAGACATCGTGTACTGAGGGGCAGACATCGTCGAGCATTGTGGAGGATATTTGTAACAAAAATGGCATGAAATCACCGGAAGGAACCACTCGTGAGTTGCTACAAGCATTCGAGGTCCCACAATGACTTTTCGCTGAGGGTTAAAAAGTGTAGGGTTCAACGGTTGTGCAACTCCCCATACGCCACACATCTCGGCACTCAATCCTAAGCGACTTTTGTAGTGATTTAAAAAACCACGCCACTGGACCGTGAGTGACTGTGAACGATTGTACTGGAGCTGTGAATCACGATACACGCTGTGACATTGCCATCGTGTGAAGTGTCAACAGCGAAGTATAGAAAGATGGTGTTTGTAATTTGAGAATTGGTCGCTTCATTGCGCTAAACTGTAAATGCAAAAGAATATTAACACATTACAGCACTGTGTACTTTGTACATTACAAGAATAATTCAGAGACAATGACTGTATCTCTATGACAATGTACCCTGTGATATAACAACATCTGTGAGGTAATGGTTTGTGGACAATAGCATTCCTGAATCGCATTGGCCCACCCAGAGTTCTCATCTGAACCTAATGGAACAGTTTTGGGTTGAGTAAATAAGTCGATCTCTCTCCAGACACCAGCGCCCAACATCACTAGCTTCTCTGGATTCAGCGCTTGAGGGAGAATGGGTTGCCATTTCTCCATGTCACGTTGCAACTGTCCTCAGAAGAGCTCCAGGTGGAGGGTGGACGCACCAGAATTAACATTCATTAATAGCTGTCCAGATACTTTTGGTCAGATGACATACCTGTGAACAGTTAGGAAGGACTTGTCTAATCCATGCAACACGGAATACTGCTTTATTAGCTTCAGTAGCTGGATCAGCGCGTTATTAAGAAGGTGTTAAATGTAATAAAAAGAGAACTATTGGGAGAAAAGACCAATGGAATATAGAAAACCATGAAAGACGGATAATAGAATTAACAAGATGAGGAAAGCGTAAATAAGGAAAAGAAATAAAATACAATGCCAGGAAAGATACACTTATAAGCAACATTTTCACACAAATATACAGAGTGGATAGGGAATGCAAGACGAACTGTGCTTGAAGGTATACAAAAGCAGACAAAAAATGAGTGAGTGATAAAGCATATAGAAAAATTAAGTTATTACAAATCAAGACAATGATAGATCGTCTGTGGTCGGAGATAAACAAGCAAATATGTTGGTGTGTGCAGATGAAATAGCTAAAAAGAGGGAAGCATTTTTTTTGAAAAAGTGAACAAAGGAAAAGAGATCACCATGGAGGAAAAATATATCGAAGAAAGAAGAGTACCAACAGATGAGGCTGGACCTCCAACTACAAAAATTGAATCTGAAGCATCACTGAAAGAAATGAGTCCTGGTTCAGAAGAAATACCAGCTGAGCTCTGACAGAATTTTATAGACAAAAGTAAAACTGAAATTTTCTAAATCACTGTTGTGCTACATATCTCTTTAAGATGATTTTGTAGAAAGTGGAACAATACTCAACCATAAAAGAGGGGCTAAAACAGGTTGTTCCTATTCAGAAAGATAAGACTAATGTAATATACAGCAAAAACACTCTCACGCATAATTTAAAAAATAAATAAATGAGATGAAAACCTAAGCTAGAGCTTGAAGAAGACAAATTTAGTTTTCAACCGAAAAGAAGTACGAAAGAAGCCACCACAACCGACAAGAGGTTGCTAGAGTAGTTGAAATTATATGACACAATTATGTAGCCTCTTTTGATCTACAATAGGAATTTGAAATATTTGCAGGAAGAAGCTCTTCAAGATCTTGACAGATACACATTTAGACTGGAAAGACGTAAGAATGCTTTTGAACACATTCGAAAAAGTAAAGCTTGCAAGCTAATTACAGCAAAAGGGTAATACCTGGATGCTTAGTATTACTTCATTGATGTATTAATTTCACTGAAACAGCTATGAGACTCTTCAAAAGAAAAAAAATATGTGGCACTAAAATGAACAGACTCGCCATTCACTGCATAAAATTTGCAGATGATATTCCCCGAGTAGCTGACAGTGAAAAACATATTCAGAATACACTTTTCTAATTTTCTTTAATACTGATAAAGTTTGAACATAAACCTGATAGTTAAAATAACAAATATATTGTTGTGAACAAGTGAAAAATGTGAAGGAAACCTGACCTCGAAACTGAAAGAAATGAGACAGGAAAAGCGAATAAATATTGTTATTTGGAAGACAATAGATGCAGTGTGAAAATCAAAAAGAGAACTGTAATGGCTAAACGTTCTTTCTGTCACTGAAGACAACTATTGTTGAACAAATCGTTTAGTATGGAAGTGAAAAAATAAATAAACAGTTAAAAGAGAAAATGTTTATCTCAACATATTCATCATGTGGCTGTGAAAGTTGACAAAGAACGATTAGAAGCGGAGGAAATGTGGCTTTGGAGAAGGCTAATAAAGATCTGGAATCTGTCGTAATTCTGGTCATCTGCTTTATGCATTAAGCGTGCAGGCCCTATAATTTCACTTCGTTCCTTGGTCACCCCCCTCCCTCCCAATGTACTGAAGGTTCTTGGAAGACGCTCAGAGTAAGTTAGAAATAAGCTACCATGTTGGATTTGTGTGTGTTCTGACGTTTTTTCAGGCACTGACTTGTTGTTTGTAGTTCGTATTTCCTTACTGCAGGGCTATGATCTTTACTCGTCTTTAGTATGTTGGTATTTTCACTTGCTCTTATTTATCGACAGTCACTTATGCAGTGAATAATGTGCATGAATGAAAGCGAACACAGGTCACTCCTGTTTATAAAAAACTAACAATATAGGCTACATGTAGTTACAGACCAGTACGGCTGACAATTGGCTGTTGCAGGATGCTAAGTTAAAATACTGTGGTGTTCATAGAGGATATAAGCTTCTCCCAAAGCGTCGGTATGGATTCAGGAAAAGTCACTGATGTAAACCACAGCATGCTGTACAGGATGAAACTGGTATAAGTACAGATATTTTTATATGTGCTGCTTAATATATACATACATCAGTGCGTTGGTTGATTTTTCTCTCCATTATACAGTCTTCTCACAAACACATCACAAACATAACAACCCGATGTTTTCTGCATGGTCATAGTTGTGATATTAAGTGGACTACGCCTGTCACTACAGACTAACCCCCTTTGCGTCCACATGTCCACACTGCAACACCTGATATGCTGCTCAGGGGAAAATAGACATTAATGGCTTGCTCTTGTCACCCACGCTTGGCGGCGCTAACCAACCTAAAAACAAACAACTTGTAGCAGCTATAACTATTAATCTACAAATGATGTAATGTTATTCAGTACACCATCCCTATCTACCAACAGTTTGCACTTGTACCCATCACATCCTGTATACCGCAAAAAAAGAAAAAAAAACTTGAAGACAAGGTAGGATATCAATTTAACTTTGTAGAAGAACACACGATTAGCATGAAAGTAAATGTTTAGATTAGTAATTCCCTGCTACACGTGGAATGGTCAACAGAACACGTTAGAACTCTTCATGTTTAGTACTGATATCAGGTCTAGCATGGTGGTAGAATGGAGAGGGAACAGCGTCAGATGTTGATTGAACACTGTGAAGGATATGGAGGTGC
Organism: Schistocerca gregaria; assembly: GCF_023897955.1. Taxonomy (NCBI): domain Eukaryota; kingdom Metazoa; phylum Arthropoda; class Insecta; order Orthoptera; family Acrididae; genus Schistocerca; species Schistocerca gregaria. The sequence continues at coordinate 177,407,333 of NC_064924.1, read as the reverse complement.
TCCATACTCGTTTCAGACAGCGTTATCAGTGCCTGACAGAGTTTGAAAGGGCCCTCACTAAGTGTCTACATTTGGCCAGCTGACAGAATCGTGCAATATCCAAATTTGTGGGGCAGTGGGATGTGGCAGTTCGTAAGTCCACTGAGGGCAGGTAGCAATGATTGAACAAGTTTATTTATCAAAGGTTAATGGTATGTATACTCTGATATGGATTGAACAAAACATAAAGTGAGTCTTTTTTTGAAACAGAACAATAATAGTTATGGTGGCACATTAGATTATCAATGAGTCTAAGTTCACTTAAAACACATACTTGATAAAAGTTAAACTCCCATAGCGAGCAAACTTGTGTAGTGTGCTGTATAGCTGTTTGCAAGTCAACTGGAATAAATTTACAAGTCCACAAGTCTGCCACGATGAAGGAACAGAGTCCCCATCTTCTTTGACAGGGAGGCCACAAAGAACGCTCAAAGTCCACAATGGGCAGCTCCTAGTGTCACGAAGTTAGTCACTAATGGCTGCGACATCACAGGATCGGCTTTCGAGTGAGAATCCTAAGTGATGGAATCCTTGTGGAATCAGCGCCTGGCTCAGTAAGCTCACTCAGAGTGAACTGGTCTGGTCTGGTCTAGCTCAAGCAATGCCCTAAAAATACTCAGTGCTATACAGCTGGGTTTGTTTCCGATTATGTGTCTTCCATACTAAATGGGTTTGCGCGGCTTGCGGCCCCCAGCGGTTCATGGGTCTCCTCCTTGTGGGCAGTTCTAGCTTGGCCATCTGTTATCCAGAAACTTTCCCCCTGTGTGTTCGGCACTTTCGAAGCACTGGTGTGATGTTGGCTGCTGACACTGCAGACGTGAAACCTCGGTACAGCACACAGTGAACCAAGTCCTTTGAGCTAAATCTTATTTCCATCTTTGATCTTTTTATCAATTAATTACTATGACTAGCCCAATTAATAACTATGAACAATTGCCCTATAGCTTCCTCTGAGTGAAGTGGCATGGTGTAAGATACTGAACTCATACTTAGCAGTTCAAATATCTAACGTACTGAGAAGTAGGGCAAATGACAGAAGCACTGAAAATGTCTCCAAGATATTCAATTTGATTAACAAAGAAAAACGCAATATAACTGTTGGAGGTTTGTGAACAGAGTATCCCAGTTGTTAGCCAGATCCTAGGTGTCTTTGCCTGTGATGAGAATATCGTCTAAGTAATTTGCTGTTCCCTGTGCATTGCAAGTGAGATGCTCCAGATAACGTGGATATTCTACTGGAATACTGGCTATACCAAAAGGTAAGTCTATGATACTGGAACATCAGGAAAGTGATATTGATGATTCAGATATGTTGAAATTCTTTGTACAATGGCACTTGGAAGTATGCATCGCTCAGGTTAATTTTTGGAAACAGTTTTCTCTCCTGCTAGATGGGCTATGATGTCCTCTGCCTTAACTATCAGGTACACACAGATAGCTGATTGGGCACTGATGATCGTCATGAAATCTCCAGAAACGCGTAAGGCACCATCAGGTGTTTCAACAATGCCAGTAGGCGTGACCCATTGGCTGGAGGGGACTGGTGAGATTTCTCTCACCTCGTAGGCGTTGTGATTTCTCCTGAAGCTTATTCATGAGTGTAAAAGGAACATTTCTAGCCTTAAAAAACTTCAGCATTGCCAATGAGAAGTGGACCATGTGGGTTTTAAAGTCTCTAACGACCGAAAAGGGTTGCGAAAATATGGAGTTGTATTTTGTAAACATCTTGGAGGCACAATTTTGTTTCCAGGGATTTGACTCTGTAACCCAAGTGCATTGGAAATAAAAGCCCAGCAATGATGTTGAGTGCCCAAAACTGTACTTGGGCGGTGGATTATATTTTTATATATATTATTATAAGGTGATTCCTGTAATATCGCATTAGGGTATCGAAGGACTGAGGGGGGGGGGGGGGGAGGAGACCCACCGCTATAATAAGACTCCCAGTTGATAAGGTTGAGGCGGTCCCAGTGTCTACCTGCAAGGAAATGGCTACACTATTCATTTTGACAGTTAATGAGGGACATTCTGTAGAGTGTGGGAACACTGACTGTATATAATCTGTGTCTCAAAAGAGGTTTTTCTTGTTGACTAGTCCGTGGTCTGAGGGGTCCACGTGGGTCCAGTCCACTGAGACCTTCAAAGCCAGTTGACACTGAGTGCAGGAAGGAAGCTTTTGCAGACAGAACCAAGGTTCATATTTCTCTGAGCACTATGAGACTTAACATCTGAAGTCATCAGTCCCCTGGACTTAGAACTACCTAAACCTAACTAAGGACATCACACACATCCATGCCCGAGGCAGGATTCGAACCATTGACCGTAGCAGCAGCGCGGTTCTGGAATGAAGTGCTAGAACCGCTCGCTAACAGCGGCCGGCAAGGTACCGTGTCTTTGCCTGAACATTGTAAGTGAGGTAAGGCAGGTGCTTATTATTTAATTAGAATATGGCATGTTACCCGAGTTGAAAAACCTTGTGACGAGTCATGCAGGGTAACTAAGGACCAAATGCATTATTCGAATAACCTGATCATAGGCAGGCAAGTTTCTAGACATGTGTCCTAGAGTTTCAAGAGATTTGTGCTAAGACCGTCATCCAGGATGTGCACTAAAATCATATCCCTAAGGAAACAGCGCGTAAGTGCTCTAAGTTGGGGTTACTGCACTGAAAACGGCAGTAGCAAAATAACCCTATAGGCAGGCAATTCATTCTTTGTACAAAAGTCCTTTAAGTTTATGACAACTAAAGAAATTGTGGTGAGCCACTGCTTTGTGGACTTGAGACGCAAAGTATTCAAGCAAACTGGTCTTCATCTTGGCGTACAGGAGGATGCTGCACTCCGCTTCTGGATTTAGTTTTTGTAATGTGTGATAAATGTCTGGGGATACACACGCCAAAAAGAAAGTACGTTGCTGGTTCTTCTGTGTGACGTAGTTTGGCCATGGCTCACCCCTTCTATTGAATTGGCTGGAAAACTGGTGACGTCGATCAGAAACTCTTGACTGTGGAGCTGATCTCAGAGAGGTGGGAGGAGGTTGCTAGTGGTTACATGGAGACGTCCACGGCATGCTTGATCAGGAGTTCGTGAGTGCGTTGCATCTGCTGAAGTAGTATCAACACATGGACAAAGGGAGCCACCCGTTATGTCCTGCTGCAAGCAACGTTATAGTGAGCATGCCGCCAAGTATCCAGTCACCCTTATCAGAATACAACACTTCGTTACCCTCTGATTGGGCTGCAAATGGTGGCACAAAGAAAATATCCTGGTAATAACGACTGAAATAGTTATTTTACCAAAGATTCATAGCATGTCTGCTCTGACATCGACTGAAATAAAACAAACTAAGTCACTTCCTGAAATACAACACTGATACTTATGACAACTGAAGGCTGGTTAGATCATCACTGAGTACGAGTTCATTAAACATACACTTTCTAAAACTCAAAGCCCATAAGGAGAAAAATTATCTAGTTCGACATTTAGCCATTTGCAAAGAAACAGGAATAAATTTACAAGTCCGAAAGTCTGTACAGAGACGGGGGCCCTGACTTCTTCATCAAGAAGGCCATAAACACCCCCAGGTGCCGATATAGCAGCTCCAAAGGTCGTGAAATCAGACGTCATGCGTGCAGTTCACGAGTGAAAATCGTGATTGTCGGAAGCCTCGTGGAATTTGCGCTTGGTCCATGTAGCTCTGGGGAGTGAACTGGTCTGGTCTGGCCTGAGCACTGCCTTAAACACAGCTCAGACCAGGACATAGCCAGTCTTGGTTTCGATCGCTAGTATTGTGCAAGAGAAGAGGTATGCATAGCCTATCGCCTCTAGTTGCACTCGGGTCGCCTCCTGTTGGACGGTCGCTGCTTGGCCATCTGTTTTCCGCAAACTTGCCCCCTGTGCACTGATGTGATGTTGTTTGCTTGCACCACAGGCATTACAGCCTTGATACAGCAACAGCGATATGATGCTGGTATGGATGGGAGAATAGGCACACTCGCCATCATGGTTCCAGTAGACCACGTCTGACCATCACATAATGCGCATCAATCACTCTGTGAGCTCTTCACATCTGTGACTGCTATCTGAGAACATCTAATGGAATTTCTTCAACATTTTGTCACCCCATGCCATTGGTCAGAGACTAACATCTACCAGACTAGGGAATTACCATCCCATTTGTAGGCTGGCAGTAACACCACCGCACCAAACGGTTGTACAAATAAAGTGACAGAATTTCAGAGACTTTGTTGGTCTCTCACAGATATGATTTTCTGTGTATTAACGGAAGTGGAGAGTTAAAATTTGTACCGAGGCCAGGAATCGAACCTGGGCCTCCTGCATACTAGGTATGCCCATTAGCCACTACACCACCTTGCCACATCGGCCCACACAACTGCACAAATTACCCTGCCACACCTCCCTCCTCGATCCAAATTCTCACTGCTTCCCCAGTCTACTTTAAATTCCGCCTTATACACAAACATAATTGTCAAGGTTCTCCATGTTCTGGAATAGCACCTCAGCATCGAACGTAAACAGAGGATCCAGGTTCTTACATAAATGTAATGACACAATTTCTGAGACTTTACTGGTCTCATAGACTTGGGCGGAAATGAGAATATGGATAGAGTAGGGAGGCTTGCCAAGGTAATTCGTAAAGTTGTGTGAACAGTTATGCCAAGGTGGCTCAGTGGCTAAAGCACCTGCCTAGTAATCATGAGACCCAGGTACGATTCCCGTCCTTCGTGCAAATTTTCACTCACCACTTGAGTCTACATACACACAAACAGCTGTTTTTAGAAGTGATACCATGACTGGGAAGTACAGGGCTGATGATGAATGGTGCTGCAATGTGGTCAGTGATTAATCGCAGTTCTGTACTACCCCAGATGGCCATCTTCGGCTAGTATGGTAGCATGGCGGCTACGTGGGGAAGGTCCCACCCTTCCAGTGTTATGGAGACACATAGCTGTGTTACCTCTAGCTGCATGTCATGCGGTGCCATAGGGCCATAGGACATAACCTCAGTTCACAGGGGGTAGTCATTAACGGAACTCTGAAACCGCAGCATTATGTCACGTACATCCTGCGTACTCATGTGTTATCTCTCGCCGGCCGCGGTGGTCCCGCGGTTCTAGGCGCGCAGTCCGGAACCGTGGGACTGCTACGGTCTCAGGTTCGAATCCTGCCTCGGGCATGGATGTGTGTGATGTCCTTAGGTTAGTTAGGTTTAAGTAGTTCTAAGTTCTAGGGGACTAATGACCACAGCAGTTGAGTCCCATAGTGCTAAGAGCCATTTTTTTTTTGTTATCTCTCATGCGACACTATCAACGTGATATTTTGTACTGGACAATACCCATCCAGTAGTGACACATGTCTGTATGAACTACGTGCTTGATGTTGAGGTACTGACGTGGCCAGCAACATCCCCACATCTGTTTATGACAGAACATGCCGGACGCGAGATGGGACGTGAACTGTGCCCAAGCCCCAGTACCCAGGGCATCTAGAATCAGTTACCACACTTGTGGGGGACCTTGCCTCAGGATAGTATACAACGGTCTATGACGTCCTTCCCATCCAAATCAGTGGATGTGTCCAAGCCACAGAGGGTGCAACGTCACAGTGATAAATGGGGTCATACTGTCAAGTTCTCTATGAATTTGACTCGACTTTGTAATCGTTGCAATAACTTCACATATCCTCTCAACTCTTGAAGTTTTATTTCGTCACCCACTCACGTCCTGAGTGCTTCACTTTTTTTGCCATGGGTACGGTACGAACAGTAGTGGAAGGTAGAGAGGGAGACTTCGTCTTCCTACATTTCCGATGTCGCTTAACGGTGAATTCTGACTAAGATACGATCGTATGGAGTACTTTGGCTGGGATGTGAATGGCTCGACGAATTTTTGAATAATAAGATCCAGTACCCTATACTGGAGAGCGAATGTTTAGCACAGATAAAAGTAACCTTAAGTGTGCCTCAAACATACGTAATATGACGCTCATTCTTTATGTGCTTATGAGACCGTGTCAGCAGCGCTATCACATTGCTCGAAGCCGATTCTGTTGGATACAGGGAAGTATCATCGTGAGACAGTCGTAAGTAACTGCAGAAAGACTTGGAATAAATTTGCACTTGGTGCAAGTCCTTAAATGAGAGTAAACGGACTATAAAAAATACAAGAAAGAGACCAAGCGCGAAGTTATCTAATTACAAATTTAGCAGTGAACATCTTGAACACGTTATGACGTTTACGTATTTACGGGTAATTCTAAGAAGCATTCAAACCAATGGCAGGGATGACTAATGGAAGCCTTACATTTGCCGGAAGGTCTCTCGGAAAAGAAATCGCATGCAAGGCGGTACTGCGGCCATTTCTAGGCTCCTATTCCAACGTTTCTGATCCTTCTCTAGTAGGCTTGGCAACAGGAATTGAACGAATGTAGAAACGCGCTGCTAGGATCGTAACAACCTGGTAATAGCCCATGCGACAGTTGCACAGAAATGCTCTTGGAACTGATATGAGTATCATTACTCTCAAAACTCTGTTGTGTAAATTTAGAGAAACTGAATTTCAAGACATAGCAACTGGAGACAACTCCATCTCGATAGCATCTTACAAAAAACTATCTCGTTCAAGCTTCAGAATGGTAGGAAAAGTTCTCGCCTGTGAATTGTTTGCGCAGGAGAACTTGAGGAGCTGGTGTGGGAGAAGAGTCATCACCAAGCACAGACGAACTTTGTGGTCGTCACTTTGAAATCCTGCTATGAGATTAAGTTGTCGTAAACAGTAGAAGTAAATGAAAATACTAAATAATCACTTGCGAGCACCTCGAAGTGAAAAATGTTTCAAAAATGTTCGCTAGTTCTCAAAGACTATTAATGAAGACAAAAACTTGGAGTAAATTTTAACTTATTCTTCCTTCATGCATTACGTGATTTCACCTGTTCTGGTCATCAAGGTAAGCCATATCTTCCCTGGTCTTACCCTATGTCATGTCCCTCTATGTTTTACTCAGAACTTATCTAGGAAATCTACTTTCAAGTATTATATCTACATGTTCCCACCTTCGGTTTCCGTTTGGATTTATTTCCTTTTATTGAACTAACTTGTAATTCATTTCCAATGTCTTCATTTCTGAAGCAATCTTCCGTTGTGCACCAATTATCATTACGAAGAAATCTCACTTCCACAGCCTTTTGCTTTCGAACCCAGGTTCCATATTCATGAAGCGTAGTTGGTGCTACCGCTACAACTTCGTTAAAACTGTATCTGTGACTTGTTATATAGATTGCATTAAATATTACAATCTTATTACGAATTGCAATTTCGACATTTCGTCCTACTTCACAGCCATTATACTTGAAGTGGGTAACTTTTTCCACTATTATATTATTTATCATAATTTTACATATTATACGCGGTTTTCTGATAAATACATACAAGTTTTGTTTATCAGAGAAGAAATTCAATTTATATTTAAGAGCCAACGAATTAAGGTGTAAATGACTCTTTGAAAAATATCTTCATGTTCTTGAATTATTGTCGCATCACTTGCGTTCCGGAGAATATTTAATACCTTTCTCTGTGTTGATCTTTATACAGTAAGTGACGTTTTGCTTTCAAGATCTGATCAAGTCATTTATGTATATGTTGAATAAAACTGGAAAGAGGCCACATCTTTGTTGAAGTCTCTGTGTTGTTGTCAACTGTCCAGATAAATTGTCTCCGGCTTCGCTTGTAATTTTTGACTATTTGTAAAGAGCGTTTGCATAGTTGACTTGATGGGTTGGAAAGAATATTTTTTTTAATAATCCGCCACAGTAGGTGTCTAATAACTTTGTACAAATCTTTTTCATAATCTGCAAGTGTGATGAGTGTTTCTAAGTCAATTTTTTTTTCTTTTCACTTGAGTTGCATTATACTAAAAATACTGTCAGTGCAGAATCGTCTTTTCCTAAAACAAGTAGGTTTCTGTAATAAAACTGTACCAGAGACAGTACGGAGTCTGTTATTTAAGATAGTGCTGCACATTTTGTAGCCTGCATTAATCATCTTAATTCCCCTACGATTGTTTGGGTCACTTCTGTTGTCTTTCGAAAGTATGGGGAAAATTTTTGCCAAATGCCACTACTCATGTGCCTCGTCCGCAGTCCACCGTAGGACTAAAGCTTACAGCTCTTTGAGGCGTAACAAATTTAAGCTCATAAGTCAATGTTTTCAGAAGATGCGGACATTTATATCACATACTTTGATGCAAACTCAGTCATCAAAACCTGTAGATGAACTATCTGTGTACATGTTGGGCCTAGTGGTGTAGCAGTAAAGCGTGTGCCTGCAAGCTGGAAGGTCATGGGCTCGAATCTCTGTCGTACTACAGATTTTTCTATCTTTGTTCTAACCTAACCTCCACCTCTCAATAATGTGACTATTCGCCAGAAGCTACATGTGACTCGGATTCTACGTGAACCTATAGGTCCTGTTTTTGCTGGTTATGTAACTCGAGTAGGTTATGGACAAGCAAGTCACCGAAGTGGTGTCCAATAGAAATAATTGCACCAGGGAATTGAGCCACGCGAAATTGTTATTATTATCTATTTGGTAATTAAGTTGGAACGGAACTCTCAGAGCGCTGGTCCCATTCCCTCCCGTTCGGCTTTTCTTTATACTCCTGATAAATGTGAGATTTGGTTCTTAGAACGTTTGACAGCGCCATACTTAAGTTAGTAGGTCATTTTCAATGACTGGTCGTGTCTCTTGTGTTTGTTCCCTTCATCTCTGTGATAGACGCAGTCGATTTCGTGTGACTTTCACAGACAGCGCCGTCCTAACCCGTGACTCAGACGGTGCTGGTAGCCGGGAGCTCCACCGGAACACATAAGAATGAACAGGTGCCAGGGTGTCGGAATGACGTGGCACTAAAACAGAAGTCCCAAAGAGGGAGAGAGGGAGAGAGTCCTCAAGTCGACACGCAGTCCCTCGCGGGAGCTGACTGACGCAAGGAAACTTTCCCCGGCGCCTCTACCTCGCGGGCCGGTCGCAAAAACTTCGTTGCAGTTTTAATAAGTGTTAAATTTAAAACGGCGGCCTTAAAACTGAAGTGGGGCCCGGCGGGTGACGCTGTGGCCCGGCAGCCGACAGACAGACATGCAAGCAAGCCGTCATGCATTACTCAGTATACACCTGTGTGTATTCCCGGGGCCGCTGCCGCCGCCGCCGCCAGCGCGCAGTAAAACTTCCCTTTAGTGCTGTCGCGTGTTGTTCGTCAGCCCGCGGGGGTGCGCCACAACGGCGCCTGGAGGAGGGGGGGGGGGGGGGGGGGGGGTTGGCACCGCTGCGGACCTGCGAAACAACCGCCAAGGTGTAAATTACCGTCTCGACAAAAAAAAGGGAGGAAAAATATAAACGAACGCGCGAGCACGGCACGGCGCCACGTGTATGTTACGTGGAGCGGTTTTGTGTGCACACGTTTGCCCCAGGAGAGTCTCACCAACAAACGTGTGTATCTACGTACCTCGTGCTGGAGGCAGGAGGGTTGGGAGTAGTTACATCCCGAGGGTGGAGGGAGGAGAGTGTTGGGGGCGGCCAGGGGAAGTGCTGCTTGATTTTTAATGGCAGCTCAGCGCCACCGGTCGACAGACCGCGATAGTACGGCCTGCAGAAAGGTGCGTACACCTGTGTGTAGCTCTTGCCTATGTGTATCTAAGAGCTCCTGAGGGCTCCCAGTGTGTAAGACATTGTAACCGTATCTGTCAGTTCCAAAGAAGCGTCAGCAGAGGCCACAGAATGTTGAATTAGCCCTTCGATCTGTTAAGTTCACGCGTGATAAGTAGGGGTGAGTGTTCTACTTGGAGCACTTTGCAAACATTCGCCTCCAGCCAGCCCTGTAATGCACGTTAAATATACTTTCTCGCTCCATTTTGAAATGAAAGCGTTCGTCAACTCATATTAGTTTCCGCGAGATATGGAGAAACAGTTTTAAGATTTCACGACAATGATTCACCGAGCGAGGTGGCGCAGTGGTTAGCACACTGGACTCTCATTCGGGAGAACGACGGTTCAATCCCGTCTCCGACCATCCTGATTTAGGTTATCCGTGATTTCTCTAAATCGTTTCAGGCAAATGCCGGGATGGTTCCTTTGAAAGGGCACGGCCGATTTCCTTCCCAATCCTTCCCTAACCCGAGCTTGCGCTCCGTCTCTAATGACCTCGATATCGACGGGACGTTAAACACTAACCACCACCACCACCACAATGATTCGCTGCTAGTCTGTATCGATTTCACGTCCTGGCTTTCTCCAAAATGACAGTGAACTGATAAATCTCTCTTTGTGGCAGCGTGGGATGTGAGAGGGGTTTGTGGAGATCTTCCTCTTTCGGATGGAAAGGGTACATGACCCCGCCCCCCGTCTCGTCACAACTAACCCACCCCACGCCCACCTACCTGGACAAGCGCATGACTGTGCACTAAACGTAGTCCGTTTCTAAAACTGCAAAAAGTACTCCAGAAAAGTAAGGTTTTTCCAAGTGTGAGAAACAGTTCTAAGATACAATATGGTCATGTACCTAGCGGCAGATATTGTATTAAAATGGTTCAAATGGCTCTAAGCACTATGGGACTTAACAGTCCCCTAGATTTAAAAATACTTAAACCTAACTAACCTAAGGAGGAGGAGATTAGTGTTTAAAGTCCCATCGACAACGAGGTCATTAGAGACGGAGCGCAAGCTCGGATGAGGGAAGGATGGGGAAGGAAATCGCCTGTGCCCTTTCAAAGGAACCATCCCGGCATTTGCCTGAAGCGATTTAGGGAATGTACAAAATGTGGTTTATATACGTAACTTGGTATTATATTAGTTTCCACTGCACTTTTTTAATTGTTATGATGTAGTCGGATGACAACTAAAAGATGTGTCATTAGTCCCATAGATATCGTCACCTATTATAAATTACATTCCCCACCACTTTTTCCGTTTGCAAATGGTTGCTATTCTCACGAACGTTTGTAGCTATTTTGATACAGTGTTCTCTGATAGATAACCTGGTCCATCAGGAAGGTTTATGTATATAGTGCATAAATATTTTGAACAATTGCGCTGAAACATGACGATTTAAAGTTACCTGCCATGTTTTTTTGTCTGTATGTGGGGGCTAATCTATGGAACTGCTGTAGCGGTGTTGTAAGAAATGCAAAAACATTGAGTACAAAGACATTGAATGAAAAGAAATTGTACAACTTAAACTCTTCTGGTTTATTGTAGAATATATAACAATTTTTGAATTTAGAATATTTTTGTTAGAGTTCTTTTTCCTTCACACCTCGTCTGTCATACAATTTTGGGCTTCATGAAATAGAGGGAAAGAGAGAGAGAGAGAGAGAGAGAGAGAGAGAGAGAGAGAGAAAGATGAAAGCTGACATAACATTAGTGGAGTTGATATGGATCACCTGACATGAGTGACATGAGGAACTCTCTCTCTCTCTCTCTCTCTCTCTCTCTCTCTCTCTCTCTCTATATATATATATATATATATATATATATATATATATATATATATATATTCCAACTGAAATACGTAATAAGCTTCTCAGGTGTGTGTGTGTGTGTGTGTGTGTGTGTGTGTGTGTGTGTGTGTGTGTGTCTGCGTGTGTCTGTGTGTGTGCGCTATGTATTTACATAGTTGAAGTGAAGATGCTTTTTTTTTTTAAATAGTGTAGTATTGACAAATATCTTTGACCATGATGCCATTTTACTCAATTCAGAGGCAAATGTCTTTGAACACGAGAGTTTTTATGCAATTAAATTGAATTAACACCTTCATTTTAGCCGGATGTGAATCACATCAAAGATTCATGTCAATGTGATTGGTATCACTATTTGTCGTCATCAGTACAACCAGAAAAAGGTCACTGTCACCGTAGCCGAAGCGTTAGTTTTCCCAGTCCATTTTTTTTACCCTTAGGCACGGTACGATACTCAAAAAAGTTTTCTTTCAATTGACTTTGGCCGCGGAAGCCTATTCTATAATAAAATTTGGGTTAATATTATTGGCAACAACACCCTTTTCAAAACATAAGATACATATGTAACGTCCGTAAAAGTGGCCCTTATAAGTGCAATTCGTTATTTCACTATGTCATTCTAGGTTTATTTTAATAATCAGTTAAGAGTTTGAGTGATATGTATCTTAATGCCCGTAAGCGTAGTGCATATTTTCTATGGATAATGGTATTATCGGTATGCATGCTACAACCTGAGTACCTAATATGTTCCAAAACGCCAGTATATTTCGTTGCTCATACCTCTGGTTCTATTGATTATAAAAAGGTAGCTCTAGCAACAGGGGCCATTTGTATACTAAACAGAAAGATCGTCTAAGTGACAGTATCCTACATTTTTTAGATGTATTCCTAAGATCCCGACCTCTAACAGCCTTCATATCTTTATCCGTTTATGAGATACAGAGGTTCACAGTCTATCTACGTCTACACGTAAACTATGCATAAATCTGGGATGAGGTGAAGACATAGTTTATAAAGTGACATAGCACTGAGAGTATGACTTTGACAAAAAAATCATCATCATCATCATCATCATTTAAGACTGATTATGCCTTTCAGCGTTCAGTCTCGAGCATAGTCCCGCTTATAAAATTTCTCCATGATCCCCTCTTCCGATGTTAAGCCCATTACTTCAAACTGATTCTTAACCGAATCCAGGTAGCTTCTGGTTGATATACCCCGACTCCTCCTAACCTCTACTGCTGAACCCATGAGTCTCTTGGCTAATCTTGCTTCTCCCATGCGTGTAACATGACCCACCATCTAAGCCTGTTTGCCCTGACTGCTACATCTATAGAGTTCATTCCCAGTTTTTCTTTGATTTCCTCATTGTGGACATCCTCCTGCCATGGTTCCCATCTACTAGTACCTGCAATCATCCTAGCTACTTTCATATCCGTAACGTCAACCTTATTGATAAGATAACCTGAATCCACCCAGCTTTCGCTCCCATACAACAAAGTTGGTCGAAAGATTGAACGGTGCACAGCTAACTTAGTCTTGGTACTGACTTCCTTCTTGCAGGAGAGAGTCGATCGTAGCTGAGCGCTCACTGCATTTGCTTTGCTACACTTCGCTTCCAGTTCTTTCACTGTATTGCCATATTGCTGCTTGAATACTGCTCAGCAGTGTGGGATCCGTACCAGATAGGGTTTATAGAAGAGATAGAGAAGATCCAACGGAGAGCAGCGCGCTTCGTTACAGGATCATTTAGTAATCGCGAAAGCGTTACGGAGATGATAGATAAACTCCAGTGGAAGACTCTGAAGGAGAGACGCTCAGTAGCTCGGTACGGGCTTTTGTTGAAGTTTCGGGAATATACCTTCACCGAGGAGTCAAGCAGTATATTGCTCCCTCCCACGTATATCTCGCGAAGAGACCATGAGGATAAAATCAGAGAGATTAGAGCCCACACAGAGGCATACCGACAATCCTTCTTTCCACGAACAATACGAGACTGGAATAGAAGGGAGAACCGATAGAGGTAACCGTCAGGTGGCTTTCCGAGTATGGATGTAGATGTAGAGTAGATGTAGATGTAGATATGCATCCTAAGTATTTGAAACCGTCCACCTATTCTCTATTCCTCCTATTTGGCACTCAATCCGTTTGTGCGTCTTTCCCACTGACATTACATGGAACGCCTCCTTTTCCTCCTGTACTCTTCGTCTGAAATCACTTTGTAGCCACAGGGTCACCAATCTGGCGTTAAGGTTAAATAACTGAAAAAAAAAAAAACAAATGAGGTTACCGCAGTAACAGAGAGAACAACGGCGCAAAATTAGCATCGTCCCAGCGGCTGGGGTAAATGAGATGAAGCAGTGTCGCACTGGCGCGCAGGTTGCACCAATCAGGAGCCTGCAAAGAACGCTTCCCGCGCCGGAGTCATTACGGGCGACCTCACCTCGAGCCTAAATATCCGCTTAATGAGGTTTGCGAGGGGCGGAGGTAAAACGGGGCGGGACAGAGCTGACGCAGGGGGTGATCGCATAAATCGCGTATTATGGCCCGGGCCTCACACACCTGCCGGTGGACACTTCGCAGCGCCCCCGAGTGCGACCTCTCGGACGCGGTAGTGGCAGCCAAATAATATATTTCCCGTCGCCGGCGAAAACAATTACACCCTCGTAAAAAACAATCCTCGTTCCGCAACTGCCCCCCCCCCCCCCCCCGCCCACGCCCTCGGACCGCGCGTTGCTCCTGGAAATTGGATAATATTTCCAGCACGGCGGCCGGAAGGCGCGGGTGTGGTGTGGGAGGGGGGAGCTGGCCGCTGGGGTCGGTGGCAATTTTCGGATAAGTAGTGGAAGTGACGTAATTCGTTTGTTTCGCAGATTGCGACCGGGAAAGAGCGCACGGCCCTCGTAATCGTTCCTCGGAGCAGCAAGAGTCTTTGTCTAGCGTCCAGACTGATGTACCAAGTGCAGCACGCCTGCCGGCCCCCTTATCTCTACTGTGAACCTGTGGGTGCTGCCGTAAAGTCTACACAGTGTGTTTTTGTGGGGAACTGGAAGGCTTTCGAGGTGGCGTTAACTCACTGTTCTTTCATACACTGTATCAGGATCGCACTCGATACCACCTGTGCGCCACACCCGCAACGGATGACAATAAAACTCCATAGATACGCAGCGCGACAGTTAAGAAAATGATTAACCCAGAAGAGGTGATCGGATATCAATGTACGTAGCTTCGCACACGTAGACACAAAATTGCTACACCAAGAAGAAATGCAGATGATAAACGGGTATTGGACAAATATATTATACTAGAACTGACATGTGATTCTATTTTCACGCAATTTGGATAAATAGATACTGAGAAATCAGTACCCAGAACCTCTGGTCGTAATAACGGCATTGATACGCCTGGGCACTGAGTCAAACAGAGCTTTGATGGCGTGTACAGGTACAGCTGCCCGTGTAGCATCAACACGATACCACAGTTTATCAACAGTAGTGACTGGCATATTGTGACAAGCAAGTTGTTCGGCCACCATTGTCCAGACGATTTCAGTTGGTGAGAGATCTGGCGAATGTGCTGGCCAGGGCAGCAGTCAAACTTTTTCTGTGTCCAGAAAGGCCAGTACAGCACCTGCAACATGCGGTCGTGCATTATCCTGCTGAAATGTAGGGTTTCGCAGGGATCGAATGAAGGGTAGAGCCACGGGTCGTAACACATCTGAAGTGTAACGCCCACTGTCCAAAGTGCCGTCAATGCGAACAAGAGGTGAGCGAGACGTGCAACCAAAGGCACCCGATACCATCACGCCGGGTGATACGCCAGTATGGCGATGACCAATACACGCTTCCAATGTGCGTTCACCGCGATGTCGGCAAACACGGATGCGACCATCATGATGCTGTAAAGAGAACCTGGATTCATCCGAAAAAATGACGTTTTGGCATTCGTGCATCCAGGCTCGTCGTCGAGTAGACCATCGCAGGCGCTCCTGTCTGTCATGCAGCGTCAAGGGTAACCGCAGCCATTGTCTCCGAGCTGATAGTCCATGCTGCCGCAAACGTCGTCGAACTGTTCATGCAGATAGTTGTTGTCTTGTAAATGTCCCCATCTGTTAACTCAGGGATTGAGACGTGGCTGCACGATCCGTTACAGCCAAGCGGATAAGATGCCTGTCATGTCGACTGCTACTGATACGAGGCCGTTGGGATCCAGCACGGCGTTCCGTATTACCCTCCTGGACCCATCGATTCCATGTTCTCCTAACAGTCATTGGATCTCGACAAACGCAAGCATCAATGTGGCGATACGATAAACCGCTATCGCGATAGGCTATAATCCGACCTTTAGCGAAGTCGGAAACGTGATGGTAAGCATTTCTTCTCCTTACACGAAGCATCACAACAACGTTTCACCACGCAACACCGGTCAAGTGCTGTTTGTTTATGAGAAATCGGTTGGAAACTTTCCTCATGTCAGCACGTTGTAGGTGTCGCCACCGACGCCAACCTTGTGTGAATGCTCTGGAAAGCTAATCATGTGCATACCACAGCATCTCTTTCCTGTCGGTTAAATTTCGCGTCTGTAGCACGTCATCTTCGTGGCGTAGCAATTTTAATGGCCAGCAGTATAAATGAATAGAGCTTCCATTCTCTGTGAGAGGCAAAACGTCGTAATATATTGTCGGAAATCCTTGTGCGCCGCGTAATGCGGCCACTCGACGTGGCATGGACCCAACAAATCGTTGGAAATCACCTGGAAAAATACCGAGCCACGCTGCCTACCGCTTCTCTGTTAGCACTGATAACTCTATACGCAAACTCCGCTGCTCTCGGTTGTTAATTGAACGCCCTCCCCCTCCGCCTCCCCCTTCCCTTGCCCCAAACCTCGATGTCTCAATGAAGTGCTCATCCATTATTGCGAAAGTGTTGCCGGTGGTCTGGAACCACGCGACCGGTACGGTCACAGGTTCGAATCCTGCCCCGGGCATGGATGTTTGTGATGCTCTTAGGTTAGTTAGGTTTAAGTAGTTCCAAGTTCTAGGGGACTGATGACCACAGCAGTTAAGTCCCATAGCGCTCAGAGCCATTTTTTTACCGGATTTTGTGCACGAAGTGATCTCTCAATTACATCCAATAAATGTTCGATAGTGGACACCGAATTGGATGGCCAAATCGTTCTCGAGAATTGTCCAGAATGTTCTTCAAACAAATCGCGAACAATTGTGGTCCGGTGACATGACATCGTTGTTTGTAAAAATGAAGTCCATGAATGGCTGCAAATGGTCTCCGATTAGCCGAACATAACCGTTTGCAGTCAATGACCGATTCAACTGGACCAGAAGACTAAGTCTGTTCCACGCAAACACAGTCTACACCATGATGGAGCCTCCACCAACCTGCCCAGTGCCTTGTTGACAACTTGGGTCCATGTCTTCGTGGTGTCCGCGCCACACTCGCACACTACCATCAGCTCATATCGACTGAATTCGAGACTCATCTGACCAGGCCACGGTGTTCTAGAAGTCTAGGGTCGAGCCGATACGGTCACGAGGCAAGGAGAGGTCCTGCAGTGATGTCGTCCTCTTCTCAAAGGCACTCGATTTGGTGGTCGCCAGCTGCCATGGACCATTAATGCCAAATTTCACGGCACTGTCCTAAAGGATGCGTTCGTCGTACCTCCCATATTGATTTATGCGGTTATTTCACGCAGTGCTGCTTGTCTGTTAGATCTGACAACTCTACGCAAACACCGCTGTTCTCGGTTGTTAAGTGAAGACCCACACCCCCTCCCCACAACACTCGATTTCTCAATGTAGCTAGTGTCCACTGATGGTGCCACTTAATAGCTGAAGTGAATCAGCTGGGGAAGAATTATTTGATGACGTAACGTAAGGTTGTTCAGCAGTGAGCGACAAAGTACTAATAATAACTCGCCTTGATTCTTATTTTCTCTTAGTTTATCAGTTTCCCCTCTGCTCCCACAATTCATCAGCTTCTACCTATGCATCTAATGAAAACCGTCATATATTGTTTCTCAGGAATCAGTACCTTCTCGTGCACAAAACATGTTTAAGTCCAGTATTGTCACAGACAACAAGACACTGCAGGGGGTATACAGCAGACGAATCACAGGGCCAGGTTTCAACTACTCACGAGGTCATTCTCGACAGTGAGAGTTACAACACTCACTGGCTTTAGACACTCACTGGCTTTAGTATGTCGTAGCATTCGCCAGGCTTCGATGGAACTGATGTCGTAGCATTCGCCAGGCTTCGATGGAACTGTTTGATCTACCTCGTAAATATGGAATTTAGTAACTTCTCTGTAGAAGTCTTTGTGCGGGATTTGCAGTACTTATTTAGCACAAACATTTAGAACGTCTGTTGAGTGCCAGTCCAATTACGACATTAATAATATCAAGTGGAATAAGGATCATTAATTTATAATTATTATTAAAAACTGTATATGCTGGCATAACGCTCCTGGCGTTTGCGATGACTGATGTCTTACGCTGAATTGTTGTTTAAACAAATAAGCTTCCCTTATTGGTACACGTTTTGATGTGTACCGTGGAAATAGCTTTTGGGAATGAATATTGTCCAGCATGTATCTGTAAACTGTACAAAATATTCCGTACGCCATTGTGTCTGCTCAAGGTTTTCTGGATTTGTCGGTGTATACCATCAACAAATTCTAGAGTTTTATTGGAGCTGATATGTCTGTGACTGTTATCCTGTTAGTGTCCTTCAGGACTCTGGCAAAGTAGTGCACTCAGCCTTGTTCAGAAAGCATTTGTCCTCGGACTGGCAAGAGGAATGGTAGCGGACATCTAAAATCAGAGGCAGTCACTACGCAATTAATTCATCCCACAATTCCAAGAGTACTATAAGGAACAAACATCAAGGAGTTTCCCTTAAGTTGTAGGACGGCTGAAATTTGATCATTGGAAGCTCAACAAACACCTCTATCGGCTTAGCCTGAACGTTACCCATCAATGTGTTTGCGGAAAGGAAAAAGCTCTAAACTTTACATTTCTACAATATCCTCGGAACACGTATCACATAAACGTAGTTGCAAGTATCCTTCGGGCTCTTGGTCATCAGTTTCCAAGCAGTCTCCAACCCTTGTTACCATCCCACGATACAGTCACGTATAAACTACTGTATGATTTCGTCAATAGTACCAATATCAGAACACAGGCCCCTGCGCTGCCAATCTAAAGCTTTTGGTAGGTAGAATGTCAGGGGAAAACCGAAGTTCAGTTACCTGACAACATTCACAAGTGTTAGTCTGCAGAATATAGAGCGCTCAGTCTCTAAATATATGTCATACGTCAATGTGCCTCCTATACAGTAGTGGAAATCAGTACAAAGGCAGGGTTCCTACGGAAGTAGTAGCACAATTTCTGAAGCATACTTGTATGGAAATTATTATGAAAGTAATAGATACACACAGGTGGAGAAAAATTGTATGACAAAACTTTAACCCTGGAAAGAATGTTGTGTAGGTCGACAAAGCATAATTTTTAAACTACGGAAACTTGGCGCCACGTGCTTCGATTGGCAACGGGATTGCCCCGTTGCCGAGTGCTCTGGACAACGCATGGCCGCGAATGCTTTCCCTGCCGAAGATAGCGATGTATCCAAGGCGGCCCACACGCTCGGTGGTAGCGCGCCAGCCTTCCACTCTGGGGGCCTGGGGGCGAATCCGCCGAGGTCTCCACACATCCATTGTAATTTCATGATAAGATGCACCGGGAACAAACCCCTCAACAGCTGTTAGTTCGCGTACAGAAAATCTTTTACAAATTGTGTCGGCCCTGAAAATGTAGCTAGGACATTGTCTACTTAAATCAGGAGCTCGAACGGACAAACCTCTGTCGCGGCACAAGCTTGGTAACGTGGAACCGTGTTATGTCGAACTCTTTCAAAGATCCCTGGAATTGCCCTGATGTGATTGGCGGCATGTTGAATGCGATCCGTTAATTCCTCTTCATTTCTAGGTGCTTCACGTCGGGTGGGGTGAACTAGGACCTTGAAAAATACCCACAGGAAAAATTCCGAGGCCTAAGGTCTGGTGATCACGGGGCACATGTCCTACGAGCACCTCTGCCAATTAGTCGGCCGTCGAAGGGTTCATTTAAATATGAGCGCACAGCACGACCGTTGTGTGAGGGCACCCCATCGTCCTGCAACTACATACGTAGCCGCTTGTGCAGGGGAACATCTTCGAGCAGGCAGGGTAGAGTTTGTTGCAAAAAGTGAAGCTAATTTGACCCAGTAAGCAGATGAGGTAGACGGAACGGCCCAGTTCGATAGTCACCCACAATGTCTGCCGAAATGTTGAGCGAAAAACATTCGTGGTGTCCGTGGACGTGCGTGAGGCGAGGATTTCCGCTTGCCCAGTAATGAACGTTTCGAGTGTTGTAAACACCATCCAGATGGAAGGTGCACTCGTCGGTAAACAACACAATGGCGGGGAAGTCGGGATCTCGAGCAACACGTCGCAAAAACCACAGGCAAAAGTCCGCCACAGGATTTATGTCTTGGACAGAGTGAAAACTAAATGTATGCTGGTCGTCATCCCTCAAAACCTCCCAGACTAATCGGTGAGTGACCCCTGTGTCGTGTCCAACCGCTCGAGTACTTGCTATATGGTCGGCTGCGGTGACCGAGTGGTTCTAGGCGCTTCAGTCCGGAACCGCGCGGCTGCTGCGCTCGCAGGTTCGAATCCTGCCTCGGGCATGGGTGTGTGTGATGTCCTTACGTTAGTTAGGTTTACGTTGTTCTAAGTTCTAGGGGACTGATGACCTCACATGTTAAGTCCGATAGTGCTCAGAGCCATTTGAACCATTTAAACTTGTTGTATGTGCTTCCTAGAAGCGCTCGAGAACAGTCTCTTCAAATGCAGCATCCCGCAGTGTTCGAGGTCTTCCAGCATCACCATGATATCCCGTTAACGAGCCTGTTTCGCCAAGTCGCCGGTGAATTGCTGTAAACGTTCGCGGGTGTGGGTGGCATCTTGCTGGGTACCGTTCCTCATACAACCGCCGAGCTTCATGCGTATTACCGTCGGATAGTCCATAAACAAAAACCACATCTCATTGATATTCAAACAAATACTGTGACTCCATGCTTACTGTATGACTAAATCGCAGGTGACATGTGTGCCCTCCGAAGCGAAGCTTACGTTTGAGTGCCTCTGACGTGTGGTGGAGACAAACAGCAAGACATATTCGACGCGTGTGCGTATCACGTTGGAACCGACAACTGTGTCGCTGCCCGTCAGTCGACGAAGGGCAATTGGCCAATCCCACGGCCATCGGAGCGCGTGGTGCCAAGTTTTTGTCCTTTACAAATGGTGCGTTGCCGACCTATACAACATTAGTAATTTTGGCTACTGGCATCAACTATCCAGGGTTAAAATTTCGTGACACAATTTGTTTTCACCCTGTATAAGACATAAAAAATCACGATTAAATTACGTAGTTTCTTTTATAGCACGAGTATCAAAACAAGGCATTTGCATTTCCCAGATGGAAATTGTTATAGTGGTATTTACTGTCCTGTTGTGTTATTTGCATTTTAGCATTTTGTCCAACCTCACTCTTCCTAATTACCTCAAGAATGCTCTTCGGCATTGATTTTGTTATGATTTGTAGCTGTTGCAGTGAAATTGTCACCCTATCTTCTAATATCGCTCTTTTCAGTTCACATATGGCCTGAAATTGCCTTCTATTGCGACAAACATGCCTTGCAAGTATTTCCCAAAGGTTTTTCACGGAGCTCAAATCCGGGTTACGTGCAGGCCAGAGTACAACATCGATATCTTTATTTTCAAAGTACCTCTTGCATGTAGGAGAAAAAAAGTACTAATGCATTATCTTGTAGCAACGTTAGACTTTAGTCCCCTATATCGTCATATATTGTAATTAATTCAATCTCTAGCATCTCAGTGTGCATGTTACAGTTCATTATAGTGTTCAGATAAGCAGTTCGTGATTTACTTTTAGCGCAGAAGGCTGCCCAAATCATAACTCTACCACCACCAAAAATGCTGCTCTTTTTACCTACTGGACCCTTCTCTGATCATGCCAATAATAATGAAATCAATCTGGAATACCTAACTTAAAGATTTTTCTCTTCTATGAGAATCGCTTAGTACCATTCTGAAGCCCAAGACATACGTTTTTCAGTCAACTCCAGTCTAGCTTATTTATGTCTGGGTGTTAGAGCAGGTTCCTGCATTTGTTTCTTCAATGCGTGATGTTCGTCATTCGACAACTTTGTCCTACCCTTCTAGCATATACTGGCAACTATGAATCAGGAACAAGCTGAGAAAAATAACATTTTCTGAACCTTGGTATGCCCAAACGTAACCGTTTCGATCCCCCAGATAACTTTATATTTTGCCCGTGTAGTGGCACCAATCTAATGAAATAATCAGTCACTGTACTTGTATGGTTGCAATTCCTGGCGCCTTAACGATTAGAGTGTCCCATTTCCTTGTGTTCATCAATTTTTGCTTCTTCATCACATTATAATTGTTTTCGAGGAGGCATTTTCACAGTACACTCTGTCACTGTCTGCTGGCTATCTGCAGTAAAAGCACATGTTGTTGTTGTTGTTGTTGTTGTGGTCTTCAGTCCTGAGACTGGTTTGATGCAGCTCTCCATGCTACTCTATCCTGTGCAAGCTTCGTCATCTCTCAGTACCTACTGCAAACTACATCCTTCTGAATCTGCTTAGTGTATTCATCTCTTGGTCTCCCTCTACGATTTTTACCCTCTACACTGCCCTCCAATACTAAACTGGTGATCCCTTGATGCCTCAGAACATGTCCTACCAACCTTTCCCTTCTTCTGGTCAAGTTGTGCCACAAACTTCTTTTCTCCCCAATCCTATTCAATACTACCTCATTAGTTATGTGATCTACCCATCTAATCTTCAGCATTCTTCTGTAGCACCACATTTCGAAAGCTTCTACTCTCTTCTTGTCCAACCTATTTATCGTCCATGTTTCACTTCCATACATCGCTACACTCCATACAAATACTTTCAGAAACGACTTACTGACACTTAAATCTATACTCGATGTTAACAAATTTCTCTTCTTTAGAAACGCTTTCCTTTCCATTGCCAGTCTACATTTTATATCCTCTCTACTTCGACCATCATCAGTTATTTTGCTCTCCAAATAGCAAAACTCATTTACTACTTTAAGTGTCTCATTTCCTAATCTAATTTCCTCAGCATCATCTGACTTCATTCGACTGTCCATTCCATTCAACTGCTCTTCCAAGTCCTTTGCTGTCGCTGACAGAATTACAATGTCATCGGCGAACCTCAAAGTTTTTATTTCTTCTCCATGGATTTTAATACCTACTCCGAATTTTTCTTTTGTTTCCTTTACTGCTTGCTCAATATACAGATTGAATAACATCGGGGAGAGGCTACAACCCTGTCTTACTCCCTTCCCAACCACTGCTTCTCTTTCATGTCCCTCGACTCTTATAACAGCCATCTGGTTTCTGTACAAATTGTAAATAGCCTTTCTCTCCCTGTATTTTACCCCTGCCCCCTTTAGAATTTAAAAGAGAGTATTCCAGTCAACATTGTCAAAAGGTTTCTCTAAGTCTACAAACGCTAGAAACGTATGTTTGCCTTTCCTTAATCTAGCTCCCAAGATAAGACGTAAGGTCAGTATTGCCTCACGTGTTCCAGTATTTCTACGGAATCCAAACTGATCTTCCCCGAGGTCGGCTTCTACTAGTTTTTCCATTCGTCTGTAAAGAATTCGTGTTAGTATTTTGCAGCTGTGGCTTATTAAACTGATTGTTCGGTAATTTTCACATCTGTCAACACCTGCTTTCTTTGGGATTGGAATTATTATATTCTTCTCGAAGTCTGAGGGTATTTCGCCTGTCTCATACATCTTGCTCACCAGATGGTAGAGTTTTGTCAGGACTGGCTCTCCCAAGGTCGTCAGTAGTTCTAATGGAATGTTGTCTACTCCGGGGGCCTTGTTTCGACTCAGGTCTTTCTGTGCTCTGTCAAACTCTTCACGCAGTATCGTATCTCCCATTTCATCTTCATCTACATCCTCTTCCACTTCCATAAAATTGTCCTCAAGAACATTGCCCCTGTATAGACCCTCTATATTCTCCTTCCACCTTTCTGCTTTCCCTTCTTTGGTTATAACTGGGTTTCCATCTGAGCTATTGATATTCATACAAGTGGTTCTCCTTTCTCCAAAGGTCTCTTTAATTTTCCTGTAGCAGTATCTATCTTATCCCTAGCGAGATAAGCCTCTACATCCTTACATTTGTCCTCTAGCCATCCCTGCTTAGCCATTTTGAACTTCCTGTCGATCTCATAAGCACACGTTAATACTGCACAGAACCAACTGCCTTTAGACCAAGTTGCACCCTCTAAGACCTGAATCGTTGATGTCTCGTTATATGCTGTACTATGACCTCAAATGCGATATCATTTGGCTGCTTTTATCGGTGTACTGGATCTCATACTATTGAATATTCGCTGTAGTCAACTATTCCAACCGACCACGTTAATTTTTCAGGAAATATCCATCACTTCATACTGATTTCCACTACTGTATTTATTTGTCTGAATACTAGTGTGACTACACTTGTGGCTGGAATATCCAAACATGGTTTATACAAACTGTTCTTCTGTTCTGTCTGGAGGTACTTGTAGACCCGCACAAATATTCAACTCTCTATCCCTGCCGTTTTGAGTCAGTTCTGCTGACCAACTTAAGTGTGATTTTTAGGTGGTCCCCCGCACTTGTACAGGCGAATACTGGTTTGGTTAGTCATTTCTGCATCAGTAACACAACACAAAAATATGAAGTGGGAACATATGTATGTAGTAAAATTAATATGCAGATTTATTTCAACTGGCGTAAGACCGCAGTAATACTGCTATGGCCAACCTGGCACAACTGATCGATCTCGAACTCTCACGACGTTACTTGCACAGGTCTGCACCTACGATGTCAAAATCCACATTCCCTTCCTACGGCATCATAGCCATGACATCACAAGCCGTGCCTCCTGTCTGTTATGTAGAATGCAACGTGCCTTTTCTTGGAAATGGTACAATCATAGAGTTTTTAAGACAACACAGCCATATTTGGATTAAGACAACACAGCAATATTTAGATTTCCATTCACAGTTCAAATATTTTACCAACTATTAAAATGAAACAGACCAAACAGTATGGAGCTACAATCTAGGCCAGGTTAAAAGGTAACACAGCACGTGTATTCTTTATAAAATCATTTTTATGTCAAATACTGTACTGCCACACGAATGCATTTTACATGTGTACACACACCATCAAAAAATACGTAATGTCTGTAACTTACAATGCTTCCTCATAAACATCTTAATTCTGCATCATAAATTTCATATTGCATGTAAGCAAGCATGCGCGTGCACAAGAGGGCATGTCCTCTTGCACACACAAACACACACACACACACACACACACACACACACACACACACACACACACACACACACACACACGTTCTGTAATATTTTATTTTTGTATTATTTATCAAAAATGTGTTTCTCAAATATTGCTTCTAAAATTCTGCCTTATCAGTAAATTCCATGTCGCATATAGGAAATCTTAAAAAAACTCAAATATTCCCACGTCTATAATATCTATCAAAAATTCTGCCTAAATAGTAAATTTGATCTCTGTCTCTCTGTTTGTTTGACATTTCACCAAAAAAGTTTTGTCAAATACTTACCGCCTCATCAGTAAATTCCATCTCTCTCAGTTTCATATTTCACTGAAAAATAGTGTGTTGCCTCATTAGTAAATTTCATGTCTCTCTGTAACGCTTACTTTAAGTCAGGAAATTAGAATGACACAGTTACAGTTCCATGTATGAGGTCTAGACATTGACAGGCTGATCAACAAAACTGAGGAACCGAATGAACGAAGAAACAATCTGAAATCCATTGGGAAGACAATCGTTCTTTGAAACCTGTTGTATCAAAAATTTATTTGAATGGAAACCTTAGGTGTATTAATAACTAAATAAAGTAAATGTTCCGCAAGGATAGGAACCAACAGGTTAAAAAAGTATTGCGGTCAAAGCAAGTGTAGTCCTTCAATTTTAAACGATGTTCAGACACAATGATAAACTTACATATCACCTTTACTACAAAGTCGCTCTCTCTCTCTCTCTCTCTCTCTCTCTCTCTCTCTCTCATCCTACAGGCACTTGCTTTCATTGAAAAACTTGTCATTCTAATAATATTTTATGAAATCTAGAATTGATGCACGTACACTGAGAACATCTCTTGATTCCAAAGATTACGAATAAAACAAAGGTAAAATAACGCTTGACATTTTCATGGTGTCTGTGGGAACAAAGTTACGAACCAGCAAATTTACGGAGCAATGTTAGAGCACAAAGATTAAACCAATCAAATTAAGTGCGTTGCAGGGCAATACCATATTCACAAAGGGACAGTGGAGCATAAACACATGTCAAACAAATATCGCTACACCAACGCTATTTACACACATAAATTACGTAATGGACGAGGAACAAACCACAGAATGCGGCAAATAATCTCATCCTCAAATGTCAAACACAGAGGTAGAAACTATTTCCGAGAACGATGCAGCTTGTTTGTAAGAAAACTATAAATGTTAATAAGGTGATGGGAACGAATTCGCAGCCGAATATTTCAGAACTGTGACGAGACAATAGAATAACAGAGCTGACAGCAGTAGAGAAAACTTAGCTCACATACAGAAATGTCGTTAGTTGTCATGCATGCATAATCTGTTTTATGTCAGAACCCTGTGTGAAATGGAATTTCGTATTGTGCAGTGCGTGATGGAGGGAGAGTTTGGCCTCAGAAGGACAGGAATCTGACCATAGACAATATTAGAGAAATTTAATATTTCGTAATACTAGAATGGTATAGGGTACTTAAAATTATCTAAAACATGTCACTACTCACAGAACGCAATAAGACAACTCCCAGCTCTCGTTTGACTCGGGAACACATTGAAATATGATATGCAATTCTGCAGGGTTCTAATTAATGACTTATCAAATAAATTACATTCTACGCAGTTTTCTTCTTGCGTATTTTTGCAACGAAATCACACTTTCTTTGCTTGTCTGCATTTCTTTTGGGTATCTATACTCGCCTGGAGGACTACATTGAAGAGAGAATAGGTTATATGAGATACGGTGATGGTTGTTGAAGAAAGTCTGTCGGTAGACATATTACCTTACGCATAAAACTTCATACTTAAGGGAACACCTGCTCCAGACAGATAAATTTTTGCATTTTACAACATTGCAGTGTGTGCTGCAGACTTTACGTCGTCAGTAATAATGTACTTATACTTTCGAGATAGCTTAAACATAAATGAGGTGTTAAACGCAAACGATTGCACAGACCTAATCGTGAATTCTACCAGTACCAAGAAAACTCATCGATGCCATAATAATCTGTCCACAGGCACCTGTACAGAAAGGACCCCTGCAGGCTATCGTATAAGATTTTCTACGTCGTTATCAAGGGTAATGTTACTGGGTCCTTGTGGATCAAACAAGCAGAGAAACGCTTTGAAGAACTTCATTTTAGGCAAAAATGTATAACTGACTGTGACGACTACCTTTAATTATCGGAATCACACCCTTCCTAACATCCCTTACAGAACTTAACTACAGTGATACCAGGACATTATCCGAGGGATGCAGGACAGATATCAGCAGTAAAATGTAGGATTACTGGACGAACAGGAAAGCTCAAGCTACTAATAAGAAAACTACTTCTAAACTTTACCAAGAGCAACAGAAGTGGCAGACGACAACACCACAGTACAAACAAATCATCATGCTCCACAGTTAAAACAAAGGAGTAAAAGAAAAAAAAAGAAAACATAAACAGTAATTAATCAAGAGGCAAACGATGGGTTCTGTCAAATGTGAACTAATGTGGGGGCAAGGAAGATGAAGTTCTTATTAACTACGCTGCCTATTTTGGCATGAGATGTATTCAGCTTCCAACGATATGTGTGAGGGAAACTTTGACTTTGTATGTAACACTATCAACGAACTATAATAATATTAAACAGTTTTTCACTTTTTTTTACACTTTTGATAACATGCACCAAGCTAATATAAGCCAGTGTATTTTTCGTAAAATTCGTAGAATTAATTACACAGTTATTATTTCGAAAATGGATACATGTTCATTTAGTCTCTTTCAAGAGACGTACGAAGTAATGCATGACAGTTAGAAGCAAAATGTGTTGTGAAAGAAGTTGGGAAATTCCTGTACGTAATAAGAATTTCTTTCAGTTCTAATCAAAATTTAGTGATTGCTAATTTTCATCCTTTTATTTCTAACAGAAGTTCGCTAAAGTGCTTGTCAGAGAAGAATCTACTTTTTCTGGACAATAATTAAGTAAATATAGTTGTAGTGCATATGGACAGTTCTCTATCATTTTCTGCCCGAGAGCCTACCAATTTTTTTTAACACTGTCGTAGTGTGATAAAATTTATCTGTTGTATGTGGAAGTGGCATAGTGCTGTTCTTGGACTGCTTTATCTCACAGCTACTTTCTATTCACCTTCACATTCTTTCATTTATCTTTGCAGTGTACCATTATTGCTATCACTGCTGGTGAAAGGAGTAGTATGGCAACCATACTTAATGATAAGTACTTCCGGGAATGTTATTACTTTAGTAGCAGACGTCACATACAAACTGTGCTATAGAATGAAATAATGTATACACTTTATCACTTCTAGAAACAAGATATAAGTAAAGCGAAACGGCTCTTTTTGATCGTCTGTGCGTTCCTTTTTCTCACTAAAAGTATATTATAATCTCCAAAATTAACCAAATGTGTAAAACCATTAATAGTCGAAAGTGAAGAAAATTGGCACTCAGTCTTAGTAACTTTTACACCTTAGAAAGATGAGAGACTGTTAGTTTCTGTGCAAAATCGTGAATGTGGGATCTGTAAAATTATAAGAACTGTTTAGCAGGCCCATGCCTAAATTAGCTAAATACTCTCTAGGTATTATAGTAACTAGCGTTCGTGTTTTCGACACTGGTAATGCAGGGTGAGCAAACAACTACCACTAGCCCACAAAAATTTCGTGCACCCTAAGACAGGCTATCCAACATATGTTATCTGCACTGGTTGCAAATGATGACTGTGTTCCCACCATCTGACCTACAGTTCCGAATATGATTTGGATTCAACCTGTGCAGTCACTGCAGGCGATGGATGCTACATGTGCATCGGTAACAAGTCAGTGGCCACACCCACCAGCAATATGGAGTTGTGTCAACCACTGGGTACTGCTTTCACGTGAAGAGCTATAAGGAAGAAGGTGAAGGACAAGATGTACGTTAAGTTGATATATGAGTATATCTTTGAGAATCACGGGTACAATGATATGCGAAGATAAAAACTGTCGATTGTCGATCAATGGCCACACAAAACAACGCTGTCTCACCCGGAGAGCGACCGACTGCATTGCTATCATATCAGCCGACCACACGTTCATGCACCACTGATTCCATCATGTGGTGAGATACAATAGGTAATTTCCCCTACACACCCAACTGTCGAGTTGTCTCTATACCCTACACCCAGTCAAATCTGCCCTGAGAGTTCTGCGTTTATGATTTGTGTTTGATAATAGTAATAAATATAAATTTTTCCCTGCTTTAATAATTAGAATTTTTATGAAACTTCTATCACCCAACTTATGGTCTTCTCATTTCCATTGCATTAACTTTTAGCGTCCAACATAGGACCATGTCATTTTATTCTTATTTATCGCAATTTTGGCACCCAACGAGGGATCATGTCATTTTTCTCACCATTGTGTTTACTGCAGTATGGTGCAGTAATTCTCGTAAAATACAAAGAAGGATGCTCTGCCACAGGGAAACACATTGTTTACTTTGGCCCAACGTTCGGCAATAGGATTGAATATTTTGAAGAAGGTTTTCTAAACGACTAAACAAATGTCGGAAGTGTGGCTGAGGACACATCTCTGAACTCATTGTGTTAGGGAAGTAAGTAAGAAGAACTGAGAGAAGTAATGTTTTGTAGGCGACTGATGAGTCACGGCTGAATGTCGCAGTTAGTAAGAGCATTTTCTGCTAAAGCCAGTCGCGCAGGATTAACCGAGCGGTCTAAAGCGCTGCAGTCATGGACTGTGCGGCTGATCCCGGCGGAGGTTCGAGTCCTCCCTCGGGCATGGGTGTGTGTGCTTGTCCTTAGGATAATTTAGATTAAGTAGTGTGTAAGCTTAGCAGCTATTTTAAGTATTTAAAACAGTTCTCATTCTCGCCGCTGGCGGTAAAATTCCATCTGCCGTACGGTGCTGCCATCTCTGGGACGTATTGACAATGAACGCGGCCTCATTTTAAAACAATGCGCGTGTTTCTATCTCTTTCGAGTTCGGAGGAAAAAAATCGGAGGCCTTAGAACTTGAATGCACCTCGTATTTTAATTTGTTTCCTGAACTTAAAGAACACTTTCGAGAACTTCAGTTTGATAATGATGAAGCGTTGCAAGCAGAGGTAAGGTTGTGGCTCCGTCAAAAATGCCAAACACTCTTCAGTGACACTGTTATAACTGGTATTCGTTGGGAGAAATGTGTTCGTCAACAGGGTGACTGTGTGCCGGAAAAAATTAGTACGCCCTTTTAGATGTTTCCAATTCACTCAAGATTTTTGTTGCAACACTGCATACGGAGTACGTGAAATGATCAAACTTACAGGTCAATGACACAAGCGATTCTAAGGTGCAGGTTTCATGGGCGTCAATGCATGGGCTGACTCTCACATATGTCGTGCATGCTCGACCCTTCCTCGTAGTTCTGCAAGTGCTGTTGGTGGACGAGTCGCACGAGTCAATTCTTATCTCGTCGTGGACCACACGTACTCGATTGCTTACAAGTCCTGAGGCTGTGCTGCACAGGGAAGTAGTTGCAGATTTTGCAGAGCACGTTGACTTTCACGAGCAGTGCGTGAGGAAGCAGTATCGTGTTGGAACAACACATCACCTTCCTGTTGCAAGAACGGCAGAAGAATGGATCTAACAACATTATGCTCGTATCGAGTGCTGGTTAGCGTCTACTCTAGAAACAGCAAATGTGAACAGGAGTTGTATCTTACCGCACTGTAGACCGTAATTTCTGAGGCGGGGCCAGTGCGGCTTTAACGAATGCACCCTAAGAGACAGTGCTCACCAAGTCTACGTCGTACTCGGAAACGAAGATGACTTCCGTGCAGGCACAATCTGTTTTCATTGCTGAAGACCACAGCGCGCCATCCCATCTTCCAAGTGATCCTCTGGCGGAACCAGTTGACCCGTGCACTTCGATGCTGTGGCGTGAGATGAAGATGGGACAGAGGCGTGCGTGCTCGCAGTCCCACTGATAATAACCAGTTGGCAACAGTGGGTGCCGACACGCTTGCGCTCCCAAGCCCTCTTACCTGTGCTGTGGTAGCTGTACGATCTGCCACTGCTGTCATTGCAATACGACGATCCAGGCGGGCGTCTATGCTGCATGGACGTCTGAGGACCTTCATTGACCACTGATACCAGCATCGTTTCACAACTGACGCAGCACGTCCAACTTGCGTGGCATCTCCCCAAAATAATCATCCTGCCACTCGGAAGGTCACAATTTCACCCTTTACAAAATCACTCAGTTGGCTGTGCGAAGCGCGAGTGTCTCCGTGCGTGACTGTCCCACTGTTTCACACGTTTGCATGACACTGAAATTTCTGGTTGTGAACATGCCCTATTAAAGGATAGACACAGCAGGTGGTCTGCTTTTTAGCTACGCCGCCAGTTGGCGGACGAAGTTAAAGCATTATCAGATCAGCAACTCTCTCGCAGATGGCATATGCCGTCATCGGATCAAAATCGGCGTCGCCTGTTCGTGTGCACAATTTTTTCTGGCTTGTTAGACATGAAGAGCAAAGTGTAATATGTTAATTTCGTTTGTTTTATTTTTAAGCCAATGGTCTTGCCGCAGAGGTAATTCCGGTTCCGTCAGATCAATTAAGCGTTGTCGGTCTGGGCTAGCACTTGGATGGGTGAACATCCTGTCTGCCGAGCGTTGTTGGCAAGCGGGGTGCACTCAGCCCTTCTGAGGCAAACTTAGCTGCTACTTGATTGAGAAGTAGCGGCTCCGGTCTCGTAAACTGACATACGGCCGGGAGAGCGGTGTGCTGACCACAAGTCCCTCCATATCCGCATCCAGTGACGCTTATGGGCCGAAGATGACACGGTGGCCGGTAGGTGCCGTTGGACCTTCATGACCGGTTCGGGAGGAGTTCAGTTTTATACAAAATCTTAAGAGTTTTCACAAAAAAGTTGAGAGGCATAACTTTTCAGAGCGTCCTCGTAGATATTTCATTTTGTTCTACTCAATTTCATTCCATTCATTCGTTTCGTTCGGTAGAAAGCAGTAGAAAGAACAGACTGCGCAGTCACGAGAAGCTGTACGGTGTTTAGGGCGTATTTCTAGATGGTCACACACATGCTGCGTACGTTCACAAGTCCCATGCCACATACTCTCTACTTTCGGTGTGTGACGTGAAACCTTACCAGAAAGCTGCTCCCCCTTAGAAAAATATGTTATCTGATATCGCATGCTACAAGCTACCTTCGTGTGTAACTTGCACCAAAGTCAGTTCCAGTGAAGCCATATCAGAAGAGTGCGTCACGTATTGACAAACGGTAGAAGCCACTACGCACGTAGTCATAGCCTTGATCAAGAAAAGGAAAAAACTTCACAATGTCCTTTTTTTTAAGGAAAGTAATGGATAATGTTGAAGCTTTGTTAAAAATAACGACACGAATGAGTTTAGACTATTTTCCCAATGATTAAAAAGTCAGACACAAACTGTCGTGAAGTGATAGTGTTTGATGTTAGGTTATTTGTAACTTCGAGATATTCGGATACAGATGACAGTTATAATTGACTGGTGTAGATGTTTCGGACCTCCGTAGTAAGTATGTCAAGAATTATCCCGCAAGTATGCGAACTACAATATATGTTCTCCATGACTGACGATTTCGTAGAGGTATATATACGAAATAGTCAATCATGAGAACACGTATTATAGTTCGCATACTTGCTGGATAATTCGCGAAATACTTGGTATATATATATATATATATATATATATATATATATATATATATATAGAGAGAGAGAGAGAGAGAGAGAGAGAGAGAGAGAGAGCACAGTGGAAATATTTATAAAAAATTTCTGGCTTTATTGGGAATGATAAAAGAAACACTTTTATTATATGACACACATATGACAGGTGCACCATTTCCAAGGCAGAGTTCCTTGTCTGACGCTGGAATTGGCTTAGGCCGACGCTCACAGTTCAGCAGCTGGAAAATTCCAAGGCAACTCGTGTATTCCACTATCAACGGAGATTTACCACAAATGGGTGGGCTGGTATTTATCGTACAGGAGGACACAGAATAACGGGAATGTTTGAAATGAGTAGTGGCAGCAGTGCGGGCTCATGACAGTTAGCGAGTAAAAGTCCGCCATTTCAGTAACCATGGGTGAGTGTAACGGACAACAGCGTACGTTAGCCATAAATATGTTTTAGGAAAACACTGGTAGTTTGGTAGCGACGCAGAGGGAGTTTCGACATTTTTATAATTTAGGACGTCATGATGCTGCTCCGTCGAAACACGCTATAATATGTTGCATTAATAACTTTGAAGGGACCGGATCTGCCTTCAAGAAGAAACAGACAGGACGACCAAGAAGTGTGCGTTCTCCAGCGAACATTGATGTTGTACGCGAGTCTGTCTTGCGGAGCCCACGGCGTTCAATTCCTAAGCAAGCAGTAGGGTTGGAATGTCCCGGGAGAGTGTTCGCAGAATTCTTCATCTTGATTTAAAATTTCATCTGTACAAACTACAGATGGTGCAACAATTGGAGGACAACGAGTAACGGTTACGATTAGGCTTCTGTCAATAAATGACAACAAAAATAAACAATGACGATGAATTTCTAAACAAGTTGTGGGTGTCAGATGACGCACATTTTCATCTCACAGGTTATTTGAATAAACAGAACTACCGTTAGTGGGCAATAACAAATCCTAATGATGTTCATGAGCGCCCTTTACACGCTAGTGAAGTGACAGTTTGGTGTGGTGTTTCATCACATGGGATTATCGAAAAATGGTTCAAATGGCTCTGAGCACTATGGGACTTAACAGCTGTGGCCACTAGTCCCCTAGAACTTATAACTACTTAAACCTAACTAACCTAAGGACATCACACACATCCACGCCCGAGGCAGGATTAGAACCTGCGACCGTAGCGGTCACGCGGTTCCAGAATGTAGCGCCTAGAACCGCCGCGCCACTCCGGCCGGCCATGGGATTATCGGAACGTATTTTTTCGCAAATGAAGAGGGAACCACAATAACTGTCACTGCTGATTGTTACGTGGAGATGTTACGAACTTTCGTTACACCTGCAGTGAACAACTTTCCAAACGTTCTAGAGGCCTGGTTTCAACAGGACAGAGTGACATCACACACTGCACGGCAGTCAATGGCATATGTGCGAGAATTGTTTGGCAACCGTGTGATCTCACGATTCGGTAACGTTCTCTGGTCCCCTAAATCGCTAGATTAATTCGTTTATGATTTTTACTTGTGGGGATACCTCAGAGCAAAGTCTACACGACTCGACCGAGAACCCTGGAAGAGTATCCCAGCTGAGATGTTGCAGCGGTCAATGAGGAAACTCAACAGCAGATTTCACGAATGTATTGGTACATGAGGACGCCATCTAAAGGACGTAATTTTTTAAAATGGTAAATGGCATCAGTGTTTCGTAAATGGCAAAGTTGTAAGTTTTCAATTATTATTAATGCAATAATTGGATTGTGGAATTGTTCACGTTTTCCTGTGTCGCCCTGTATCTGGGATAGTCACAACAGTAATTGGTTGTCTAGGAAGCAGGAGACAGTCATGGTACCTGGGCAAACTTCAGAATATCAAAAGACAGTTCTGTAATTGAATAATGAAACACATTTATTTATATGATTATTCAGTTTCCCCCGGCATATTTCTTGCTCGAACAGTCTGCGGGTGTACTGCCGGTCCATAGTGTCCAACGTGCACAATATTTCGGCGATCAGACGTCGCCATCGTCAACTGCGCTAACGAACTGAGCTCCTGAGGGGGGGGGGGGGGGCGTATTAAATCCCCTCCCCTCGCGAGGTGTTCTCACCGCGCCCGCGCGTCAGTGGTTCCTGAGACGCTGGCGTCGGTTTCTGTGATGGCGTCGGTGTAATTGCCTTGTCCACCCTGGTCGCCCGTTCGTTTGCTTTGCTGAGCGTCTTCTTAATTAGACTCAATGTTGGTTACCATTGCCGTGCTGAGGTTGTAGCCGCAATCTCGGTTGATGAGTCTCTCTAACGACGCTGTCCCTGTATTCAGATGTATGTGCCAACACCCTGGTACGCACGGTCTGCCCAATATAAGTCTTCTCACATTGACACGGAATCTGGTATATGACGGCCTTCCGCAAACCGGGATCGTCTTTGACACTTCCCAGTAACTCTCCTGTTTTATTTGGTGGGCAAAAGACAGTTCCTACGCGGTGTTTTCTCAATATTCGTCCTACTTTTCCCGACAGTGCACCAGTATCGGTATAAGATCATAAATTATACATTTTCTTCGTAAAAGAGAATGCATAAATGAGGACTGACTTGTTTTTACACAACAGCTATTGAGAAATTATATAATAACTATGATAATAATAGAGATACATTATAGCAGCAACAATGCTTTTGTTTTTGTCAAAAGATATTGCATAAATGCAGAGTGAGTTTATTAACGTAGCAGCAACTGATCATCTAGCACAGAAAATTGTCGTAAGATGACTTTTTAAATTATCTACAATATTTACACTGTATATGGACTAGCAGCAGCAGGTGAAGAACCACACAAACACACACATATAATTTTTTTTTACTAGCACACACAGTGTTTAGCCAAGTACATGGTAACAGATGAAACATTTCTCATCATGACATGACAGATTGACATTCACGTGCAATGCAGAATGCACCACATGGTCACAGGACGGAAAGACTACTTCCTGAATTTTATAAGGAGATTCATCACCAGCAAACAGATAGGGGAGACCAGGTCTGGTTGATACGGTTTTTACTTTCTGGTTTCTGTACTTTTTCTCTATAACTGTACTGAAACAAATGCATCATAATAATGTACTATAACTATTTGGCTATCGGTTAGTACTTTTCAAAGCTTTATAAAAATAAATTTGTGGTGTCTGAAAAATCCTTTGTAAACTTTGCCACATGTATCAGTTTACCCCAGTCTGGGTAAAACTGATCAGTTATGGGTCAAGTTGACACGCCTTTGAGAAGCTGGTACAGTGCCAGAGTTCAGGATAACAGTAACCAAAACATGTATTTTGGAAGGGTTTTATTGTTTCAAAACGTACAAACATATTAAAACGAAAAACTAATATGCTTTAGTTAAATTTAAAAATGAATATAATGGATTTTTACATTGTTCTAATAAATTTCTTAATTTTAGAAAAATTAACATTTTCTTAATCATCGTTTAAACATAAGATTATAAAAAAGTTTTAGATGGCCTCACAGGCCCTTAGTTGTGGCAAGTCACTCTGATTCTGAAGAGAAACATGGGTCTGATTGGCAGTTAACACAAGTGTAAAAAAGGCTGTCTTCTGCAAAATCTTGACCTGGTTTGGTTGAAGAATAAGTTTCAAGACACACCAAACAAAAAGAGTCTTCGTCAGATACTGATTCATGTTTCTTTTTTTTAGGCTTCACTCTTTTTTCATCTTGTATCCTTGGTTTGTCGAGCTGTTTGTTTTTTCGCAACCAAATAACTTCTGTAGTTTTACTTTGTCTTTCTCTGTCTTAATGGACTTCCTTCTTTCCCTCTCATTTGTGTCTTGGTCTATTTTATTTTTTATAGGAGTATCTTCAAGAATAATGGAATTTAAGGGTTGTTTGCCTTTACCGCTTGTTTTATGTTCTCCTGCTCTTGGTAGAGGGCGAAATTGTTCTGGCGTAACAATGGGAGAGAGAGCTCCAAGGCCAGCAATAACAAGCGATGATTCCTTCTCAGTGATGTCGGCTAATATCGATGTAGAAGGATGTCGAACGCCTCCTGATGTAGTAGGATGAGCGACTTCCGCGGATGTAGAAGGCTGATGGACTTTTACAGATGTAGATGCTGTTGGTCTCCTACTGACATAGAAAGTTGTTGGTCTTCTGGTGTTGTAGAAAGCTGACGATAAGTCATAAAATCTTCTTCCTTAAAAATATCTGGGTTATAAGCATGATCCCCGAAGCTTTGAATCCTGTCACAATATTATTTGGTGTCATGGCATTTCCAGAGGCACTATTTGCTAGATTATGAATGCCATAAATTGTTGCAGTGATGCTAATCAGCGAGTTGTCCACAGCCGTAAAATAGTATTTCTTGAATGGTCCATAAACAGATATGCCAAGGGGCTGGAGACGGTGAGAGGAATGGAGAGGGAAAGACATCAAACCGACTCCATTGTCTTTAAAGAAGTTTACACCTGTATTGACAAGTATGAATCGTGATTCATTTCCAATCCTTGCTTTATCAGAAGTCTGCGCAGAAACTTTCTGCATGCACGTCTGTGAAGTTCAAGAACAACTGTCTCCATAATTACTCGATGATGCACCATTCTTGGAGCTCAGACATGACTGGTAATATTTAGTTTGTATGACCTGTAATCCTTAAGGGAGCTGGTGCTGTAAGTAGTCGTAATCGATCTATGCTTTCATTCAGGTCCTCGTAATGTTTATACCACAGAGACAGTTTGTTCAGTCTTTTATGCTGAACATCAACCCCTTTACCCGTGTTGGATGTAGCTGCTTTCAGGGCTCTTGGAGCCGAAAGCCCACTCGTGCAGTCATGACAAAAAGCTTTACACCTCGCCTGGGCCTGTTGACACCTACATTGGACCGTTGAAGACTGGAAACATGTTGCCTCGTCGAATGAGTCTCGTTTCAAATTGTATCGAGTAGATGGGCGTGTACAAGTATGGAGCCAACCTCATGAATCCATGGATCCTGCATGTCAGCAGGGGACTGTTAAAGGTGGTGGAGGCTCTGTAACAGCGTGCGGCGTGTGTTGTTGGAGTGATATGGGACCTGATATGTGTAGATACGACTCTGACAGGTGACACGTACGTAAGCATCCTGTCTGATCACTTGCATCTGTTCATGTTCATTGTGCATTCTGAGAGGCTTAGGAAATTCCAGCAGGACAATGCCACTTGTCCAGAATTGCTACAGAGTGGCTCCATGAACACTGTTCCGAGTTTAAACACTTCCGCTGGCCACCAAAATCTCAAGACATGAACATTATCGAGCATATCTGCGATGCCTTGCACATTGCTTTTCACAAGAGATCTCCACCCCTTTGTACTCTTAAGGATTTATGGACAGCCCTGCAGGATTCATGGTGTCAGTTCCCTCCAGCACTACTTCAGACATTAGTCGAGTCGATGCCACGTTGTGTTGCAGCACTTCCGCGTGGTCCCGGGGGCCCTACACGATAGGAAGGTTTACCAGTTTATTTGGCTGTTCAGATATATTCTTGTTTTGTAACTTTTTGAAGCTTTCATTTGTCACACGCATTGTTCATGCACAAATTTTGACCATACGATTGTTTCATATCTCTTGGAGTCGAATTTTTGATGTTCGACGTTTTTAAGAATATTACCTCTAATAAAACAGGCATTCTACAAATTCCATGTCTCAGACTCTTACTGCACACTCACTTAAATGTATTGGTGCATACCTAACATATGTGATTCTGTCCGGATGACCCCATATGCTCTGTCTATCGCAACATCACTGTAATTATTAATGAAGTCAGTAATAGAAATTACTCGAATTTACTCGCTCATCTTTTACTTCTTCATGTACTTCTTCGACTTTTTTCTTCATCTTTCCATAGTGAATGACAGCCTTTTCAGACTGTCGGTTACTGCCGTAAACGGTTCTCAGAGATGCTGATCTCGTTGCAACTGTTCTAGCTCCAACAATGTCAACTTGTGTCGAATAGCCTTCCATGACTCAGTATCTTTACACTTCATCGACGACATGTTGCTGCATCATAAGCAGTTTCAGAGATAGTTTAAAAATTATATATACTTTGCGACTGGTGGTGGTGATGGGAGTCCAGCGTCTTAGCTATCGCCTTGATCTGGTTTACAGCTTCATCGTTGTAGAACCCGTTGCTTATTACAAGACCCTTGTGGTGAGATTGTTTCAACCATGCAATCTGGGTGATAACAGTTTGTTTACATTGAAGTGCAGGGGTTTTTATAAACTCTCAACTATTGCTGGGTATATAAATAAACTTAAATAAGATCATAGTTCAGTGCCCACATCTGGTAATGTTGAATCGTACTCTTCCACCTCCATCGATGTACAGCATGCATAAAAAAACTGAGCTATGGTGTCTTCTGATCAGGAGAGAGTTTGGCGAGCTAACTCCAGTAGATCACTCCACAATGTCTTGTAGAAATGGTAGACATATTCTTACAAATTCCATATCTCAGACTCTTACTGCACACTCGCTTAGATGTATTAGTGCATACCTAATACATGTGGTTTTGTCCTGCTGACCCGATATGTTCTCTAGCTCATGCACTCATGCACACAGGAGAGTAGAAGTGGGGTGGGGTGCTTCACACGAAATTGGCAGATGTGCGGGGTGCTGCAAGGGAGGTGGGGGAGGGTGTTGATGTCAGTTAAATATGACATGTATGTAAACTGCAGTCGAGTCTCGCTTCCACGAATTCAAATAGCGCTAGGGGCAGGAGGTGCTTCACGCAGAATTTGCAGAAGTGCATGAAGGGTCGGGAGGCCTCCCCACCTCCAAGACCATGAAACATGGCACAAGATGTTGTGATTCCTGGAATGACCTTGGAAATAAGGAAGTACTGATGCTGACACCAGCAAAACATGACAGGCGCAGTTGTCTACAACCTGTAATATGACGCCAGAAAAAAGAGTGCTGACAGATAATGAGTCAGCTGTTTCCGCCAGAACTCACAGTACTCATCATTACTACATCGTTTCCCTTTCTGACGTCTGTGCTTCAGTCAGTAAAATTTAAACCCTTTAAGGTCACGTTGATGGCCATCTGGCTTTCTGTCTTTTTGTCCAACTTGGAATATCCCTTTTTGACAGGAACAGTTAGTGATTGCAGTGTTGATTCATGTTGTAACCAGTGGCAATCCGGTGGAAGTGTTTGGTTTTGCTGAATGCCTGGTGCACGTTACCTGCCATTAAATGTAGTGCCAACTGTTAATTACAGAGGTGCTGGTATTAGCGTATGGGGGTGTTGTTGGTGGTTAGGGTGAGGCCCCCTTATTTTGCTTAAAAATGCACTATTTGTGAACATATTTGACAGTACTGTGTACTGCAAACAGTATAGCAACAATTCGCACACATTGACTGTTTGCATCAGTATGGCAATGCATTCTGTGACAAAGCAGCATATGTAAGGCTTGAAACTGACTGGCTTGCTCGGAGGAACATTTCTGGGATGGGTCAGAACTTCGACTTCGCTGAAGACCCCAGCATCGGACATCACTAGCTTTCTGCTTCTCTTGAGGAAGAATGATTTGGCATTCCTCGACAGGCATTTACACACCTCATCGGAAGTGTCCTCAGCAGATTTCAAGCTGCCATAAAGGTCAAGGATGGACAGACACCAGATTAATGTCCGCTAATAGATGCCAGTATGCTTCTGATCAGATAGTGCACGTATTTTTTCGACTTACATCTACATCTACATCTACATCCATACTCCGCAAGCCACCTGACGGTGTGTGGCGGAGGGTACCCTGAGTACCTCTATCGGTTCTTCCTTCTATTCCAGTCTCGTATTGTTCGTGGAAACAAGGATTGTCGGTATGCTTCTGTGTGGGCTCTAATCTCTCTGATTTTATCCTCATGGTCTCTTCACGAGATATACGTAGGAGGGAGCAATATACTGCTTGACTCTTTGGTGAAGGTATGTTCTCGAAACTATAACAAAAGCCCGTACCGAGCTCCTGAGAGTCTCTCCTGCAGAGTCTTTCACTGGAGTTTATTTATCATCTCCGTAACGCTTTCGCGATTGCTAAATGATCCTGTAACGAAGCGGGCTGCTCTCCGTTGGATCTTCTCTATCTCTTCTATCAACCCTATCTGGTACGGATCCCACACTGCTGAGCAGTATTCAAGCAGTGGGCGAACAAGCGTACAGTAACCTATTTCCTTTGTTTCCGGCTTGCATTTCCTTAGGATTCTTCCAATGAATCTCAGTCTGGCATCTGCTTTACCGACGGTCAACTTTATACTATCATTCCATTTTAAATCACTCCTAATGCGTACTCCCAGATAATTTAGGGAATTAACTGCTTCCAGTTGCTGACCTGCTATTTTGTAGCTAAATGATAAGGGATCTATCTTTCTATGTATTCGCAGCACATTACTCTTGTTTACATTGAGATTCAATTGCCATTCCCTGCACCATGCGTCAATTCGCTGCAGATCCTCCATCATTTCAGTACAATTTTCCATTGTTACAGCCTCTCGATACACCACAGCGTCATCTGCAAAAAGCCTCAGTGAACTTCCGATGTCATCCACCAGGTCATTTATGTATATTGTGATTCAAAAATGGTTCAAATGGCTCTGAGCACTATGGGACTCAACTGCTGTGGTCATTAGTCCCTAGAACTTAGAACTACTTAAACCTAACTAACCTAAAGACATCACACACATCCATGCCCGAGGCAGGATTAGAACCTGCGACCGTAGCAGTCGCACGGTATTGTGAATCAGTTTTCTTCTTTATTAGATGTATGGAGCCGACGATAGGGAATAGTGAAGATCGAAACCGGTTAATCTAATACAAGACATAAAGAAATACAGATAGTGTCTTCTTTTGTTAACAAAAAGAACTGTTAAGTTATCATGCGACAACCAACAAAAATCATTAACGTCTGACCCATCTCATGACCAGCCCAAAACGTTCATCTTCACCCATTAAATAATAATAAACTATTATTTTCTGTTTGCTTGTGTCCATATACTTGTCGTATTTTTTCAAGACGAGCATTATGATCACGAATCGGCTTATTATACCGCTTTCAAGTTATAGCTCACTATGAAGTGAGTGAGTGCGTTGTTCCCCTTGGGAGTACACTATCACCATGATAACCCTGTTTACTAATTCAATTCGAATAAAATAATGTAGCACTTCACGTAAAAATTGCCCCCCAGTCCATGCAATCTCCGCACGGCACCTAATATCTGCCACATGTCAACCAGGTGTGAATTTTGACAACTCTGAAAGATTTTGATGACGTTCACTGTAGTCGAAACGGCATGTTTCCCCAAGCACACAGTCCTGCTTATCAATGCCACCTGTCTATTGCAAGCACTGAATGCCAGGTCTCAGAAAGTTATGACCCAAGCTCTGTGAGGCAGTCTGGCACCTCTTGTACACTGCTAATCGTGCATCCCCGCGGGGGTGGCGGGATATTTCAGAAATCTTGGCGCCTCTCCCGCTGCGAGGTTAATTACACGCCCCTTAATCTCGTCATTGCTCCGCTCCCAACTCGCAGAAAGCAGGCGCCCGAAGCGCATATTAAGTTGTAAAACTACCGCCCGGGTAGATAGGCCCGGAGCTCACCTGCTGTAGGGGCTATCCTGTCTGGAGAGCGGCCAGGGAGAACCCTTATATCACCGAGAGCTCGCCGCTCAGCGCCAAGAAAAGAACCAGAATCCGACGGTGGGGTGGGGCTAAGTGTTACGTGAGACGGGGAGGGGGGTGGGGAGAAGGAACGGAAGGGGAGGGGAACAGGAGCGAGACGCCAATGGAGAAAAGTGCTAACCCTTCCGTTCATAGCTCGCTCTTCCCCTGTAATTATCTAAAATTGTGCCGCACTTTGAGTAATTAAAACACTGAATGCAGCGCAGGCGCGTCGCGCGCCATTTTTACCCTCGAGTAAGCTGAGTGCATCCTTCCTGCAGGCCGAACTGGCTGCATAGGAGCACTCACAAATGGCCATCTGCAAGGGAGAGGGGTGTGGGGAAGACGCTGCCGCAGTTGCTGCGTTCAAGGAAGAGCGGGGGAGAAGTAGCTGGCCATGTAATCACAGAAGTGCAGCGATCTGCTCCGCACTGACAGCTATGAACTTGGCCGCCCCGTGGCTGCTCTGGCTGGAGGAAGCTCACGTGTCTCGCGCTGTACACCGGGACAGTACGGTACACGGCAGCCAATGAAATTGTAACTAACCTGTTTCTACGGGTTATTACATTAAGAGTGGGAATGGAAATGCTTATTGATTGGGAAATTAACATGAGAAGATTAGGGTCGCCTCCGACTCTAACCATACAACTAATCAAAGGTTTGCCCGAGTCGCAAAATAAATTAATTTAGTCACACACCAAAAACTCATAAAAATACGTACGTCGTCATATCGCTCATGTGGGATGCGATGTGTTGTTGTTGTTGTGGTCTTCAGTCGTGAGACTGGTTTGATGCAGCTCTCCGTGCTACTCTATCCTGTTCAAGCTTCTTCATCTGTAACTGTGGGTGAGAGAAGAGCTTTAAAACTCCTGAATGACGACAATAGTATTTTGATTCTCCCAGCTGACAAAGGAAGCGCAACGGTGGTTATGGATGTGGCCGACTATCAGAGTCAAATTACTGATCTACTGGATCCGCAAGCATATAGGAAGGACCCCACTAGCAACGTTAGGTCTCTGCAGTTCGGTTGTGCTACCACCGAGGCTTTATGGATTGCCCAAAATTCATAAAGAAAATGTGCCGTTAAGACCGATACTAAGTGCCATTGGTTCGCCCACCTACTCGTTAACCAAGTTTTTGACTACGCAGTTGAAACCACATGTGGGCCGTTCGGACTCTTATATAAAGAATTCGACACATTTCATCAGCAGATTGAATGGCATAATGGTCCAGCCGGAGGACATATGGGTCAGCTTCGATGTGGTATCGCTGTTTACCATGGTTCTACTTAATGATGTATTGGAACAGCTGGATCGAATTTTTCCTGCCGATATTTCAGAACTGTTTAAGTGTTGTTTGACGACCACATACTTCAAGTGGAATGAACAGTTTTATGAGCAAACGGATGGCGTGGCTATGGGGAGCCCCCTAAGTCCCGTAATTGCAAACTTCTTTACGGAGAAATTTGAAGAACAGGCCTTAGGTACTGCCAGCAAAAAACCAAATGTATGGTTCCGATACGTGGATAACACGGTTGTGCTGTGGAGACATGGTAGGGAGGAGCTAAGCCGGTTTCACGAACATCTGAACAGTATAAACTCGAGAATTCAGTTTACAATGGAGGAGGAGGTAGACGGAAAATTACATTTCCTCGATGTGCTTGTTTTTAGAAACGAAAATGGTAGTTTGGGCCACTCAGTATACCGCAAATCCTCGCACACGGACCGTTATTTGCACCGGGATTCGAACCACCACCCACAACAGAAGCGGGGTGTTATCAAGACGTTAGCGGACAGAGCTAGAAATATTTGTGAACCTGAGTTGCTCGACGCTGAGATGGAACATCTCCACAATGCACTAACGAAGAACGGATATTCGTCCGCCGAAATAAAACGTGCGTTAAGGCAGCCACGCAGATATCATACTGACGTACAGGCTACTGCAAAATCTAAGGTTTTCCTGCCGTTTGTTAAAAATGTTTCGGAAAGAATAGGGAGGATCTTGACGAAGCGGAATATTACCGTAATTTACA
Source organism: Schistocerca gregaria (assembly GCF_023897955.1). NCBI lineage: Eukaryota > Metazoa > Arthropoda > Insecta > Orthoptera > Acrididae > Schistocerca > Schistocerca gregaria. The sequence goes on along the minus strand of NC_064924.1, from coordinate 177,362,842 downwards.
AGCCCACCAGGAAGATACAGGAATACCTTAAGCCTGCCAAGGACGCTCGCAAACCCTTGGAAAAAGCTGGAGTGTATAGGATCCCATGCAGCTGTGGTGATGTTAATGTGGGTGCCACTAAAAGAACTGTTTCTAAACGTTTGGAAGAGCAGAAGGGAAATTGGTGAAGAGCAGAAACGGAATGATCAGGTGTTGCGGAGCATGCTTTCCAGCCAGGGAACCACAATATTCGTTTCGAGGAGACGCAAGTACTAGCTGTCACAAGCGGATACTACGAAAGGCTCTACAGGGAGGCAATCGAAATCGCTGAACACCCAAATAATTTCAACCGGAAGGAGGAGGCCGTGAAATTAAACGGGATAGGGACGCCGGTATTAAAGAAGATGTGTACCACCCGTCCACTACTGGGTGATGGCAACGGCGATCGACGGCGACGGACAGCGGCCAATTGCACTGGCGTTTTCAAAAGACGTGACGTCACACCGCGGCGCTGGAGCTCGCGGATACAGAATTTAGCGGCAGTCAGTAGCGAGCCAGCGGGTGTGTTGGACCTTCCATCGACCTACGGACCCCCTTGAATATGTCTCCCGCAGTCGGAGATGAAACGTTGGGAATTGAGACAAAATTCATCAACCGACCGCGGCATAACAGCCTTGATAATTATAATGGACATGATATTTCCGGCCGTGAAAGTCTACATTTTAGTATCACCACTTTTGTTGTTGAATTTTCTCGCTACTCTTCACTACTTTCGTCTTTCTTTGATTTTCTCTCAACCCATATTCTTCACTAATTAGACGATTCATTGCAGTCAAGGGATCCTGTAATTCTTTTTCACTTTCACTGAGAATATCAATTTCGTCTGAGAATCTTGTCATTGACATCCTTTCAGCCTAAATTTTAATCCCATTTTTGAGCCTTTCCTTTATATCCCTCATTGCTTCTTCGATGTGTAGATTAAACAGTAGGAGCGAAAGACTAGAATCCTGTCTTTCACCTGTTTTAATGCGAGCTCCTTTAGTTGCCTCTTGGTTCTTGTAAATATTGTACATTACTCGTCTTTAGTTCACCTCCAATTTTGTCAAAATTTTGAAAATCTTGAACCCTTTTACATTTTCTAATGCTTTTTCCAGGTCGACAAATCATATGAACGTGTCTTATGTTTTCTACAGTCTTGGTTCCATTAAGTGTCACAGCGTCAGAACTGCCTCACTGGTGCCTTCAGTTTCCCTAAAGCAAAACTGATCGTCATCCAACACATCCCCAACTTTCTTGTCCATTCTTATTTATATTATTCATGTCAGTAGCTTGGATTCACGAACTGTTAAACTGACGCTGCGTTAACTCGCGCACTTGTCGACTCGTGCAGTATTCGGAACTGTGTGGATGATGTTTTCTCCGAAAGTTCGATGGTATATCACCAGTGTCACACATTCTACTGAACAATGTGAATAGGCGTTTTGTTTACACTTTCCATAATGATTTCAGAAAGTCGTCCGCTCATAGAGGCCTTCAATTTACCGTTTTCAGCTATGTGCCCTCTCCTCTGCATTTAACAGTGGAATTTCTTCTGTAGTCCTAATCTTACCGCCCTTACTTTTAATTTCACTGAAGGCACTTTTGTCTTTGCTACATGCTGAATACGTCTTTCCGACTACCAATTCTTTTTCGACTTCTTCACATTTATCATGCAGGCATTTTGCTTAGCTTCTCTGCACCCCCTATTTATTCCATTCCTAAGTGACTTGTATTTCTGTATTCCTTGGTTTCCCTGAATGTTTTCGTTCTTTCTTCTTTCGCCGATCAACTGAAGTGTTTCTTCTGTTAGTCATGTTTTACTCCCATTTACCTCCCTTGTTTCTAAGTTTTTCTCTCAAACTTCTGTGATTGCCTTTTTTAGAAATTTCCATTCCTCTTCAACTGCACTGCCGACTGAGCTACTCATTATCGTAGTATCCATTGCTTCAGAGTATATGAAGCGTGTTTCTTCATACCTTAGTATTTCCGTGTCCCACTTCTTTGCTCATTAAATCCTTAGTAGTCACTTCTTTGCTCATTAAATCCTTTTAACTTCAGCCTATAATTCATAATTATTAAATTATGATACGAGTCTGTATCTGCTCCTGGGTACGCCTAACAATCCAATATCTCATTTCAGAACATATGCCTGATCAAGATGTAATCTAACAATTCCTCCTATATCTCCCGGCTTTTTCAAAGCACAATCACACCTCTTGTGATTCTTCAACAGGATGTTCATCTTTAACTAGTAGTTGTAAGTCACAAATAGTAGGAAATTACTATTATTAAATCTGAAGACTGACACAACTAAAGACAATGTACATAAGTAGCAAAGTAATGACCAGCTTTGAATCAGTAACGTGAAAATAAGGTACGAAGGCGGATAAAAAAGTAAAGCCTCAAGTGACATGAAAATTTAGTAATGAAGATATAACAGCCGAATTACCATAGATCATAGCCTGTACTGCGCTCTACACAATACTACCTATCAACACAGTCACCATTAATTTATAAGCATTTACGCCATTGTTGAACTAACTCCTCAGTGTCAGTTTGGAAAAATTCAAGGTCTTGCTCCAGCTTTTGTGATATCCGAAGTGATATCTCCAGTTAACGGGATTTAGAAGCAAGCTTCAGTACACGTCAGTTTTTCTCAACCCAAGCGATTGCAAAAATGGACTTTTCAGTGGTGCCTCATCCACGCTGAAGCCCCGATTAGGCCCCGTTTGACTTTTACCTGTTTCTATCTATGACCCTACGTGATTACAGGTTCAAAGACTTGGATGAGGTTATAACAATTTTAAAATTACGGGCGGGGAAGCAAAACACTGAATTTTTCCAAACTGCTTTTGAGATCTATGTTTAACGATGGTGCAAATGTGTAAAAATACATGGTGACTTTGTTGAACAGTTATATTATGTAGAGAGCAGTTCGGACTATGGTCTGCCCTATGTGTCTGATATATGACAGGAACGTCCATTCGAAGCAAAAAGAGCAAGTAACCTTAAGCTCTAAAATGAACACCTGAGGAGGAAAGAGTACGTCTTCATCTTCTATAGTGTGGAACAAACTTCTTGTACTGACAGCGCTTTGCTTTCCATATCTTGCGAGGAGGTGGAATAGATCAAAACCAGAAAAAAATGTCTGGTAAATATTGGTTCTAAAATGCATACCTTAAGAGTTATGTACTCTTGCTAAGTAGCTGTATTTCTCGAAGTGATGATTAACAAGCGCCCATAGCTCTTAAGGTATTTTAGAATTCATGTATGCTAAATATTTTTTCTTGTTTTTGTCTCAAAATATGGAAAGCAAAGATCGTGTAGTTAAATGGATTTATTTCACAGTATCGAAGACGAAGAACTACTCATTGCTCTTAAGGTACGCATTTTACAGACAATGTTCATTAAACTTCTGACCAAGCGAGGTGGCGCAGTGGTTAGACACTGGACTCGCGTTCGGGAGGACGTCGGTTCAATCCCGCGTCCGGCAATCCTGATTTAGGGTTTCCATGATTTCCCTAAATCGCTCCAGCCAAATGCCGGGATGGTTCCTTTGAAAGGGCACGGCAGATCTCCTTCCCCGTCCTTCCCTAATCCGATGAGACCGATGACCTTGCTGTCTGGTCTCCTTCCCCAAAACAACCTCAACCCATTAAACTTCTTTGTTTCGAATGATAATTCCTGTCGCATCCCTGAATATTGACCACGCCTCATGGGACACACTGTATGTTCAGTACTAAATTTTCATGACACAGTGGTCATTACTTTTTGATCCACCCTAGTATATACAGGACAGGACCAAAACAAGAAAAAGATTCCAACAAACTAAAACTCTATAAAATCCATACTTTAAGAGCTATGAGGTCTTGTTCATCTTCGCTATTGTGGAACGCATCTCTTCTACCGCAAATTATTTATTATAACGAACGGCATGCAGAATGCAGTAAACAGAGTCTGAAAGTCACTGCAAAAGACGGCTGAATAATTGTGCATTCTGGATATTTTGCATATAGGACAGGGGCTTGACAGTTGCTTCCATTTGCCAGATCGTAACGGAAGACTGGGTCTGCCATTACCCTTGTGGAAATATAGGCTTTCATTGCGCTGGTAAGTGCAAAGATAAGATTACAATGTAAAAGCATTTCACAAATTTATCGCAACACCATCTGGTTCCATTAGAGCTAATGTATGCCCTGCACTGACACAGAACGTGAACAAGATTTACAGTAATAACACAAACAGATGTTTGCTGCGTGCTGTGTCCATGAACAATAATACAGGAATGTGTCCTCGTTTGGTTACTGGATTCTGTAGGTCACTGATTAGAGGTAAGAACGTGCCATAGAAAAGATGTGTTTTGCACCACCGAAGATGAACAAGTGTCCCTTGTTCGTAAGGTTTCCATTTAACGCCCACGTTTGCTGGATATTTTTCTCTTCTTTTTCCTGTGCCACTGAGCGGTGGCAAGCCACAGGCACTCTGCGGCATTCGTGTGCAATGTGTGTTGCTTATAACAGTCATTTTCTTCGCGTGAAGGGTGCTAAGCCGAGCTTTTAATATATCCTTCTCTGCTTAGATACAGTCATTCCTAATGTTTTATTATAGAAAATCAGGCCATCAGTTTACCAATTTACTAGGGTTGGTGGTATGCACATGTAGCACACGTGTTTAGTAGAACCTGAAGTTTCAGTGAAACCCCAGGGCCGGCTGATTCGATAGCATCACAGGAAAGAGTCAGCAAAAATTTTGTTTCTAACAAAAAATGTTCTCGATGACGCGATATGTATCACACCTAGATGTTTAATGCAAAGACTTTGAAACAATGTGTATATACAGATTGGCCCAAATATCTCTGGAATGAAAATTGATATTAAAAACGACTTTCATTGGTATGAATGTACGACAGGGGCTCATTAAAATAAACACTATGAGACATTCTAAAACGGAAGGAAGTATAAATTTCCACCCAAACTTACATCTTTGTTAAACGGACACCCAATATTATTTCTTACGCAATCAATAACACAAAAAATCACAGAAACAATGACATTAGTTGCATCGCAATATGTCAGTTACATCCCGATAAACTGCAAAGCGAGGTTGACGCTTGGAATAAACAAAACGCGCCACTATCTCACATCCCAAGATGCAAGTGTAATCCACACATATTAGTGTTTGTGGCAGAAAACCCTATTATTTCTTAAGACCCTCGTGACAGCAGTGAAAGTAAGATTATATACGTCAATCACATCGCAATTATAAGCAGCGTGTGGTTCACGCTTGCATCTCGAGATGTGCAGTAGTGGGGCACTTCGTTTATTTCAAGCGTCAACTTCGCTTTGCCATTTCTTGGGATGTAACTAATGTGATGCGATGCAACCAATGCCATTCTATCATCTACTTTAGTTCCCGAGATATTTTGGCAATGTGTAGGCTGTTTCTCCTCTGCATCCAAAGGTCTTCGCAAAAATACGTCACGAACTTCAAGACCTGATGTTCTCTGCACAGCCATAACTGCACCACGAAGTGAGATACGCTTGTCAGTATAGACTAAGCGTTTTGCGTCCACGCATCCATACTTCAACACCTGACCTGCTGTCCAAGGTAAATAAGAATTAATGGCTTGCTTTTGCGCATGTACTGGGACTTACTAACCAAGATAAAAGCATATGATTTGTAATAGCTATATTTATTAGTTTGCAGATGACGTACATACTGATGTAGTGTTGTTCAGTACACGGTTATCAGTCACCAGCAGAAATATCTGCATTTATGCACATTATAATCCGTATATGATACAAGAGGCAAAAAAGAATAGGAGACAGGATAGCAGAGATGTTACAGAGGACTATTGCATCTCACGTACTTGTGTAGATGTTTTAGTTTAACACTGATGCCAGCGAAAGTGTGACAAGACAATAGGAGGAAGGATAATCTATTGTATATGATTTGCTGCTGATATAGTATTAGTACGTGAAAAATAAAATGTAATTAACATTATCTTTAAAAAAGTGATTACCAGCTGAGAGAAACATAGAGTGAAGACAATGTAAAAGCGACATACGCAGTGGTTCTTACAAGGCAGAGAAAGCAGATAAAAGTGAAGATTTGTGGGCAGCGAGCCACAAAACTGCCGTCCAATATCCTTCACATCGATGTGTTATAGAATTTTACAACTTATTGTGAACATAAACATAACGAGGTATCTCGGATAGAGTGACCTCCTTCATCCTACTCAGCATGGATTCCGAACACAATGTTCTTGTGAAACCCAACTCTCACTTTTCTCACATGACATAACGAAATCAAGACTGCCAAGTAGATGCAGTAATTTTTGATTTGCGAAAAGCATTTGACAACATGTGCGCTTATTGTCAAAAGTACGATCATATGGAGTTGTTGTTGTTGTGGTCTTCAGTCCTGAGACTGGTTTGATGCAGCTCTCCATGCTACTCTATCCTGTGCAAGCTTCTTCATCTCCCAGTACCTACTGCAACCTACATCCTTCTGAATCTGCTTAGTGTACTCATCTCTCGGTCTCCCTCTACGATTTTTACCCTCCACACTGCCCTCCAATGCTAAATTTGTGATCCCTTGATGCCTCAAAACATGTCCTACCAACCGATCCCTTCTTCTAGTCAAGTTGTGCCACAAACTTCTCTTCTCCCCAATCCTATTCAATACCTCCTCATTAGTTACGTGATCTATCCACCTTATCTTCAGTATTCTTCTGTAGCACCACATTTCGAAAGCTTCTATTCTCTTCTTGTCCAAACTAGTTATCGTCCGTGTTTCACTTCCATACATGGCTACACTCCAAACAAATATTTTCAGAAATGACTTCCTGACACTTAAATCTATATTCGATGTTAACAAATTTCTCTTCTTCAGAAACGCTTTCCTTGCCATTGCCAGTCTACATTTTATATCCTCTCTACTTCGACCATCATCAGTTATTTTACTTCCTAAATAGCAAAACTCCTTTACTACTTTAAGTGTCTCATTTCCTAATCTAATTCCCTCAGCATCACCCGATTTAATTTGACTACATTCCATTATCCTCGTTTTGCTTTTGTTAATGTTCATCTTATATCCTCCTTTCAAGACACTGTCCATTCCGTTCAACTGCTCTTCCAAGTCCTTTGCCGTCTCTGACAGAATTACAATGTCATCGGCGAACCTCAAAGTTTTTACTTCGTCTCCATGAATTTTAATACCTACTCCAAATTTTTCTTTTGTTTCCTTTACTGCTTGCTCAATATACAGATTGAATAACATCGGGGAGAGGCTACAACCCTGTCTCACTCCTTTGCCAACCACCGCTTCCCTTTCATGCCCCTCGACTCTTATGACTGCCATCTGGTTTCTGTACAAATTGTAAATAGCCTTTCGCTCCCTGTATTTTACCCCTGCCACCTTTAGAATTTGAAAAAGAGTATTCCAGTCAACATTGTCAAAAGCTTTCTCTAAGTCTACAAATGCTAGAAACGTAGGTTTGCCTTTTCTTAATCTTTCTTCTAAGATAAGTCGTAAGGTCAGTATTGCCTCACGTGTTCCAACATTTCGACGGAATCCAAACTGATCCTCCCCGAGGTCCGCATCTACCAGTTTTTCCATTCGTCTGTAAAGAATTCGCGTTAGTATTTTGCAGCTGTGACTTATTAAACTGATAGTTCGGTAATTTTCGCATCTGTCAGCACCTGCTTTCTTTGGGATTGGAATTATTATATTCTTCTTGAAGTCTGAGGGTATTTGGCCTGTCTCATACATCTTGCTCACCAGCTGGTAGAGTTTTGTCATGACTGGCTCTCCCAAGGCCGTCAGTAGTTCTAATGGAATGTTGTCTACTCCGGGGGCCTTGTTCCGACTCAGGTCTTTCAGTGCTCTGTCAAACTCTTCACGCAATATCGTATCACCCATTTCGTCTTCATCTACATCCTCTTCCATTTCCATAATATTGTCCTCAAGTACATCACCCTTGTATAAACCTTCTATATACTCCTTCCACCTTCCTGCCTTCCCTTCTTTGCTTAGAACTGGGTTGCCATCTGAGCTCTTGATATTCATACACGTGGTTCTCTTCTCTCCAAAGGTCTCTTTAATTTTCCTGTAGGCAGTATCTATCTTACCCCTAGTGAGATAAGCCTCTACATCCTTACATTTATCCTCTAGCCATCCCTGTTTAGCCATTTTGCACTTCCTGTCGATCTCATTTTTGAGACGTTTGTATTCCTTTTTGCCTGCTTCATTTACTGCATTTTTATATTTTCTCCTTTCATCAATTAAATTCAATATTTCTTCTGTTACCCAAGGATTTCTAGCAGCCCTCGTCTTTTTACCTACTTTATTCTCTGCTGCCTTCACTACTTCATCCCTCAGAGCTACCCATTCTTCTTCTACTGTATTTCTTTCCCCTATTCCTGTCAATTGTTCCCTTATGCTCTCCCTGAAACTCTGTACAACCTCTGGTTCTTTCAGTTTATCCAGGTCCCATCTCCTTAATTTCCCACATTTTTGCAGTTTCTTCAGTTTTAATCTACAGGTCATAACCAATAGATTGTGGTCAGAGTCCACATCTGCCCCTGGAAATGTCTTACAACTTAAAACCTGGTTCCTAAATCTCTGTCTTACCATTATATAATCTATCTGATACCTTTTAGTATCTCCAGGGTTCTTCCACGTATACAACCTTCTTTCATGATTCTTAAACCAAGTGTTACTTATGACTAAGTTGTGCTCTGTACAAAATTCTACTAGGCGGCTTCCTCTTTCATTTCTTTGCCCCAATCCATATTCACCTACTATGTTTCCTTCTCTCCCTTTTCCTACACTCGAATTCCAGTCACCCATTACTATTAAATTTTCGTCTCCCTTCACTATCTGAATAATTTCTTTTATTTCATCGTACATTTCTTCAATTTCTTCGTCATCTGCAGAGCTAGTTGGCATATAAACTTGTACTACTGTAGTAGGTGTGGGCTTCGTATCTATCTTGGCCACAATAATGCGTTCACTATGCTGTTTGTAGTAGCTTACCCGCATTCCTATTTTCCTATTCATTATTAAACCTAGTCCTGCATTACCCCTATTAGATTTTGTGTTTATAACCCTGTAATCACCTGACCAGAAGTCTTGTTCCTCCTGCCACCGAACTTCACTAATTCCCACTATATCTAACTTTAACCTATCCATTTCCCTTTTTAAATTTTCTAACCTACCTGCCCGATTAAGGGATCTGACATTCCACGCTCCGATCCGTAGAACGCCAGTTTTCTTTCTCCTGATAACGACATCCTCCTGAGTAGTCCCCGCCCGGAGATCCGAATGGGGGACTATTTTACCTCCGGAATATTTTACCCAAGAGGATGCCATCATCATTTAATCATACAGTAAAGCTGCATGTCCTCGGGAAAAATTACGGCTGTAGTTTCCCCTTGCTTTCAGCCGTTCGCAGTACCAGCACAGCAACGCCGTTTTGGTTAATGTTGCAAGGCCAGATCAGTCAATCATCCAGACTGTTGCCCCTGCAACTACTGAAAAGGCTGCTGCCCCTCTTCAGGAACCACACGTTTGTCTGGCCTCTCAACAGATACCCCTCCGTTGTGGTTGCACCTACGGTACGGCCATCTGTATCGCTGAGGCACGCAAGCCTCCCCACCAACGGCAAGGTCCATGGTTCATGGGGGGGCATATGGAGTACCAAGTGAAATTGGTGACAGGACTGACGAGATTTCGGTAGGGAGGACGGTAACTTCGTGAGTGGCCCAGGGAAGTGTGTTGGGATACTTGCTGTTCAGGTTGTATACGAATGATCTTGCGAACAACATTAATACGAGTAACCTCAGAGTTTCAGGAGATGATGCCGTTATCAGTAATGAAATAGTGTCTGAAAGAAGCTGCATAAATATTCAGTCACATCTTCATAGGATTTCAAAGTGGTGCAGAGATTGGTAAACTGCTTTTAAGGTTCAGAAATGTAAAACTGCGCACTCCAAAGAATGAAAAAAAAAATTAGTATCCTGTGACTATAAAATCAACGAATCACATCTGGACGCGGCAAACTCATAGGAGTGCCTGATTGTAGCACTTTGTGGGAATATGCAATAGATTGGTCACAAAGACTCAGTCTTAGATAAAGCAGATCGTAGACTTTGGTTTATTGGTAGAATACTGTTAAAGAGCAATCAGGCTATAAAGGAGATTGCTCACAAATCACTCGTACGATGCAGTCTAGAATATTGCTCAAGTAACTGGGATCCATACCAAATACTACTAATAAGGGATACGGAATGCGAAACTATTACAGAGAAGGGGAGCACGAATAGTCACAGATTTGTTTGAGCCGTGGGAGATTGTAACAGAGATGCTGAAGAAACTGAACTGTCAGACTCATGAAACTAAACTATCCCGAGAAAGTCTACTAACATGGTTTCAAGAACTGGCTTTAAATAATGGCTCTAGAAATATAAGAGAACCTCACGCGCTTAGCTCACATCGGTATCATGAGGACAAGATTAGAACAATTACAGTACGCAAAAATGCGTCCAAACGATCATTCTTCCGGTGCTCCTTACGTAAATGGAACGAGAAGTAACCCTAATAACTGATAAAATGGGAGGTAACCTTGGCCATGCGCTTCAGGGTGGTTTGCAGAGGATAGATATAGATGTAAATAAGTTAGTGAAACAATTTGCTAACTTCAAGCCCTCTTTATGCAAAATAAGTACTAACAAGAGATACAATCTAGAAATAAAAAAAGGACAGTTATTGAAAAATAAATGTTTTACAGAAAAAGGAGTGCTTTCTTTGGTCCATTAAAATCAATTAACGAATATGTTAGTCAAGTGTTTTGTACGTAGTATGGCCCCGTACGATTTTGAAGTATGTGCACTGCAACTGAGAGAGAAGAAGTGGTTAGGCTTCCGAGAAGTGGATATGGGGAAGGACGGAAGGTGTGAAATGGATACATTAAGGAATGAGTTTACATTGAGAAAGAGCGCATGAAAATGTTAAGTACTGGCAACGATTAAGAGGATGAAAAGAGACTGCATTGTAAAGGACGCAGTGCAAGGAGAGGTGACTGGAGAGATGACTACAGGAACAATAATTTATTACACAGAGGACAGTTAACAGACGTTGATTGTTAAGAATCAGCAGATTAGACAGCATAGTCTGTAGAAAAAAAGAGGGAAAGTGGGGAGAGCGAATGTATCCAGGGTATAAGAAGTTTGGGCAAGTATACGGAGGAAATTACTATTGTAGTATGAGCTGGACGATTAACCGTTCTTAATACAGGAAAAGAGTGTGACTTTCCTAGATCTCTTCACTGTAAGACGTCCAAAACAGAAAAAGAATTTGAAAAAAAAAAACACTGTGTTACGAAGTAGCAGTAAGAGAATTTTGCTCGTGTCGTTCTACAGTGGTTTGCGGAGTATACATGGTGTTCCAAAGGATGAAATAAAACTTATATGGAAAGAAAGCTGAGTACTTTAAGAAAGGAACTAATAATCGCAAAGGAGTGTTTGGTTTTTCATTGGCTGAAACACATTGTAGCGACAACTCAAGTTAGTGACATCATCCTATTTAGCTCGAGGCACTTTTCGTAACTCGCTCACTGCATCTATATCACGCAGTTGATAAACAGAACAAAAATAAACCATGATTACTCGCACTATGTCTTTTATTATTTATAAAACATGAAAAACACCTCAAATATTCATTTGAAGCCATGGTGCTGCACTCTGGACAATAAATGACTATAAGCTCAGGATATTCACGGGAGTTGCGGATTTGGCAATGTGAGTTATTACTGGGAACTCGTGTTAGTGCTAATTGTAATAAACAGTAGATATATGTCAAGATCACAGAAATTTCCAGAGCGATGTCTGCCAGTCTCGTGGAATATATTACAACGTAAACTACTGATAGAAGGGAGCTGAAGTACAAATTCGGGTGTAATTGTAGAAGACCAGTACTTTACACACTTTATTCTTCGCAGTGACAATTGCTTACTGAAGAATTCTCTCCTTTATAATCCCATATCATCACCTCAGCTTCTACTGTGTTAATCACTTCTGTGTCGCATAATTCTCTTTGGATTGAACGACCAGAATTTTTTACATATGTCTCTACATGGCAATACCTTTCTGTAAACATCCGTTCTTCTTTCTGACACTGCTTCCTGCTGCACCTTGCATTAAAAGCTTGCCTGCGGTTTTCTGTACCGAAAAACGCGCTATCTTACGCAATGATTTATTGTCTCTGAACGATGGACTTATCACAGGCGATTGTGTGTTATAGGACAAGGTAGACCCTACTGCTTCCAACTTTGGAGCTACACCCAGTTGTTTTTTTTACCAAAAGTAATAAAGTATCCAACAATCAGGATAACGGCTCATCCATCCAATTTGCTGACAAGAGTAATACACCGACAAAATGGAAAAGAAAATTAAGGATGTGGTAGATAACGATCAGTTTGGTTTTAGGAAAGGTGAAGGCACAAGAGACGCACTTCTGACGTCGTGGTTCATAATTAAAGCAAGACCGAAGAAAAATCAGAACACGTTCATGGGATTTGTCAACCTGGAAAAAGTGTTTGACGCGTAAAATGGTGCAAGATGTTCGAAATTTTGATAAAAATGGGAATAAGCTACAGAGAAAGATGAGTAATATACAGTACGTACATGAATCAATAAGGAACAGTTAGAGATAAAGAATGCAATGCTCGGATTAAAAAGGATGTAGAACAGGGATATAACTTTCGCTCCTACCGTTCAATCTATACGTCGAAGTACCACTGAATTAAAGTTTCCCGTTGCTTTTTAGGTCTGTGAATGAATGGTAAGCTCAGGAGAACCGCAGGAATTTTAATAAGGTTTTCATTAATAGATAGAGTAATTCACGTAGAACGTTTCTGTGTGTAATTTACTATTGCTAATTCAGACAGGCAGCTAATAGGATCTGATTACAAAATCTTAAGCATGTCACATTGTAAAAGAATTTAGCTGTAATACGAACAACCGGTATGAAAGGGGACGCAAAATCAGCGTTACGAGAGGCGAATGGAAGTACATATTTGTTGCAACGGTTCTTGAGAAATGCAATGCACCTTCATACGAAATCTCATACGAGACGCCAGTGCCATCATTTTTATAATATTTTTCCAGTGTCTGCCGAAGTCTCTTACAGCGCAGCCAGTGGCATACAATATGGTCTTGAGGTACAGCAGTAGTAGACGTTAAATACCGTCTTTCAAAAGGTGAATCTCAACCATTAACATAACTTGTTTTCTTACTCTCTTGGATTTCTATTGAAACCTATTTGTCACGTAAGTGGCACACCCTTACAGTCCATTATTGCTCAAACTCCACTCGTAACATTATCTGTAAGGAAACAAAATTTTTATCGTAATATGATGAGTAGGATAAAATGAAATGACTGGAAATGAAAGTGGTATGATCTAAACATCAACTTTAAAAATCTGAACTATAACTGTGAAAGACTTTTTTTTAATGTACTACAAGCTTAATGATTTCGTGGTTGCTAAAGAATGACTTCAGAGCTTTCTGAGCCTTTGTCATGAATGCTAATCTAAGTGACTACACTATAACTAACCTATTTAGTACATTATGGCTGTTGCTAGTGTCAGCTCTGCTCGAGCCTTCATAGGTGTATGTGGGTTACTCCTGTTCTAATGTGCCTACTGAATTCTGTACAGTATTATGTAAGATAGAAAGGTGCAGAATTACCAGTCAAGTACTGGTAACAATTAAATACCGTTTCAAGTAACATATTCACCTGGAAAGAAGCCATGCAAGGATGACATGGAGATTTATTTTACCACTTTTATTACGTTGTCGTCTTGTCCGTCTGCCCCTTCGGTACAAATTTTGCAAGTGGTTTTAAAGTAATTTCTCAACGGGCAAGAGACTTGAAATTTTATACATAGCTCTGAAATGGTTGGCAGTGCAACATTATCTCGTTTTCTTTTTCTTCTGTTCGATAGGAGTGGAAGAGGGGATGAAAAGGCTTGGTAATGCCTGACATCGACACTGCCTTGCATGCCTAGAATGTTGCATGGGTAGTATCGGAATGCGTTACAGGGGTATGTTTGCAAACAGGAATGGCTGAGCAGAGAGAAGGATGAGGAGCAGATGGACAGAGAGAGGGGCAGGGGCAGGTAGCCAGAGCGATGCAGGAGGAGGGGATGGACAGAGAGAGGTGGTGGTGGAGATGGGCAGAAGAAGGGGGAGGGGGATATGGTCACAGAGGTGGGGGAAGAAGTGATTGACGTAGAGAGGGGAGAAAAGAAGATGGACAAAGAGAGGGGTAGGAGATGGAGTGGAAGCATGGGAGGTGGAGATGGACAGAGTGGTCAGGAGGTGATGTGAGCAATATATGTGACACACACATACAAGGACGAAGCTGTCAGCATGGAGCTAGTATTGAAATAAAATTTATAAAATTAATTTGGCATCTTAATTTTATTTTTTAGAAAAATAAATATTTTATATACTATTAGTAGGTAGATAAGACATTATTTTATGTCCGATACTACTAGATGAAATGATAATGAAATATATCTGAAATTTGCCGGCCGCGGTGGCCGTGCGGTTCTAGGCGCTCAGTCCGTAACCGCGTGACTGCTATGGTCGGAGGTTCGAATGTGATGTGTGTGATGTCCTTAAGTCAGCTAGGTTTAAGTAGTTCTAAGTTCTAGGGGACTGATGACCACAGATGTTAAGTCCCATTTGAACCACACCTGAAATTTAGCACATTTCACTTATAATCTCATTACTATGTTTAAAGTTCAATGAAAAATTTCATGCACGAGACCCATAAGCAGAAAAAAAGTATTTACATAAAAATAAATTGTAAAATCCTATGTTTTTAAGTCAGATTAAAAATGTAAAACAATTATTAAAAATAATAATAATTTAATATTATTTATAATATAATATTTTAAAAATGTAATATATTTATTATATAACATGGTTTTATAATATTTAATATTATTTAATAAATAAAAACTATTTACAATTGCTTCGTAATATAACGCACATGTACATTACCACAACACACTACTGGCCATTAAAATTGCTACACCATGACGAAATGCAGACGATAAACGGGTATTCATTGGACAAATATATTATAATAGAACGGACATTACATTTTCACCCAATTTGGGTGCAGAGATCCTCAGAAATCAGTAGCAAGAACAATCATCTCTGGCCGTAATAACGGGCTTGATACGCCTGGGCGTTGAGTCAAACACAGCTTGGATGGAGTGTACAGATACAGCTGCCCATCCAGCTTCAACACGACACCACAGTTCATCAAGAGTAGTGACTGGCGTTGCTCGGCCATCATTCACCAGACGTTTTCAATTGGAAAGAGATCTGGAGAATGTGCTGGCCAGGGCAGCAGTCGAACATTTCTGTATCTATAAAGGCCCGTACAGGACCTGTAACATGCTGTCGTGCATTATCCTGCTGAAATGTAGGGTTTCGCAGGCATCGAATGATGGGGAGAGCCACGGGTCGTAACATATCTGAAATGTAACGTCCACTGTTCAAAGTGCCGTCAGTGCGAACAAGAGGTGACCGAGACGTGTAACCAAAGGCACCTCATACCATCACTCCATTATTGCGCAGCTGCCATTATTGCGCAGAAACAAATCAAGGAAAGACAACTTAAAAATTTATAGTCTGTTGCGTATGAGTATAGATCGTCCCATTCGTCCATTCATATTGCAAGACACTATGAACAGCGACCGGTATCGCTATATGCTGAATGAATAATGTGGCCGCTAGTATCACAGTGGGACA
This sequence comes from Schistocerca gregaria, assembly GCF_023897955.1. Classification (NCBI taxonomy): domain Eukaryota; kingdom Metazoa; phylum Arthropoda; class Insecta; order Orthoptera; family Acrididae; genus Schistocerca; species Schistocerca gregaria. The sequence goes on along the minus strand of NC_064924.1, from coordinate 177,346,991 downwards.
ATGTTGAGGGTATCCTTTTTCAGCAACATGAAGCACTACCTCATTTTGCCTGCATCGTTCGTGATGGGCTGGACCAAGATTGTCCAGGACGTTGCCTAGGACACTGACTGACGACTCCACGAATGGCTTCTCAGAGATCCCGACTTCGCCCTTTGTGACTTGTTTTTGTGGCGTTGGGCCAAAGACGAGGTGCACTGTACTAACCAATGCACTGTGCACGAATTAGAGGAGGGGATCACAGCTGTGCTCAGGAATGTACCTGGGACATTGCTGCAGAAATCAGCTGATGACATTGTTATACGTTTACGTCGTTTGATCGACAATGCAGCAGCATGTGTAGAAATGTAGCGTAGTACACATATTCTCATGGTCCAGAGAACCGACTAAATCTCGTTCCGTGTGTAAATATTCATTAACAATAATTTGATGAGCATTTAAAACTAGGGAACTACTTCTCTCGCACTCTGGTTGGCGTGATCGCATACAGAGCAAACAGAGTTTGGCCAGTACGCTCAGTAACGCGTGACCAATATCTACATCTACATCTACATATCTCAACCAAATAACACGGAGAGATCACTTCAAAGACTGTGACTGTCTGTATTTGATAGTGGTTGTAGAAAATGTGGTGACTCATATCGACACCACCCCACTGACAGCATAGGTGACGACAGAATTGCTAGTTGCTGCTGACGCCGATAACCATTGTCTGGGATCTGGCGGATCGAATGGAGCTCGCGTACTGAGCTATGCCTCAAGCTGCAGTATAGGGCGGCCAGCGGCAGCCACTGACCCACTCGCTCTTGGAGCGTCTTCGATACGACACCATTGTTCAGAGAGGCTCATCAATGTTGCTGTTGTAATAACTGGACTCCGTTTCTTGCTGACCTTAAAAATGGGTCTAAGCATTTTGGGACTTAACACCTGAGGTCATCAGTCCCCTAGACTTGGAACTACTTAAACCTAACTAACCTAAAGACATCACACACATCCATGCCGGAGGGAGGATTTGAACCTGCGACCGTAGCAGCAGCGCGGTTCCGGACTGAAGCGCATAGAACCGCTCGGTCACTACGACTGGCTCTTGCTGATCTATTTGTAATGAATCTTCGTATGGTTCCAGAAATATAGCTTAAATTAAATCATCTGTTTACCAAGCAAACTCGTTCGCTAGTCATTTCTGCACCTGTCCCGCTGATAAGTTGCCCAAACACACTGTAGCCCCCATTCCTTATCGTTGTATCCGACCATGTGCAGATCTATAGTGAGGACGGTCCCGTGTGGTGACGAAATGTGGCAGCCGACGAGGTGCAAGACACAGCGACCGGGCTAGACAGACGCCGCCACATCAGGACTCGAAGGCGGTACTTCCGGGGGAGCGGCCAGGCGCTAGGTGTGCGGCGGACACATTTTTGCTCTCAGGGCGGGGGCGGAGCTGTCAATCCCTCGCGCCCGTGAGTGACGGCGGACGCCCCTGCCGCCCGCAGCGCTAAGAGAATTATCGCTAATTCCCTACCCATCGAGCGCAAACGTTGCGAATTTTTCATGAGGATCGCAGCGGCGTGCAATCTGCTGATGGAGAGCGAGTGTGGCTGGGGCGCGTGATGAGCCGGCGTGGGGGGAGCCCGCCGGGGCGGCGGGGGGCGGCGGGGGCGGCACTGGCCTGCGCCCCACTCCGTCGTCAAAGCTGCCGCTGCTCCTCCTCTCATATCCGCGGTACAGGCGGCCGGCTCCTACCAGAAACCAGTCTCCCGTAGTGTTCCATCTGGCACTCTTTCACCACAAGGCAAGTCTTCTACCAGCGGCGTGCCTGTCCATAACCTCCCGCCCCACTGGGCAAGTCGAACTTCACTGAAGCGTCAAAGAAACAAGTATAGGCATGTGTATTCAAATACAGAGATATGTAAACAGGCAGAATACGGCCCTTTGGCCGGCAACACCTATATAATACAACAAGTGTCTGGTACAGTTGCTAGACCGGTTACTGCTGCTCCAATGGTAGGTTATCAACATGTAAGTGAGTTTCAGCGTGGTGTTACAGCCGGCGCACGAGCGATGGGACACAGCATCTCCAAGGCCCGTACGGCGATTTCACGAGTGTACCGTTAGTATCAGGAATCTGGTAAAACATCAAATCTCCGACACCGCTGCGGCCGGAAAAAGATCCTGCAAAAAAGGGACCAACCACGATTGAAGAGGAAGCTTCCTGGCAGATTAAAACTGTGTGCCGGTCCGAGACTTGAACTCGGGGCCTTCACCTTTCGCGGGCAAGTGCTTTATCAACTGAGGTACCCAAGCACGACTCACGCTCCGTCCTCACCGCTTTACTTCTGCCAATGCGTCGTCTCCTACCTTCCAAACTTTACAGAAGCTCTCCTGCGAACCTTGCAGAACCAGCGCTCCTGAAAGAAAGAATATTGCGGAGACATGGCTTTGCCACAGCCTGGGGCATGTTTCCAGAATGAGATTTTCACTCTGCAGCGGAGTGTGCGCTGATATGATACTTCCTGGCACATTAAAACTGTGTGCCGGACCGAAACTCGAATTCGTGACCTTTGCCTTAGTTTGGAAAGGAAGAGACGAGGTACTGGCAGAAATAAAGCTGTGAGGACGGGGTGTGAGTCGTGCTTGGGTAGCTCAGTTGGTGGGGCACTTGCCCGCGAAAGGCAAAACTCCCGAGTTCGAGTCTCGGTCCGGCACACTGTTTTAATCTGCTAGGAAGTTTCATATCAGCGCACACTCCGCTGCAGAGTGAAAATCTCATTCGCGATTGAAGAGAATCGTTCAGAGTTTATGGCTGCAGATTTCAGTGCTGGGCCATCAACAAGTACCAGCGTGCGAACCATACAAGGAAGCATCATTGATATGGTCTTTGGGAGCCGAAGGCCCTCTCGTGTACCCGTCACCTGGTACAGTCAACGCGGACATTGGACTGTTCATGACTGGAAACATATTGCCTGATCGGACGATCTCGCTTCAAATTGTATCGAGTGTATTGACGTGTACGGGTATGGAGACAACCTCATGAATGCACGGACTCTGCATGTCAGCAAGGGGACTGTTCAAGCCGGTGGAGCCTATATAATGGTGGGGGCTCGCGCAGTTGGAGTGATATGGGACCCCTGATACGTCTAGATACGACTCTGACAGGTGACACGTACTTAAGCACCCTGTCTGATTACCTACATCTATTCATGTCCATTATGCATTCCAGCAGGAAAATGCGGCACCCCAGATGCCCCGAATTGCTACAAATTGGCTCCAGGAACGCTCTTCTGAGTTGAAACAATTACGCTGACCACCAAACTCCCCAGGCATCGACATTATTGAGCGTACCTGGGATGCCTTACAACGTGCTGTTCAGAAGAGATCTCCACTCCTCGTGCTGTTACCGATTCATGGACAGCCCTGCAAGATTCATGCTGTCATTTCCTTCCAGCACTACTTCAGACATTACTCGAGTCCATGCCACGTCGTGCTGCCGCACTTCTGCGTGGTCTTGGGGGCACTACACGATGTTAGTCACATGTGCCAGTTTCTTTGACTCTTCGGTGTATTTAGATATCTAATACGTTCTCGCTTTTGTTTCCGGCACTCAGTGAAAGAATGAAGTCCTTCTTCTTCAAATTTCTGCGAACTTTCTTCAACATGCGGCGTCCTCACAACCAAGTTTCTATCCTAGCCGTCGGGCCAGGCCTCGACCTTCATGGTTCTGTCCTAGGAATGGGAAAAACCGACCGGTTAAACCCGACACCGGTATTTTAGTTCTGAATAACCGATATTTTTCGGTATTTGTTTGGTCTCGGTTAAAACAGGTGTATTTTTTGTTTTACCCAAAACTGAGGAAAAAAAAACCGAAATATCTGTCAGGCATAGCAGAAGTTCTAAAACGTTCAGTTTTTAAACAAACCTCTTTTTTTAAAAAAAAAAGAGAAAGGAGTAACTTTTATTATAAATTGGTTAGAAATATTGATTTGTTATAGAAAATTGGAAAAGCGACCAGTGGTATTTTAACAGGAATGCCGACGGAAACGAGGAACAAACACATGGCATAAGAACTGGTACAACATTGCTGTGACAAAATTGTCCCTGTTGGCGTGCGTCGTGGCTTAAGGTACGCTTGTACATGCAGCGTGCAATACTTAACGCCCCCACCTGGTCTACTTGGTCGTTTGTCGTTGCCACCGCTGGACAACCGTGCTGCTGCAGAACAACATCAACCTTAGTCTGGAAATATTTCTGCGAAGTTACGTAGCAATGAAGTACAATGCTTACATTGATTTAAAAGTTTAAACATTTGTCTGCCATTTACACTCCTGGAAATTGAAATAAGAACACCGTGAATTCATTGTCCCAGGAAGGGGAAACTTTATTGACACATTCCTGGGGTCAGATACATCACATGATCACACTGACAGAACCACAGGCACATAGACACAGGCAACAGAGCATGCACAATGTCGGCACTAGTACAGTGTATATTCACCTTTCGCAGCAATGCAGGCTGCTATTCTCCCATGGAGACGATCGTAGAGATGCTGGATGTAGTCCTATGGAACGGCTTGCCATGCCTATTTCCACCTGGCGCCTCAGTTGGACCAGCGTTCGTGCTGGACGTGCAGACCGCGTGAGACGACGCTTCATCCAGTCCCAAACGTGCTCAATGGGGGACAGATCCGGAGATCTTGCTGGCCAGGGTAGTTGACTTACACCTTCTAGAGCACGTTGGGTGGCACGGGATACATGCGGACGTGCATTGTCCTGTTGGAACAGCAAGTTCCCTTGCCGGTCTAGGAATGGTACAACGATGGGTTCGATGACGGTTTGGATGTACCGTGCACTATTCAGTGTCCCCTCGACGATCACCAGAGGTGTATGGCCAGTGTAGAAGATCGCTCCCCACACCATGATGCCGGGTGTTGGCCCTGTGTGCCTCGGTCGTATGCAGTCCTGATTGTGGCGCTCACCTGCACGGCGCCAAACACGCATACGACCATCATTGGCACCAAGGCAGAAGCGACTCTCATCGCTGAAGACGACACGTCTCCATTCGTCCCTCCATTCACGCTTGTCGCGACTCCACTGGAGGCGGGCTGCACGATGTTGGGGCGTGAGCAGATGACGGCCTAACGGTGTGCGGGACTGTAGCCCAGCTTCATGGAGACGGTTGCGAATGGTCCTCGCCGATACCCCAGGAGCAACAGTTTCCCTAATTTGCTGGGAAGTGGCGGTGCGGTCCCCTACGGCACTGTGTAGGATCTTACGGTCTTGGCGTGCATCCATGCGTCGCTGCGGTCCGGTCCCAGGTCGACGGGCACGTGCACCTTCCGCCGACCAATGGCGACAACATCGATGTACTATGGAGACCTCACGCCCCACGTGTTGAGCAATTCGGCGGTAAGTCCACCCGGCCTCCCGCATGCCCACTATACGCCCTCGCTCAAAGACCGTCAACTGCATATACGGTTCACGTCCACGCTGTCGCGGCATCCTACCAGTGTTAAAGACTGCGATGGAGCTCCGTATGCCACGGCAAACTGGCTGACACTGACGGCGGCGGTGCACAAATGCTGCGCAGCTAGCGCCATTCGACGGCCAACACCGCGGTTCCTGGTGTGTCCGCTGTGCCGTGCGTGTGATCATTGCTTGTACAGCCCTCTCGCAGTGTCCGGAGCAAGTATGGTGGGTCTGACACACCGGTGTCAATGTGTTCTTTTTTCCATTTCCAGGAGTGTATATGCAATAATCAACGAAGAAAGAAATTAGGGTAATGGCAGTAAATTAAAGACTTAGTAACAATTAATTTGTAGCGTACAATATAAACAAAAAGTAGCTGATGTACTGGCTGTGTGTGTGTGAGATGGTTTCATCGGCTTGTTGCCAATGAAAACGGACAAATTAACACGAAAAACAGACTTCTGCAACCTCCTGTTTCACCCTTTACCATTGATTATTCGAAGTGCCCAAATATTGGTATGGTTCCCAGTTACAACACGATTTTTGAGCAGATTTTCTAAACATTAGAATCAATGGGAGGATACTGTTGATTTTTTTTGTATCCAACCACTTATCACTTATCGAGAAAACCAACGAATGGTGGACCGACTAAATTTTATTTTATTTTCGTATTTATTTCTATATCTTCATTCTGAGTATATTGAAACAGAGTCAAACGTTTATTCGATTTCCACTTCTGTTACATCAAATCATAGGAATAAAAAACGAAAGTCGATTCTTTAAGAAACCGTTCATTTTGACCGGTCAGGTGAAATCCGCGTGGGAAAAATCGATATAACCGAAAACCCGTTGTTCCGGTAATAAGAACCACCCGCATTCCGTTCTGCTTCGCGCGTCTAATTGCATTGTTCTAATGTCTTCCTCTCTTTCTCTGTCGCGGAGGACTCCAGTGGCATATTTTGGAAGGTCATCTTGCATTCTTCCAGGATTCTCTCACCAAGTCAGACGTTTGTTTTCGATTGTGTTGGCAATATCCTGCGTAGCTAATTGCCAGTTGATCTCGTAGCACTTCATGTCTCATATTGTCTCGTCTTGTTGCTTTACAATTTTGTCTCTAGAACTCCGTTTACACTGCCTTCAATTTCTGGTCTCCAGCTCCTATGACTCAGTTCTATAGTGCCCATGTGGAGCATTCAGTCCAATCCCACACATCTCTTGAAAACTGCCATAACAAGGCCAAATAGATGTAAAATAAATGTTTGGCAATAATATACACTTGTCTACGGGAAAATAGGCCAGGTGCGGGTAGGACTCGCGTACTGAGGACTGAGCACAAACTTAATTAAGCATATAGGCAGTTCATCCATTCTAGGAATCGAGAATATTCTTAGTTTTGCCTTTTGTTGACAGTGATAGCGTGAAGATATCGATTCAGGGATTCCAAGACTTTAAGGAATGTTTCAATTTCAATAATACTAGTAAAAATGTGACATAAAGTTATGTAAGAGGCAAGTGACCATTATTGTAATAACCGGTAGTCTTCCAATTAGGCTTACTGGGTCACAATGGTAAAAATCAAATGCCAGACAAGGAATGAATTTATTGCTCATATGACGCTTTTTGGAATTTATCCATCATCATATATCCAGGAGCGATTACTGCACTTAGATACGGCGTTTCAAGTTGTACGTGAAAAGCCATACCTACGGGCAGTAATCATTCCTAGATACATGATCATGAAAAAATTCCGAAACGCGTCATATGAGCAATAAAATCATTCCTTGCTTGATGTCTCACTTTCACCGAGTCATCCTGAATGAGACAAAGACTTTTAGTTTCAAGTTTGGCGTCGGAAACTAGTACCAAAAGAAATATTTTTTTCAGGTAACATTAACAATTATCGTATTTTTTCATTTATTTATACTGCGAAACCTTTCTTCTTGCCGAATTTCATGATTCTAGGTCAACTGGAAGTACTCTACAGATTTTGATGAGTAAGCTGACGAGAATCAAAACCCACCAGGATAGCCGAGAGTGCTAACGCGCTGCTTCCTGGACTCGGGTAGGTACGCTGGCCTCGAATCGAATCCGTCCGGCGGATTAACGACGGCGACCGGTGTGCCGGCCAGCCTGGATGTGGTTTTTAGGCAGTTTTCCACATCCTCCTAGGTGAATACCGGGCTGATCCCCACGTCCCTCCTCAGTTACCCGACTCACAGACGTTTGAAACACATTCACACTATTTCACAATCTACACTCGACGCAGACAGTTGGGATACGAGGTGGCGGTAAGAAGGGAATCCGGCCACCCCGTAAAATTAACATTCCAGATCCGGTAACCATGGCCGACCCTGCTTCCCCGCAGGACAAGGCGCAAGTGATAGATTTGGTGAGTATCAAAATATGTGACGTAAATGGCTGTATCTTCTGGCTGCACTGACTTACGGGCTTATTTAACATTGCATAAAGCCTGTAGATCTTACTATGTGACATGAATTTCAGCTTTATACGTCTACCCCTTCCTGAGAAAATAGGGTCTCAACGGACGGACGAAAAGACAGAGACACAGACAAGAAATGATAAAACAATCTTTTTCACGCGATATTGTCACAAATTCACAGCTTTCGGATTTTTTCCTTTGTCTGTACGGGGAACCTCCCTTTTTGTCAGACTTCATGGTTTTCGGTCAACGGTATGTTTGAGGGTATAAAATATCTAACATAAATGGCCGTATCTTTTGTTTGAATCCCCTTAGAAGCTTCTATGCTTACATCGCCAAAGGTCCATAAACCTCAATGTGACATAGATTTAAACTTTATAGTCTAAAAATTCCTTAGAAAAAGTCGGACAGACAGACAGACAGACGGTGAACAAAGTGTTCCTACAAGGGTTCCGTTTTTACCGATGTACGAAACCCTAGAAAAAAAGAAAGAATGTTTTTCCCAATCAGTGCTTGGTATATATGCTCGTTAATGCCATTAGCTCTCTGGCTATTAATAAAATGAACAAATATGGCAAAATTTGGAGTAATACCTTTGTCATGGGATCTCAGCAAGAAGGCGAGTGTACTCGACAGCTTTCTTTTATTCTTCCGCAGTTTCTCCCACTTCTGTACAAGTTTCACCACTTTGACACAAGTGGATAAACGTCGACGAGATCTGATTAATTTTTAAAATAATGAGCTGGATGGTTGCGGTGTAAAAAGGTATAAATTTTGTTCTCGCTGCAACGAGTCTTTTTGTTAAAGAATTTACCTGCTCTGTAGAACGGGCAGTACACAGTCTCCCTGAGGACCAGTAGGAAGAAGTAAGGAAATAAGAGAAGAAGTGTCCTACTCATTGTGTAGGGATCATCCAATGTGGGATGACATCAGTTCCGCAGAAAAATAGCAGCTATTCATTCCCTTAGGAATGATTACGAAACAGTAGTCTTACAAGCTGACGAGGAGAACGTCAAAGTCGTTTTGAAATGTTGTGTTTACGTCCTTAAAATTGATTCATTACTCAGTGACCCTGCTTACAGACGACTATGTAGTGATTCCAAAGTAAGGATTCAGCTCAAGGCTCTTTCACTTTTAAAAAGTAGCACACTGGCAGAAGATTTAGGAAAACATCATCCTGGTGCTGCCGTTGTTCCTAGGTTTTATAGCCTGCCACAGTTACACAAGAAAGAGCTTCACATTCTTCTTATTGTCAGTAATTTGGGTGTACAAACTTATAACCTGGCACAGTATTTAACATCATTTTACAGCGTATTTGTTGCTACCGGCCGCTGTGGCCAAGCGGTTCTAGGCCGTTCAGTCCGGAATCGCGCTGCTGCTACGGTCGCAGGTTCGATTCCTGCCTCAGGCATGGATGTGTGTGATGTCCTTAGGTTAGTTAGGTTTAAGTAGTTCTGAGTCTAAGGGACTGATGACCTCAGATGTTAAGTCGCATAGGCCTTAGAGCCATTTGAACCATTTTGCTAGTATATTTTGCGGTAGGAGCGGCACTCACATTGTGCACATGCACTGAGCACTCAGTCTTGGCTTATACACGAGAGCTTCCTTGTAGCACTGTAACACTGATGTGACTGTATCCATTTACCTCAAAATGACGCTCTTCGCTTGGTCTTTATTATCATTTGTTTTCGGAGAACATTCCAGATCACTCCAGAACATTCGAGGACACCTTAAAAATTAACTGTAGAAATGTTAGTGTCTCTGTCTCAAAAATGCTCTGGAATTCTCAAGAATAGTCCTAGGAACTATTAAATACACTTAAGCGTTTAATCTGAAATAATATTCTCTGTTGCTCAATTCCTCTATTCTTTATAGAGTACAGATAACAACCCAAAACACTCAAAAACTTTCCAAAAGATTCATAAGTATGTGATCATTCAATAATATCTCATAAAACTGTTGTATATCTGTAACATACTCAGTTTTACTCATGTTTCGTCATTGTCCAAATATTCCTCATAATAAATTTAGACACATCTTAGCAATAGCACATTTTCCAAGATCTCCTTTTCCCTTATTGGGAACTAATTCAATACCCAATTTTTCTTTCACTTTTTTTATAAGTATTTAATTGGTTTCAAAATCTTGAGGATTGGTTTTTAATTTTGTTTTCCAGAAAACTTTTATATAATATTTGGAAAACACTTTGCTTTTTTTCTAAAATCCCATACCTCATTGACATCTGAAATTTATTATGCCTGTTCCACAGTTTTCTTTTTAATTAATCATTTTTCTAAGTTCCCATAAAACTTCTTTCACTATCACTGCGATCACATTTATTTATTTTTTCTTCTACACATTTGTCACACAAAAAAAACAGTTTTTAAATTTTTACTGATTTTTATCAGTATTGGAAAAACTGGATAACAAAATCCTCTAGGTGCCAATACTCTACATTTTATGAATCCATACCATTTTTTAGTATGAGCCATTGCTCAGGTATTTTTGTTAGATATCACTTAGGATAATAATTATAATATTGTACAGTTGGATAAAAACCACTCACATCGATATATCATAGTTTAGTGATAACATCCTCTACTTTAGATCTTTATTTTATTATGTTAATTCAGCCACAATAAATGGCATCTTTTGGATTCAAAGGATCAATAACTTCACATAATTGTTTAAAGTTCTTTATATTCTAGTGAGTTAATCCAATAACATTCTCACATCTCTACTAAATTTTTTACAGCATTTCGTACTTTTCTGCTTCTTATTGATGTCGTTTGGTACAGCTCATCCATAAACTCTTTATTTTTGTTGTTAATCATGTCAGTTCCAAAACATTTTTTACAAGCATGCCAGAAGCAGCCTCAATATTGATAAACAGCATTGCTTTCTTCATCAAAGCCAACTACTTTGGCCCTAGCTATAATTATTTCACAACCATTACAAACATTTTGAGTATTATTATCATTTAAACTGTTAGGCAAGCAACAGACTCTTTTCTATAATTTTCGTTTCTGTTCTCTATCCAGTACAGTAATTCCTCCATTAGACAAATATTTAGATTTCTGCTTTAAGCTGACAGTTTCTACATCTTTAAAAGCTACCTTCTTGTATTTCCAGTTCTCAAACAAATGTATTACACTTTTCACATTTATCAACTGTATTACAAACTTCTGGGTGATTGTTTAACCATTCCTCATTGTTACAGTACCTATTGTAGGATATAGCATACTTTCCTCAGTACTGTTTTTCTCTCTTTTGGATAATATACAAACCTTTCTCTCTACTTTGCAGCAAGGTCTTTTTGTTACATGATTTATTACATATATTTCAAAAATATGATGATCATAATAATGTTAACACACTGCTAACTACATCACAATGGTTTTGATTTTTATATAGATATGTCTTTATTGTTTTCTTAGGACCACCATAGCTAACTGAATTGGAATTCTCAGCAGATACAACATTTATTTGGATATCTAGTAGTTGCCCAAACCTAACTGGTTACATAGTATATCATTTAACTCTTTTTGTAATTTGTTTTGATCTCCTATTATGATTTTCTTAATTTCACTAATATTAGTACAGCTAAGACAGTTTTATAGTCAACAGCTCAAGCTTTACATGTTTCATTAAATTTCGATCTTATTTCATAAATATCAAATAATATTTTTAGATGGTTTAGTTTCTTTTTATTGCTCAAAGAATTTACTACTTAATGGATATATTTAATCTACTCTCACTAATTTTCTCTTCCCTGTGGTCGAGATTTTTAAATTACACAATCATCATCTGGTGTTCCTTTCAGTTCGATTAGTATCTCAGAATTTATTTAGAATAACAAGGTGTTTCTAACAACAAGTAACTCCTAGGTTTATTGATGAAAAAATTATCCTTGGCTTGCAGTAAATGACGTTGCTGGAATTTAAGACTACATAAATCGTTAAAAAGCAGTTTGTAGCTATATTTGAGAAAAATATGAAAAGTATATTGTGATATTAGACAAAACAAATCATCCACCCAACCAAATGTAAAACATAATAAAATATTTATTAATAAATCTGGATTATACTAATTAATTAAGGAGTCAAAAACGGAATTAGTTGAACAATTTGAAGATTTGGTACCTGAAGAAATCTTACTGAATAAAATGTTCTGGGCTATTATGGTGTAGTGGAATTGATTTCACCTTAAAACCCAACTTGTAGATTACCACAATGTTCCGCTTTTTCAAAATTTTCCCTATGTGGTCAGTAACGTACTTAATGAATGGCAGGATAAATTCAGATTTCAGCAGCGCTTGAGCATCGCTATGTTTTTTTTGCTGTGGTCCTAACACTCTTTTCACCTCAGCCAACGAATAAACATTGTTTAGCAATTCATTGGTGAGATGTTTTAATTCTGCATTAAGCAGCTCTGGTTCGCAGATTATTCTTGCTCTATCTGCCAACGTTTTTATGATGCCTCGCTTCTATTGTGGGTGATGGTTTGATTCCCAGTGTAGATAATGGCGTGTGGTCGTGGGTTTTCTGTAAACTCACACTTCTAGTGGGCTCGCCTTTCGTGACATCCAGTGGTTCTCTTCCCTTTAAATAGGGGTGTTAGGATACTTCTGAAGACATAGTGTATCTCTGTTTCTTCTGCTTTTTTACTGTGTACTTTTCAGTCACTATCAACTTTTGGGTTCCACCTTATTGTTAATTCCTGTTCACAGTTATGCGTGATCTAGTTTGCCGGCGAATTGTAATTAATCTGGTAAAAATGCCGAAGCGACACCCAAAAGACGTCAGTCTGTTTGTAAAGCATCATTTCCGGCAAGTACTGATTGCTACTGTGAGCGTCAGCATCAGTTTCCCAGCCTCTTTGGGACGAGAACTTTCATCGCCCCATGAGCGAAGGGTATGGCCTTTGTTTAATCCAACAAACGGATGGTGGCCTGGGCCAAAATGGCGGTTGTCAGAGGCGAGTGTTTTCCTTATAATGACTGGCGTTTCCTGGTACCCATTGGGAGCAAACAATTGAAAGTGTCCTGAGGCAGCAGCACGTTGTATATGAGCATTAGCAGGAAACGTCACATCTCAGTTCCCGCTTTCTGGGCTGGAGGATGACTTCCAGAATTGTCTGCATCTGAAATAATACCGTGGACCTGTGAGCAGCTCGCGAAATCGAGGAGTCGGTCGGTGTTCTGGTTAGGGTGCAAGAGGCGAGTTTGATCCCTCTGGGGCAGAGGGGGTGTGGAAGCATTTTTCGGAAGTTTGCATTCAGGTATCGGTAAAGTTGTTCTCTCTGTGTGGAAAATTTAGGAAGTGATTGCTAGGGCGTTTCCTTTCGCGGGCGTGGGAGATGTCTATCGCATGTTTTCTCTGTGGATGTTGCTATTTTGGTAGCGCACACGGACTGCGTTGGAAGAGATCGCCTAACAGAGTGTGGGGCAGTTGGCTAACTGGTGACGTTGTCTAACAAACAAGGTGTACTTGACGATGGATATTTATCCTCAAGAGAAATTTGAAGTGTTGAGAGCCTCTGTATACCCTTATCCTATTCTTTAGACTATGAACATGTGTTGCTTCCAGTGTACATGACAGAAGATGGTTGGTGACGGTACAGTGAATGGTTGCAGTGTTCGTTGTCCAGTCCAGTAGTTGGATTTCATTGCTTTTGGAAGGAGTCAGATGAGGACGTAGCATTAGGTAGGGGGATAAAGGGAGTGACTGTTTTAATTCTGTCTCGTGGCTCAAAGAGAAACTGTCACCTCTTATTTAGCTAGATAGCATTTGTGGAGCAGTGCATAGGAATTATCCAGGTTCCGTGAACAAACGTTCTGGAGGTACTACAGAGCAATATGTAACATGATTTGTCTCATAATGATAATTTTGAACTGTCAAAATAGGTTCCCCAGTGCTATTTTCATGCCTAAAAATATGCCAGTTGGTATTTCTTTTAAGGTCTACATGAGGTGATGAAGCAAAGCCAATTTGACTAAGCGTATAAATGCAGAAAAAAATCTTGGCTAAAATATAATGCTAAACAGGCAAACACACATACAGGTAGGCAGTCTGAAGTCTTATTTACTACCAGCTCCTGGAAGAAAGTAGTTCATTCCATTTTTAGGCCTTCAATTGCTACACTGTCCAGTCACATTGATGTAACCACCTGTCAAGATCCTAAATAACCACCTTTTGCAGCGTGGCCCACTGTGAAACGAGCAAGAAGGGAGTCAGTGAGATTCTAGAAGGTACCCGGACGGATGTGATGCCATTCTGACTCCAGTGATATGGCTAATTGCTCTAGGTTTCTCGGTTGAGGATATATAGCGTGGACAGTCAGATCGAGGTCATGTCACAGGTTTTCGAATGAGACTAAATCCGGGAGAGCTTTAAACTCATCCTGATGCTCTTCCCGTGCACGTACACTGCGAACTGTGTAATATATTGCATTGTTCTGCCGGTAGATACCACTGCGCGAGGAAAAACAAACTGTATACAAAGGTGGACATGGTTCCCAAGGGTAGATGCATAGTTGTGTTTAACCACTGCTCATTCCAGAATAACGAGGTCACCCAGCGAATGCCCTCCGGCCTGGACCCTGCACGCCTATACTGGTCTTGCGATATTATCTGAAAGGCTTCACGTGACTATGAATGAACATCCTGACAGCAATTACTTTAACTAGTAGACCTTCCATTTGTCTATCTGGCCCATGCGTCTCCTAAATTGATTTTGCACTTTGTCATTGGCTCTTGTTGTTAGACTGCATTAGAGGTTATCACTTTTATGAGAATGCAAATAAACTTGAATGAAGATGAAATGGTGGAGCTTTCATTATTGTAGTCAATTACCAATGGGTGATTAATATATCAACACAGGATTGAGCTTTTATACAAAATTTATGGCAACAGTTTGTTGACAAACAATACAATTTAAGGGCGATGACAAATAAATCATGAACTATTGGAAATACATATAGATGCTACAAATAGTTGACACTCCACCAGGTGGTGATCGGTTGGCCAAGAATAAGGTTTGTCTGATTAAACTATCTACTCTGGCTCAAAAGGTGTACAATGCAATCTGAAATTATCTAACGCTGAATAGACTTTTATGGACGTATTCTACACAGAAGTTGCACTACATTGGTGCAGCTGAGAACAAGTGACAAGTCTGTGATTCTGTTTGCCGTAACAAACCAGAGCAGCAATACTACACTCCTTTCTCAATGTGTAGCTCTGTTTCAGATGACGGTCGTGATGCATGCATCTTCAGAGTAGCGATGTTTGATGCCTCTAGTTCGTTATCGGGGACACGAAACATGCAAAATCGCGGCTGGAGATCTGTTAGATGGATCGCAATTACTCGCTAAAGGAGACCTGAAATCTCGGCAGATTCCAGCGTGTGACACTCATTCGCTGGTCATACCATTCATCAATTTGACTCACTTGTACACAAGGAGATCAAACGTCAAGGCAGCAGATCTGACACGAATGAAATTGTCTTCGGCACACCTAGGTGTCTGAGATGACTGAGGTCTAAACTGTCGATACAGCTAAAGCTCCCCAATCAAGAGCCAGTGCGAAATCACTCTCAGGAAGAGTGCTCCCCAATCAACACAGGCTCTCCAATCAAGATCAATGCCAGTGTGTAGTCATGCTCAGGACGAGTGCTCTAACTGCAACCCACTCATAACAAGAGTCTAGATCAGAATCCCCTACAGACCACAGTCCGAATCAGAAGCCTGAGCTTCTCTGCTCCTCACTTTCTATGGAACCTCGGTAAATTCAACAAAGGCACTCACGCAACAGCCCCCACAAGGGTTTTGTGCCAATAACAAGACTTCACGAGCTCCATGTCTTCCCTCTAACTGATATGCTCTACCCATTGGCCAATCCTAATCAAAGTTAACAATATTCTACTCTTTTTCCAGAGAAGCAATCCACCCCTGACTCGTAAATTCCCGCACACGGAGGAGAAGACATTGTGATCCTGGCTTTTTTTTCCTACACCGTTCTTACATAGCCCTAAACTGAACAATCCATTTATTACAGAGATCATTTTCTGACTGGAGCAAACATTACAGCGTGTCTGACCAGGGGCCTTGGCTAAACTGAAAGAAGTGCTTTTGTGTCCCAACATAGACCCTTTCAGAGTCACCATAAATGTTGTATTTCAAATGGTTCAAATGTCTCTTAGCACTATGAGACTTAACTTCGGAGATCATCAGTCCGCTATAATTTAGAACTGCTTAAACCTAACTAACCTAAGTACATCACAAACATCCATGCCCGAGGCAGGATTCGAACCTGCGACCGTAGGGGTCGCGCGGTTCCAGACTGTAGCGCCTAGAACCGCTCGGCCACTAAGGCCGGCTGTGTTGCATTTCATTCTAAAAATCTTTCGAAGGCCTAGAGCTTCCCAAAGAACTCGGCAGGCAGAGTGATGATACTACCTGGTGGCTCCCTCAAAAGCATCTGGTCCACGGTGGACATTGAAGCTCACGAATTTTTACAGCTGCCATCCCTATTCAAAATATGCATTTACGACACTGTCGAAATGCCTTGGCTGGGTAACCTAAATTTCACTTGCGTTCCTGCCCCTGCATTGGCTAAAAGTGCCTAACAGGTAGACGCAGGTAGGGTGAAAGTATTGTCTGCACAATGGTGTGAGAAATTCTTGGGACCATCTTTCTGTTGCTGGTGAGTGCTTCAAGATATTTGTTACCATAATAGCTTCGTATGTCTCCCAAGTCCCAAAGGTCCCCGGCAAATGACAAGACTGCCTGCTCGTTCTCACCTCCAGAAAGTACTATTCGAAGAAGAGCCACCATAAAGGTCCAGCATCTATTAACAATGTACGCGTTCCCATCAATGTCTGTTGATAACATCCTATCATCTCACAAAAATGATGTCTTGGGTGTAAAATCAATATTTAGGAGTAGCCTTGAGTATGAAAAATAGTGAGAGAGGGACTCATTTACTCTAACTCCGTACAATGATGGTCGCAACGTATTTGCTTTCAGATGTTTCATGCTGTACACGCCAACAACCATCTGTTCAATGGAGTGTACAATATGATTCATTTGCAAAGGCCACATTCGCCACTCAGTGGATGTCCATCTGTGGTACTGGTGTGCAATTTCCAGCCTTCCAGCCTTCGTCGACAGTGGACAGCAATCAGTATGGGAGTATGAGCCAAATGTCTGCTGCGGATGCCTATACATAACAACGTTCGCAGAATGGTTATTGATAAAACACTTTTAGTAGCCACTTGGTTCACTGAGCAGTCAACTAGTAAACAGCTTCAGGTGTATTCGCCATACGCATGTCCACAGCTATTGTTCACCCCTGTTATGCATGGTCACTAGTGTACCACAGATGCGGTCGGTCTCCGATAGCATCATTTTGGAATGCAGAGTATACTTTAATCACGGCGGCACATAAACAGTTTACAAACTTAGCCGTTTCGGAAATGCTTTTGTGCTTGGCCTGATAAATTGCTCCAGTTACACATTACGGCAGTGATAGATCTATTTTCCGCGTCCCCCTGATACGCTTTATATACCATCCACTGCTTTGCTGCCACTTGCCGGCTATCAGTGGTTATTGCATGTTGTCGTCTAACATGGGCTGTGGTCCCATTACCGAACTGCGTAATTCATTATTGTTTCTTAATTTCCTAGGGTCTGTGCCCTATACTGGACCCAAAATTTTCTTCAGCGTTCACCCTTCTAATATTTTTGCGCCACTCGTCTGGAGAACCAGTGTGGAAAGGAGTAATACTCAGAAATGGTCACGGACGTTTGAAGTTATCTTAGGCCGTCGGTTTCGGGTTCAGCTGAGGTGTAAATAACAGCTCTAAAAAGGGCAATCACAGAATTTGGAGAAACTCATTCACTACGGTATTCTAATGCATTGTTTTGACATTTGTTGTTATAAAATTTTCAGTGGGAAAACTTACTAATGAAATCCTTTTGCTGTCTTTATAACCTCTTCACAATGGCAGGATACGTTTTTAAGTCACAACTTCATCATCAGGAGTTCTGTTGTTATGTGAGACCTTATTGGTCTGTGCAGCACGTCAGAAACGCATATATTTGGGAATTATAATGCCTTCTTCATTGCAGTTCACTAAATTATTTTGGAAGTTATACACTATTACAGAAGCAAGTACGTGGATTTACGTTAAAACTTGCAGTATAACCGAAATCCTTAATTTATTCGCTATTTGACATCTCGTGACGCTAGTGGAGTGTTGGAAGTGCAATGAATGTCCTTTCATAAAAGCAGATAACGCTGATGATAAAGCTGTGTTTTCGAAATGTAAAAAGACATATTAAAATGCCGGCCTGAGTGGCCGTGCGGTTCTAGGCGCTACAGTCTGGAGCCAAGAGACCGCTACGGTCGCAGGTTCGAGTCCAGCCTCGGGCATGGATGTGTCTGATGTCCTTAGGTTAGTTATGTTCAATTAGTTCTAAGTTCTAGGCGACTGATGACCTCAGAAGTTAAGTCGCATAGTGCTCAGAGCCATTTGACATATTAAAAATGCTATAAAGGCGATAGGCGCATCCCTGTATTTGGATGTCTTGGTTTACCGACAACAGTTACTAGCACTAACATGAGAAATCGACTTTTTATTTTACAGATTTTGTTGTTGTTCCACATGCTCTTTCGCCGGCCGGGGTAGCCGTGCGGTTCTAGATGCTACAGTCTGGACCCGCGCGAGCGCTACGGTCACAGGTTCGAATCCTGCCTCGGGAATGGATGTGTGTGATGTCCTTAGGTTAGTTAGGTTTAAGTAGTTCTAAGTTGTAGGGGGCTGATGACCTCAGAAGTTAAGTCTTAGTGCTCAGAGCCATTTGAGCCATATACTCTTTCCTCTTTGTGTATCCTCTCATTTTTCTCACCAATTTCATGAGTTACCTTTCATAGATACTTGACATTTTCGACCCTTTCTGTTTGTACAAAGTCTGAACAAAATTTTGTGTTCATTTCCTTGTACTAGTGATAAATATGATGCTCTCCGCAAACATTGTTATATCAGTGCTTCATTTACAAGGGTTGTCCAGAAAGTAAGTTCCGACCGGTCATAAAATGGAAACCACAGTGAAAACCAGAAATGTTTTATGTGCAACAGTTAGGTACACCTTCCACCTACTTCTCTATATAGTCGCCGCTCCAATTTCGAGTTTTGTTGTAGTGTTGTATCAACTTTCCAATATCCTCGTCATAGAAAGCACCCGTCTGTGCTCTCGGCCAGTTACCTGCACTGGTCTGCAGCTCGTTGTCTGTGGAAAAATTTTTTCTTCATAGCCAGCGGTTCTTGTGAGGAGAGATGAGACTCAGGAGGAGCCAATTACGCACAGTATTGTGAGTGATCAAACACTTCTCATCGGAAACGCTGCAGGAGCGTCTTCATTGCCTCTCCAGTGTGCGTCCGGGAATTGGCGCGAAGAAGGAACTACTCGACAGTTATGCTATGTGGGCTGCATGACACAGGCGAAATCTCTATCCAGGTATTCATACTTGGTGGGAGACGTTATTCCCTGTGCACCTTTGAAAAGAGCAGCGCGATATGATCGACGGGTATACTAGAGACACTGCCCAGCACATCTGCGCAAAACTTTACCGGATTTTCCCAGTGGTTTCCATTTCACAACCGATGGGAACGTACTTTCTGGACAGCCCTCGTACATAAGTTGTTTTGCAATTCCTATTGCAATCATTCAGAGGCATTAGTACATACCATTTTGATAAGGAACAGATGTCCGGAAATGAACCACTTCTGTATAAAATTAGTTTGAAAATCAGATCACTTTCATATCTCCCATTTCACGATAAGCCCACAAAATGAGAAGAGGGTGTAGTCATCAGTCGTTACCACGACATAGGATACCATTTTCGTCCGATTACAACAGCTGCGGGAAACTGGTATGTTGCATTCGCAACTATCAGTGTTGATTGTCGTGTTCCATAGTCGCGACACTTCTCAACTGAGATGGATACGTCCCTTCTCACACATAAGAGAAATCGACGACGCCCGCATCTCGTGGTCGTGCGGTAGCGTTCTCGCGTCCCACGCCCGGGTTCCCAGGTTCGATTCCCGGCGGGGTAAGGGATTTTCTCTGCCTCGTGATGGCTGGGTGTTGTGTGACGTCCTTAGGTTAGTTAGGTTTAAGTTGTTCTAAGTTCTAGGGGACTGATGACCTTAGATGTTAAGTCCGATAGTGCTCAGAGCCATTTCTTTTTTTTTTAAATCGACGACGAGAATTGGAAACATTGCCCACACCGTGGGCTCCTATACAGCAAACAGGTCAGACAGTACCGTGAAACACGGATTTAAAAATGATCAGATCTTTAAATTATTCCGCATGAAGCAGTACATATCTTAACACTGGTTTCTTATCAAAGATGGCAAAGCGTTTAGAAACAGTGTTAGTTCTGGCGCGGGTCGGACAAGGCATAAGTTATTGGTGTTGGCATAGTTTTGAAATAGTGGTTAGCACAGTAGAAAACAGTCCGCCTTTAGCACCCGCGTGGAGTGGATTTGCTGTGTGTTTCTGCCTGCAGTATGAGCATGCTCGTCTTGTTCACTTCCTCCGGCTGACAATAATGTGGCGCTGTAGTCAGACATGATCCTGGCGATTCAGTACAGTAAACCGAGGTTTAATATAGCTTTTGGAAGCGAATTTGTCCTACCAAAAGCACTCGACGTTAAACACCTTTTAACGGAAGATGCCAGGATGCTGGCTGCTGACGTCATTGGCATCCACTCACTGTAAGTAATGCGGTTATGTGAAACTTATTAATGACTCTACATGTGACAAGGTCCTTCGATAGATGAAGCAAGGACTTCACTTCTGCCATGAAAACTGATGCGTTGGCTAAATCAAGGTTGATGATGTGGGCTGGGACTGCAGGCTATATACATATTCAAATTGTCCTTGATACTCCTGGTGATTGACGTTGTGGTGGCGCTCTGAATCTGTGGCATGAGCAAGAACATGTTGCAGAAAAGTGGAGCCAATTTAAGATATATCTTGTCCTCAACTGAGTAGGCCAGTCCGACTAAACTCTGATGACATCTACCATCATACCGCCAGATAAGAGGCTGCTTGCGACATAGTTACTTATGACGGCTAGCCTAAAACAAGTTCCAGATGTTGCAAGGAAAGTCGCCAACGCTCCTAGTGCCTCCAGCGCTGTATCACAAAACATCCACTGCAGCATGTGGTACCTCCACCAACGCTGAGAATCCTCCCACTGACTTATGTGGTGACGTTCACGACATCTCTACCTGTACAGATACAACAGGCCAACGTTGCTGTACTGCAACAATAATCCACAGGCCGACGCCTGGCCGATCAGTCAGCCTGACCACCAAACTCTGCAGGCAACAATAACAGCAGGACAGTAATTGATTGACTTATCGTACTAACCAAAGACTTCGTACCAGCGAGGCATGAGCCAATGCCATCATCTGATATGGAAGGCCAAGCTAGAAAACAGGATTCACCGAAATGACGGAAGTGGTGCTACGGGGCTGTGTCAGAACGAGGCAGCTGCTACTCACCAACCGAAGAAGAATTGCTCACACAGGACCTCAACCATGAGGCTGACACCATTGGCGCTGACTCCACCCCTGCACAATGGAGAGCAGCGTGGGTGGCGTCCATCTGATAGCCCTCTGCAGTGAGTGGTGATCGGCAGGAAGATTCCAGTGCAGGCTGCAAAGCTGCTCGGTGTCTTCCTATCAACCACTATGACCTCATGGAACACGAATAGACTTCACAGAAATGACGGAAGTGGTGCTACGGGGCTGTGTCAAAAGGAGGCAGCTGCTACTCACCAACCGAAGAAGAATTGCTCACACAGGACCTCAACCATGAGGCTGACACCATTGGCACAGACTCCACCCCTGCACAATGGAGAGCAGCGTGGGTGGCGTCCATCTGATAGCCCTCTGCAGTGAGTAGTGATCGGCAGGAAGATTCCAGTGCAGGCTGCAAAGCTGCTCGGTGTCTCCCTATCAACCACTATGACCTTATGGAACACGAATAGACTTCACCGAAATGACGGAAGTGGTGCTACGGGGCTGTGTCAAAACGAGGCAGCTGCTACTCACCAACCGAAGAAGAATTGCTCACAGAGGACGTCAACCATGAGGCTGACAGCATTGGCACTGACTCCACCCCTGCACAATGGAGAGCAGCGTGGGTGGCGCCCATCTGATAGCCCTCTGCAGTGAGTAGTGATCGGCAGGAAGATTCCAGTGCAGGCTGCAAAGCTGCTCGGTGTCTCCCTATCAACCACTATGACCTTATGGAACACGAATAGACTTCACCGAAATGACGGAAGTGGTGCTACGGGGCTGTGTCAAAACGAGGCAGCTGCTACTCACCAACCGAAGAAGAATTGCTCACAGAGGACGTCAACCATGAGGCTGACAGCATTGGCATTGACTCCACCCCTACACAATGGAGAGCAGCGTGGGTGGCGTCCATCTGATAGCCCTCTGCAGTGAGTAGTGATCAGCAGGAAGATTCCAGCGCAGGCTGCAAAGCTGCTCGGTCCCTTCCTATCAACCACTATGACCTTATGGAAGACGAATAGACATCCACACCCGGGCAGGACACCGATCCAGGTCCCCTGAGATATCGCCAAACCATCCAGAATAAACAACGCTGGGAGCACAGCCGTCCGTGGGGTGTGACATCATTCGCGATGTCAGCTTCTCTCCACCATTGCCATGGATAACCCTGCCCAACCAAAGCACTGCCAGGCTTATCACTTGGCCACGATGAATGTCAACCTACTTATCTCCCCTACCGAGATCTATCGCCTGAAAGAAACAATATGAGCCACAGGAGTCCGCATTGCCGCAAGAAGTGAGATGAACGCACTCCCAGACTTTTATGGCTATGCAAAGTACGTGATGCTTGGCGGACCCACAGACACAAACGTCGCGAGTTTACTGTGTGGTGGTGTTGAGACCACTAACATCAAGTACGTCCCCTTTGCTTGAGGATTAGCAATCGCAGCACTCAGTACTCGATTCATTAATATTAATGCACTACTAATCATAGTGACCAGGTTAGGCTCTACTCCACGGACATTGCTCCACTTTTCGTAGGACGGTATCAACACAGCATCTAATATTAATGCACTACTAATCATAGTGACCAGGTTAGGCTCTACTCCACGGACATTGCTCCACTTTTCGTAGGACGGTATCAACACAGCATCTTCGCCAGTGATTTTAATTGCGTCACCTGAAGGACCAAATCGTGCACTACACGCCTTGTCTGGAACTGGATAGGGTAATTCACGATTTTCACTTGCATGGCTCGTGGGAAAATCTAGACAGCGAGCGGTCTTACCAGTAATTTAGTGAGTTGACTGCATTGCATGAATGTCTCATAAGGTCTTATCTGGTGTAGTAACGGTTTATGGAAGATGAACGTAACTAACCCCAGGAGCTGGACTGCCTCAGAAAGTTGCCGCAACGGGGGCCAATTGTGAACAACATCACTCCTGATACCTCTTGATCTTGGCATGGCAGCTCCTCTGTGCCAAACAGGCACTTACGCAGTTTGGCAAGAACATGGTTACATTGTATGAACAGCCTTGACTTTTACTACACGTCATTCAGGGCCCTAGACGCTCCACCCTCAACGCCGGACAGACACTGAGAACGACACGAAATCATGACTCACACATTATGCTGACGAAGCGCCGATTAGAAGGCTCTGTTACCTACTATGGACGACACGACCGCTCAACTGCACTACAATGTGGCGAACATGCGCTGATATCACTAATGGTTATTCGCACACCTCTGTGCAGAGGCTGGTGAACCGCCACTTCCTATGCGGCGACGGCTACTTACAGTGCGCCAGGCGCATAAAACTTTGTGCACACCATTCACCCCTGCATACCATGCCGTTGCTCAGCTCCCTCTGGCACAGTTATTTCATAACCGGCAACGTGCGACGCAGCCCTATGGGATTCGCGCACAGGGTTGCCTCGCTGAGATGTCTATGGCTGGTCTTCGTGTTTTGCGTCGCGGTTGGAGCAGATCTCCACCTTGGCTCCTCCGGAGACCCAAACTTATTTTAGATTTGACTAATTTTAAGAAAAATCGTACACCAGATTTTACATTCCAATCTCTGTTTTTTAACATTTTAGATGTGCATCACGGTTTCACTGTCGTGTACACTGATGGCTCCAAACGGGAGAATTTCCTAGGCTGTTCTGTAGTGTTCCCTGATCAAGTTACCCGGATTCACCTCCCTGCTGAATATACCGTTTTCGCAGCGGAGCTCCACGCTATCCTGAAGGCACTGGAGCAGATGAATCGTGTTCGGGGCGATCGATTTCTTCTCTGCTCCGATTCTCTTAGTGCCTTACAATCACTGCAGAACCTGTACCCGACTGAGGAGATGGTCCAGCTCATACATAACCAACTGTACTTGCTCCAACGGCGGGGTACGGAAGTATACTTCTGCTGGGTGCCTGGTCATGTCGGCATATGGGGCAATGAACAGGCCGATCAGGCTGCCAAGGAGGCCTGCAGAGAGCAGGATGTGGTCCAGTGTCCTATTCCCTTGCAGTCAGTCATCGCTGCACTCCACAGGAAGTGCATGGAGTTGTGGGAAGACGAATGACTGGCGGTGACGGCCAATAAACTGCGGTTGATAAAAGTCAACCACTCGGCCGTAGCGTTCCTCCTGCCGGTTGCTCAGGCTGGAGGAGGTGGCCCTCACACGTCTTCGGATCGGGCACTGTCCTCTCACACATAGCTTTTTATTACGGCTGGAGGATCCACCGTTTTGTGATGCTTGTGGTGTGCACATCTCTGTCCGGCACATTTTAACAGACTGCATTTTATACCGTGATGCACGGGCAGAAGCACAAGTTGATGGGGATCTGCCTTCTGTTTTAGCTAATGATGAGACGTGTGTGTCTAGGGTTGTTAAGTTTTGTGATGTGTCTGGACTCTGGCCTAAAATTTTAGGCTGGAGGTTTTAGTGTATTGAAGAGTGGCTGACTCCTCCCCTTTTTTCCTTACGGCCAGCCAGCCACTTCCATCTGCTACATTGTTTTAGCTTCCTCTATCATTTTCTTCCTGTGTTGTCCATGTTTTACTGCTGACGCTCTGCTTCGTCCCACGCTTTGGTGTGGGTGAGCACATGTTTTTCAACGATTGTTGTTCTGTTTCGTTTTATATTCCTGTTCTGGGATTTTTCTTGACACCCGTCTCACTCAGTTACTGAACGGGCGCTGAAGACCTTGCTGTCGTGCGCCCAAAACCCCTCTACTACTACTACTACTACTACTACTACTACTACAATGAAAGACGGTCACTCCTGTACGACCCAAGTAACCATAGAGGAAGCCATGGACGATCATTATCGTCACTTTTTGCAGGAAATTACGGTAGATGATGCGGCCACTGCAGGTCGATTACACCAGGTGAGTGACATGCACTATCAGTATACCCACAGTGGCAGCGTTAATGAAGTCTCGCCTGAAGAGGTGGAGAATATCTCGGACAAGGGTGCAGTCAAAAGGTCTCCAGGGACTGATAGATTACCAAATGAGTTTTAAGGGTCCTTCCTTGACTTCACGATGCCCTGCTGTGTTACAATGCTCCACGAACTCATGTTCCCAAACTGCAATGTACCGTCTACTTTAATCCTAGGACTTTTTGTACCTGTACACAAACCAGTGGGAGGGCAGTCGGTCAACGACTGTCATCTTCATCGAGGGCCTTCGAGAGAGTGCACTATAACTTTATGGACGTTATTGGATTGCCTCTGACGCTCTGAACATCAGCAACTTGGTGGTGATGATGCGGCCACTGCAGGTCGATTACACCAGGTGAGTGACATGCACTATCAGTATACCCACAGTGGCAGCGTTAATGAAGTCTCGCCTGAAGAGGTGGAGAATATCTCGGACAAGGGTGCAGTCAAAAGGTCTCCAGGGACTGATAGATTACCAAATGAGTTTTAAGGGTCCTTCCTTGACTTCACGATGCCCTGCTGTGTTACAATGCTCCACGAACTCATGTTCCCAAACTGCAAGGTACCGCCTACTTTAATCCTAGGACTTTTTGTACCTGTACACAAACCAGTGGGAGGGCAGTCGGTCAACGACTGTCATCTTCATCGAGGGCCTTCGAGAGAGTGCACTATAACTTTATGGACGTTATGGGATTGCCTCTGACGCTCTGAACATCAGCAACTTGGTGGTGTTGGATATCGGAAGCGGCCGTGGTCGGGCGCTGTCGCTCACTCCAACCACATACTTGCTATATTTGGGAGTCACGTTTACGAAGGATGTGTGCAGAATAGTCGAGGCAAACTACAGACTGTTATTACAGGTTGTACGCCTGATTGTATATGAGTGCCTGCTCTGGGACTGGAACTAGGTGCAACATGTGGAGTACCTGAACCTGTACGTAGCTTCAAAACTCAGTCTTTTGGTGCGAGCCCTCCCCTTACCGTTGGTGATAGTTCAGAGACGCGAGGCGGCCTTCCTATCCAATGGACATGTACTTAAAGTACGTTACGACAATCTTACGCCCTCCCCCCTTCCCCGTGCCCACTGCGTGCTGGAGGTCCGAGACTGGGTAATGTGCGGACGTGGGCACTTGCTCTGTGTATGAGCAATATGTGGAAACGATGGACCAGTTACATGCCTCGCTCACGGGTCTTCTATTGGAGTTTCTGATGCCGGTCTCCCATGCCCCACCAGTGTCGGGGTCGTACGTCACGACGCAACTCTCCCACGTACCACCGAAACTCATTCTCGAATACACTTATAATACCTCTGATCTCCCCTCTAAGTGTTTATCGAAGGCAAAAGATTTCTACTCCACCCATCTCGAGGCGGTTCCACGTAACGTGCTAGAAACCGAGTACCCAATTATCCATTGTCCATGAGTGTGGAAAACGATACGCCGCCACTTTCTGCCCACCACCATGCGTGCGACGTGGTATCAAGTCATCAACAAAATATATGCGACAAGACACCGGGTCCATGCTGTCGGATTGATCTCCCATCCATCCTGACTGTCGCCTCGTGGACACTGTGCGAGTCGTCGTCCGTCGTTTAATGACTGACACGGTAGATATTAGCTTGTTACCTCCGTGTCACACATGTCGTGGTCGAACCAGAGACCCTCCTCTGTCTGGATGATTTTTACTTTCTCTGTGTGAAATATCATGCGCTTATGTGATGATTCAACCCCCCCCCCCCCCCCATGAACCATGGGCCTTGATATTGGTGTGGAGGCTTGCGTGCCTCAGAGATACAGATAGCCGTACCGTAGGTGCAACCACAACGGAGGGGTATCTGTTGAGAAGCCAGACAAACGTGTGGTTCCTGAAGAGGGGCAGCAGCCTTTTCAGTAGTTGCAGGGGCAACAGTCTGGATGATTGACTGATCTGGCCTTGTAACAATAACCAAAACAGCCTTGCTGTACTGGTACTGCGAACGGCTGAAAGCAAGGGGAAACTACGGCCGTAATTTTTCCCGAGGACATGCAGCTTTACTGTATGATTAAATGATGATGGCGTCCTCTTGGGTAAAATATTCCGGAGGTAAAATAGTCCCCCATTCGGATCTCCGGGCGGGGACTACTCAAGAGGATGTCGTTATCAGGAGGAAGAAAACTGGCGTTCTACGGATCGGAGCGTGAAATGTCAGATCCCTTAATCGGGCAGGTAGGTTAGATATAGTTGGAATTAGTAAAGTTCGGTAGCAGGAGGAACAAGACTTCTGGTCAGGTGACTACAGGGTTATAAACACAAAATCAAATAAGGGTAATGCAGGAGTAGGTTTAGTAATGAATAGGAATATAGGAATGCGGGTAAGCTACTACAAACAACATAGTGAACGCATTATTGTGGCCAATATAGATACGAAGCCCACACCTACTACAGTAGTACAAGTTGATATGCTAACTAGCCCTGCAGATGACGAAGAAATTGAAGAAATGTATGATCAAATAAAAGAAATTATTCAGATAGTGAAGGGGGACGAAAATTTAATAGTCATGGGTGACTGGAATTCGGTAGTAGGAAAAGGGAGAGAAGGAAACGTAGTAGGTGAATATGGACTGGGGCAAAGAAATGAAAGAGGAAGCCGCCTGGTAGAATTCTGCACAGAGCACAACTTAATCATAGCTAACACTTGGTTTAAGAATCATGAAAGGAGGTTGTATACATGGAAGAACCCTGGAGATACTAAAAGGTTTCAGATAGACTATATAATGGTAAGACAGAGATTTAGGAACCAGGTTTTAAATTGTAAGACATTTGCAGGGGCAGATGTTGACTCTGACCACAATCTACTGGTTATTAACTGTAGATTAAAACTAAAGAAACTGCAAAAAGGTGGGAATTTAAGGAGATGGGACCTGGATAAACTAAAAGAACCAGAGGTAGTACAGAGTTTCAAGGTGAGCATAAGGGAGCAATTGACAGGAATGGGTGAAAGAAATACAATAGAAGAAGAATGGGTAGCTTTGAGGGATGAAGTAGTGAAGGCAGCAGAGGATAAAGTAGGTAAAAAGACGAGGGCTGCTAGACATCCTTGGGTAACAGAAGAAATACTGAATTTAATTGATGAAAGGAGAAAATATAAAAATGCAGTAAATGAAGCAGGCAAAAAGGAATACAAACGTCTCAAAAATGACATGGACAGGAAGTGCAAAATGGCTAAGCAGGCATGGCTAGAGGACAAATGTAAGGATGTAGAGGCTTATCTCACTAGGGGTAAGATAGATACTGCTACAGGAAAATTAAAGAGACCTTTGGAGAAAGGAGAACCACGTGTATGAATATCAATAGCTCAGATGGAAACCCAGTTATAACCAAAGAAGGGAAAGCAGAAAGGTGGAAGGAGAATATAGAGGGTCTATACAGGGGCAATGTCGAAACAAGGCCCCGGAGTGGACAACATTCCGTTGGAGATACTGACGGCCTTGGGAGAGCCAGTCCTGACAAAACTCTACCATCTGGTGAGCAAGTTGTATGAGACAGGCGAAATACCCCCTGACTTCAAGAAGAATGTAATAATTCCAATCCCAAAGGAAGCAGATGTGAAAATTACCGAACTGTCAGTTAAATAAGTCACGGCTGCAAAATACTAACGCGAATTCTTTACAGACGAATGTAAAAACTGGTAGAAGCCGACCTCGGGGAAGATCAGTTTGGATTCCGTAGAAATGTTGGAACACGTGAGGCAATACTGACCCTACTACTTATCTTAGAAGCTAGATTAAGGAAGGGCAAACCTACGTTTCTAGCATTTGTAGACTTAGAGAAAGCTTTTGACAATGTTGACTGGAATACTCTCTTTCAATTTCTGAAGGTGGCATGGGTAAAATACAGGGAGCGAAAGGCTATTTACAATTTGTACAGAAACCAAATGGCAGTTATAAGAGTCGAGGGACATGAAAGGGAAGCAGTGGTTGGGAAGGGAGTGAGACAGGGCTGTAGTCTCTCCCCGATGTTATTCAATCTGTATATTGAGCAAGCAGTGAAGGAAACAAAAGAAAAATTCGGAATAGGTATTAAAGTCCATGGAGAAGAAATAAAAACTTTGAGGTTCGCCGATGACATCGTAATTCTGTCAGAGACAGCAAAGGACTTGGAAGAGCAGTTGAATGGAATGGATAGTGTCTTGAAAGGAGGATATAAGATGACCATCAGCAAAAGCAAAACGAGGATAATGGATTGTAGTCGAATTAAGTCGGGTGATGCTGAGGGAATTAGAGTAGGAAGTGAGACACTTAAAGTAGTAAAGGAGTTTTGCTATTTGGGGAGCAAAATAACTGATGATGGTCGAAGTAGAGAGGATATATTATGTAGACTGGAAATGGCAAGGAAAGCGTTTCTGTAGAAGAGAAGTTTGTTAACATCGAGTATAGATTTAAGTGTCAGGAAGTCATTTCTGAAAGTATTTGTATAGAGTGTAGCCATGTATGGAAGTGAATCATGGACGATAAATAGTTTGGACAAGAAGGGAATAGAAGCTTTCGAAATGTGGTGTTACAGAAGAATGCTGAAGATTAGATGGGTAGATCACATAACTAATGAGGAAGTATTGAATAGGATTGGGGAGAAGAGAAGTTTGTGGCACAACTTGACCAGAAGAAGGGATCGGTTGGTAGGACATGTTCTGAGGCATCAAGGGATCACCAATTTAGTATTGGAGGGCAGCGTGGAGGGTAAAAATCGTAGAGGGAGCCCAAGAGATGACTACACTAAGCAGATTCAGAAGGATGTAGGTTGCAGTAGGTACTGAGAGATGAAAAAGCTTGCACAGGATAGAGTGGCATGGAGAGCTGCATCAAACCAGTCTCGGGACTGAAGACCACAACAACAACAACATATGATTCAAAGAAATGGCCATCGGCAGCGTCTTCTGCGAAGGGGAGAAAGTAGGGCATGTTTACTGGTGGTACATGCAAAACGCTCTCAATGCCCACGAACTCACACAGAGGTTCTGTAAACTATAAGCAAATTATTGACGCAGATTTTTCTTTCACCCCTTACCCCTAAACCCCTAGTTGGGTGGTGCCAGGCTCAGGTTGACGTTCCACGCAGCATCACACTGAAGGGAGAATGTCCTGAATTGTAAGTAGTGAGAAAGGAGAGATTGCATGATGCATAGAAAGTTGAATGCATTGAAGCCTTAGCAAAGCAGAATGAGTCTGTTCTAGATATTTCACACGGCACTGTTGAATATAAGAAAAGTCAATATCAGGGGCCAAAAAAAAAAACAAAAACAAAAAAATCTGTTCCACTGTTTCTTGAAGAAAGATTCTTGTAGCTGGAATAGGACAAGTAATACAATAATGCTATTTTCGCTTATCTTTTGA
Organism: Schistocerca gregaria; assembly: GCF_023897955.1. Taxonomy (NCBI): domain Eukaryota; kingdom Metazoa; phylum Arthropoda; class Insecta; order Orthoptera; family Acrididae; genus Schistocerca; species Schistocerca gregaria. The sequence continues at coordinate 177,316,193 of NC_064924.1, read as the reverse complement.
ATAACATTTTTTGCTACGTTATGTTTTATAGGATATTCATTTGTACGAATTTATTGCTTATATTCTTTTAATTGAAGAAAGTATAGTGCCGTGGATCCTATCGCCTAGGGAGAATTATTATGATTAATCAGGGACAACGCCTGAAGAGAGATAGTTGATTTTTTCAATAATAAATTAATCTAATTCTATATACCAAGTTTTTGCATGCGCCTCACAATTCAGTGCTGGAAATTTATTTGCAGAGTCCTCGTGGGTGTTATAAGTACAATATTTTTTGGGGAATTTATTTGCAATCCCAAATTTACCTTTGCCTTTCATTTTCATGCCTTTTATGAGAATATTAATCAATACAATGTATTAAACAATATTTCGGCTTATTCGCAGTCTAAGTAATGCAAAAACTGAAAACAAAAAAAGTACGCCCATAAGGAATCAACCGCAGGACCTTCGCAAATAACTGTCTGCACTCTTTCTGCTGCGCCATCCGTTGCTCAGAAACTGCGCTAACAGGGAAGGCTCATGCCTCGCTCAAACAGCGACAGAAGTTCTAAATTTGCTAAGAGCTTCGTCACCTGGAGCCAACTGCCTTGCCGCAATGGTTCGCGTCCAATCACCGAAGTTAACCTCAGTCGGGCTGGGCTAGCACATGGATGGGTGACCATCCGGTCTGCCGGGCGCTGTTGGCAAGCGGGGCGCACTCAGAGTTTGAGAGACAAACTGTGGAGCTGCTTGGTTGAGAAGTACCGGCTCCGGTCTCAGAAACTGTTGACCACATGCCCCTCCATATCCGCAATCCAACTGTAAGATGATGATGACAAGGCGGCCGGTCGGTACCGTTGGGCCTTCCTAGCCTCTTCGGACGGGATTTAGTGTTTTGATTCGTCATCTGGAGCTCCACGTCTGTCACTTTCATTTCTGACAAGCCCTGGATACGCTTTGACATTTTACTTGTTAAAGTCAAAGGTCAAAATTTTCCTTTAAGTTCTGTACAATGGTCCACTCATACACTCCAACATCAGCGTGTTATGAATAGTACTAAAAGGACGCAATAGGGGGATGGATGTACTATCAGTGAACCGACAAGGATCTGTATTGGACCCACTACTTTTTTCATTGCATATTATTGATGAATCCCGCCGCAAATATTACCTACAGAGTGTTTCCATAAGAGCGTGCTAAATTGTAACAAGACACAGAGGACGCTCCACTGAACACTTTGAGGTAAAGAACCTGTGGTCGGAGAAGCCAGCTTAATGAGATAATAGGAATAAAATCAAATTAATGTGTACTTTTTTATTTACATTAGTTACAGTTAACTGCATTGACACAATAAAAGTACAGTTTTCACTGTATTTTACAAAATGTACTGAAACTGACTGCCATCAACCTCAATCCTTGCATGACTTCGGCGAACAAGGTTCTGACGCACACTGACAAACATCCCTGGTGTGTTTCGAATCACATCGCAGGAAGCTACAATTCTGGCAACTCATTCAATCTCCAAATCCACTTAGGTCTCATACAAAACTGACTCCAGATAATCCCATAGGAAAAAATCAAGGGTATTCAGGTGAGGTGACCTCGCAGACCTCCCCTTCCAATCCAGCGACCAGGAAATACAGCACTGAGATGGTTGCGGACATCCACATTGCATTGAGGTGGTGCGCCGTCGTGATGTATCCACATCCTCTCACGAACAGCCAAGGGTACTTTGTAACTCCTTATACGTGGGATTCACAGTCATGGCTCTGAGCACTATGGTACTTAACATCTGCGGTCATCAGTCCCCTAGAGGGTGAAGAGCTTTCTCGATCGCGAAACGCTGATTCTCAGTCCCCCAAATTCTTATTGACGAGCCCATTCAAAGGAAAGTGGGCTTCGTCTCTAAACCAAACTTCAAATTCCCATCATGTCCTGCGGCCAACCGTGCAGTTAGAACGTCCTAACGCAAGCTGTTCGGAAGTTATGACCAATTCATTTCATATATTTCAAAAATTGTCACCCTGTATGTCACTCCACACCTTGGAACTGAGATTTTTTTCCCGTCAATGTCTTATTAACATTATTACTACCCCTTTGAAGGTGTTTGTAATGTTTTTATTATTTGTTGTTCCTGGTCAGATGTAAGAGAGGGCCTTAAGGTTCCAATCTGGTCAGCCTAAATATGCAGTAAGTAAGATATTATACGAAATCGGTGATTACAAGCACAGGTAGTCCACTCTACAAACCGTAGAATCCTGTAATACGACTTGAGAGACACGCTGTATGAGCAAGTAATTACAAATCTCGATGGATACATCTACATCTACATGACTACTCTGCAATTCACATTTAAGTGCTCGGCAGAGGGTTCATCGAACCACAATCCTACTATCTCTCTACTATTCCACTCCCGAACAGCGAGCGGGAAAAACGAACACCTAAACCTTTCTGTTCGAGCTCTGATTTCTATGTAGGTTGGGCTCAACAAAATATTTTCGCATTCGGAATAGAAAGTTGGTGACTGAAATTTCGTAAAAAGGTCTCGCCGCGACGAAAAACGTCTATGCTGTAATGACTTCCATCCCAACTCGAGTATCATATCTGCCACACTCTCTCCCCTATAACGTGATAATACAAAACGAGCTGCCCTTTTTTGCACCCTTTCGATGTCCTCCGTCAATCCCACCTGGTAGGGATCCCACACCGCGCAGCAATATTCTAACAGAGGACGAACGACTGTAGTGTAAGCTGTCTCTTTAGTGGACTTGTTGCATCTTCTAAGTGTCCTGCCAATGAAACGCAACCTTTGGCTCGCCTTCCCGACAATATTATCTATGTGATCCTTCCAACTGAAGTTGTTCGTAATTTTAACACCCAGGTACTTAGTTGAATTGACAGCCTTGAGAATTGTACTATTTATCGAGTAATCGAATTCCAACGGATTTCTTTTGGAACTCATGTGGATCGTCTCACACTTTTCGTTATTTAGCGTCAACTGCTACCTGACACACCATACAGCTATCTTTTCTAAATCGCTTTGCCACTGATACTGGTCTTCGGATGACCTTACTAGACGGTAAATTACAGCATATACACGCCTATTGGGTACCCTGCACTTACCAATGTGGAGCAAGAACTGGTGTGTACGACAAGTCTGCTTTATATGTAAGCGACAACCGAAACAGACAAACGTTGAGCCGGAGAAGCGTCCGTGGCAGACAAGGAGCCGGCACTGCGCGTAAAATATTAGGAAGCAGCTCATCTCGCGAAGGGGCCAGCCGGTTATTTACACTGGCGTCGCGAAGGGGCGGCGTGGGGCCGCGTGGTCGGCCCGGGGGCGGCGCGGGGCGGCGGGGGCGGTGGAGGCGGAGGCGGCCCGGGTAAACAAGAGTGCAATCTCGGCGGCGGCACAGGGCGAGCGCACTCGGGGCCCCGTTATGAATAACCAACCTGCACCCGATTATAGTGTGGCGGCGCAGCCAACCTTATTGGCCGAGAGCCTTTCGCTACTACCCGTCGAGCGTTCTTTCGGCGGCTCAGTCGGGCACCCGCGCCTCGTGCGCCCGCGGCAGGTGTTTTCGGAACGGCCGCTACACCCATTTTTCTCGGCATCAACTTTTTAACGAGTTTCCTCGCTGCCATTGAATGGCGCGGCAAGGGCGGCGCGCGCAGAGCAGCCTAGAAGCCGGGCCCCGCGGAGCCAAAGCAAAGCGGAGGCAAAGGCGGGCGAGCACACCGCGGCGGCGGCGAAGGCAATTCCGTAAAGTCTCAACTATACTTTAACAAGAAGAATGGTCAACCTCATCAAAACATAACGAGACTCCTTTACTCCCCAAATCACATTATAACTAATTGAAGTAGGGGCTAGCCCCGAGGAAGAGAGAGAGAGACAGGCACTGCCGGGGAAAAAGGGGACTCCCCGACAGAGGGCCTGTGGCGGGCGGGGGTTGCGGGATTGGACAGGGCCACGAGAAAAAAAGGGGGGGGGGTGGGTCTTCGCGTAAAAGGAAAACCCGAAGAAAAGCCGGCGGGCCGGAAGAGAGGGGGCCACCAGTATCGGAGACATAAAACGCCGCCTATGAATTTCAGCCTATCAAAGGCAGACATTGGGAGAATGAGATGCTCGAATTGAATGCATGTGTCGTTATGGGGGCAATAAAAAGAGAACCGCGGAGGACGCCCCGGGGCGCGCCATGCTTGTAAAACAATTATTGTGTCGCGGCGCCGGCGACGAGGATCGCGTCGGTTTGTAACCGTGAAATAGCTGCACTACAGATACGGAAAAAGACGACGCGAACGGCGCATCATAACGTTTACGTAGAAGAGGGCGATAAATTTTGATATTACTGCAAGGACGAATGCCAGTTACAATTCCGAATCATTTTGTGTTTTGAAGAGACGACACAGATATCCTCTGGGACTTATAGTAACACAGCAGTTGTGCAGTATCGCAGAGAACTTCTCCGCCCACACGATGTGTGGTACTGTAGACAAGTAATCTAATTATCGATTAACCTAATTAATCTAGTGAGTTTACTACAGGTCCAGTGTATGCTGGCATACCTAACAATTACCATATATAGCGTGGCATTATGGAACATGATAAGACGTTAAACTTAAGAAAAGCGACCATTTATGATTTAGACAAAGCATATTTTAATATTGTATAGTTAGTAGTGATTACCTGACGACGTACATCTTGAGCGTAGTAGGTGAGCTATGTACATATGCAGAGATCACCTTATCGCACAGAACTTTGCCACCTACACATGTACTCTACTGTATACAGTGTGAGGCAGCTAAGATAGGTCACCTCAAATGTATCCAGAATGAATATGTGAAGGTGCAGTGTTCGCCAAGCTGTAGCGGACAATATGGCGAATTTCCTGACGTCCACACGTCGCTGAATTACGACACTATCTTCGTTTATCCTAATGATACTGTGTATTTTTGTCTGTGGCATTTAAAAGAAGCTTCTAACAAAACTTCAGCGTCATAACATGATGAGAATAGTATCAAGATAACAGCGCTGCAAACCACTGCCCCTCCGTCAGGAAACGAAGTTCCACAAACGTCTGCGCTTTTACACTAAATGTGGACAAGCACGTAACTCAGGTACGGTTCGTGTGTTCATTATCACGGCTGTCATATGAAATGCTCAGAATGTTGGCCTTGAGCATTGCAAGACGCTTATTCTGGGGAAACGATACTCCATGTTGAATTCCATCTGGAGTTTAACGGCAGCACATTCCCGTGTTATCAGGCATTTCGTTGTTTCGGCAATCGTCGGTGTTTCCTAACAGACATATTCTTTTAATTTTCGCCAAGGTTAAAAGTATAGAAGCGTTCAGTTTGGTGAGCGTGCAAACCATTTTCCTTTTCTTGAACGACCGTTCCAGTGCTCTCCAAACGTTCTCTAAAGACAGGGTCTGACATTACGTATAGGGATAGGACGGAAATCCATCATGTTCGAGCCACATTGACTGTCTTATGTCCAGTGGGATGTCTTCCAGTAACACCGGCAGCAGCGTGTCTTACGAACTCGAGACACTTGATTGTCTACATTCCCATAAATAAAACAAGGATCAATGGTGCAAGAGTTGAAAAACACGCAGCGAACGTCAATAAACCAAGGCTTTGTTTCTATCCACTTCTTTGCGTCAGTGTGGATCTTCAGCCGACGATTAGTGCATATTGCGAAGATTGACTTGCCAAACGTTTCTAAACAATGCTTCTTCCTTAAGAAAAATTTGGCATAGATATGCCTCATCACCTTGAATTATTCAAAGACAACATTCAGAGAACAGTAAACAATTTTGGAACCCATTGCCACAACGCTGTAGATGCAGCGCAACGTGAAGCGGACGAAATGCGGTGGAATATAGTGTTTGCAGAACGCTTGTATGGTTGATACCTCTCGTACTCCAACGTGTCACATAGTGACATTTGTTGTTGTGTGTTCCTGCTGCTAAAGTGTTAGTTTCATTCCTTTCAACACCTGCTTTTCCCTTGGTACGTTTTACTCAGTACAATTTCAGTTTCTAGACCTTCTTCTCTGTAACATTTGCAAAGACAGATCGTGAGTGCTTGACGAGATCTGGATATTTATCAGCACACGACTGTACTGTTGCTGTAATAGAAACGACGACAATATCAATAAACGTTATTCACTTTATCGATTGTCCATACATTGTGAACGACTCAGTAGCTTTTCGAGAAAGTTATCTGATTGCTACATCAGCAGAACATAGACTGCCGGCCTTCAGATGCACAAGTGAACGACAGAACCATACGTGAGGTACAATTTTTCTTACATCTAATGTAACAGAATAGACATCTGTAGATCGTCTTCTCCTAAGGCGGAACAGTGATTTGCGCGGCTGTTGTATTGATACTACACTGAAGGGCCAAAGAAACTGGTACACCTGCCGCATATCGTGTAGGGACCCCGCGAGCAACCAGAATTGCCGCAACACGACGTGGCATGGACCCAACGAATGTCTGACACAATGGTGGAGGGAACTGACACCATGAATCCTGTAGGGTTGTCCACAAATCTATAAGAGTACGAAGGGGTGGAGATCTCTTCTGAACATTACGTTGAAGGCATCCAAGGCACGCTCAATAATGTCGATGCTTGGTGAGTTTGGTGGCCAGCGAAAGTGTTTGAACTCAGAAGAGCGTTCTTGGAGGCACTCTGTAGCAATTTTGGACGTGCGGGGTGTCGCACTGTTCTGCTGGAACTGCCCAAGTCCGCAATGCACAATTGACATGAAAGGATGCAGGTGATCAGACAGGATGCAGGGGTCCCATGTCACTCCAACTGGACAAGCACAATACCATTACAGTGCCTCCACCAACTTGAATAGTCCCCTACTGACATCCAGGGTCCATGGATTCATGAGATAGTCTCCGTACCGTACACTTCCATCCGCTTGATACAATTTGAAACGAGATTCGTCCTACCAGGTAACTTGCTTCCAGTCATCAACAGTCCAGTGTCAGTGTTGATAGCCCAAGGCGAGGCGTAAAGCTTTGTGTCGTGCAGTCATGAAGGGTACACTAGTGTCCCTTCGGCTGAGAAAGTCCATATCGATGATGTTTCGTTGTATGGTTCGCACGCTGACGCTTGTTGATGCCCTAGCACTGAAATCTGCAGCAGTTTGCAAATGGACTGCAATTTTGTCACGTTGAACGATTCTTTTCAGTTGGTCCCTTTCTTCCAGGATCTTTCCCCGGTCGCAGCAACGCCGGAAATTTGATCTTTTAGCGGATTCCCGATATACACTCGTGAAATGGTCGTACGGGAAAATCAACGTAGCATCGCTACCTCGGAGATGCTGTGTCCCATCGCTCGTGCGCCATCTATAACACGACGTCCAAATTCACTTAAACCTTGATAACCTGCCATTGTAGCGACAGTAACCTATCTAACAGCTGCCTGTTTGCGTATCTCTGTATTTGAATACGGATGCCTATACCAGTTTTTTGGCGCTTCAGTGTACGATGCCGCAAAGGGCAGGTACAGGTATTATGTTTTCTCAAATCAGACCTGTTGCGAAATGGAGACCGCAGTGAGAATGAAAAATGTTTTATTTTCAGCATCAGGCTACGTCTTCCATCTGCCTCTCTGGATAGTCACCTCTCCGACTTGACAACGTGATACCAGTTTTCCAGTACCCTCGTCATAGAAGGCAGCCGCCAGTTCCCCACACTTGTCTTCGGCCTGTTGCCTGAGCCAAAATGCTGTCCTCATAGCCAGCCGTTTACGTGAGCAAAGTGATAAAAATACGAGGGACCAAGTCCGGGCGGGTTTTATGGTGCGAGATCAGCCTCTTCACATCGTAAACTCTGCAGGAGTGTCTTTGATGCACCTGCAGCTTGCGTCCGAGCTTTGACATGAAGAAGGACAATGAGTGATGACAACATTCCTCTTCGCTCACTGAACAAGAACATCGGTTGACTCTCGGTACTTTCCTTGACCGCCTGCATCATATACGTCTGCACGTCCTTCATCGAAATTCCTGTACTGGCCCAGTATACAGGGCGAATCACTTAAAATCTGCACCGCAAATATTGCGGAAATGGAACGTGCTATTGACGTGCGGTGTTTACATATTGGATGTGTAATCATGGGCTCCTATTGTTAGCCAATTAACAGATTGTAATAATACATAGAAAGTGTGTTTTTTGTGCAAAAATACACTTCTTTAAATGGGACAATGCCTATTGAAATTAACAGACTAAAAACACAGTAAGTTAGAATGATGGTAGTCTTTGTTGCAGGATTCTAGCCCGACTCGTTAACGAGATATCGTATTTTGAGAAGTTCCCCCACTGACACTTGTACAATACGTGTGGTAGCAAACACTAAAGAACAAAGCAAGTGCATACACCAGTAACGAGACAATTGACCATCAAAGGCTTCGTCCAAAATAACAACTAGCAGCGACAACACACGCTCGCAGTCCGGTATGGAACGACTGCTGCACAAGTGCTAGCATTTCATCAGAGACGTCCGAGAAGGCTGCAGTAATACACTGCGGCATATCATCGGCTGTAGTTGGTATGTCCTTGTAGACAGCCTCTTTCAGCTTTCCTCACAGGAAAAAGTCTACAGACGTCAAATCCGGGGAACGGGTCGGCCGAGGTACAGGTCCTCTGTTTACAATCCAACGATTTGGAAACAATTCGTGGGGAGATGTTGTAGTACCTCGTGCGCTATGTGCTGGACAGCCATCGAACTGGTACCACAGGTTCTTACTACTCTGCAGGGGAAGGTCCTGTAGCATTGTGTTAGGGGGCTGCGATACCTGTGCGCGTTCAGCGTTATGTCTGTGAAAAACGGGCCTGGGCGCAGTTGGTTAACTACCCCATGCAATACGTTTACACTCCATGGACGCTCCACCTGACGAAGCCAACGAGGACTGTGAACAGACCAATAGTGCACGTTTCGGCGGTTTACCTGGCCACTAACGGGAAATTTCATTTCATCACTGGGCAAGATACATCTGAAGTGTGCTGTCGTAATGCTTGAGTAATGAAGTTAGTACGACTCTTATTATCTTTGCCATGCAGCTCTTCATGGCGAGAGATAGAACCTATGTCGATGGAGAATACACAGGACAATTCTTCGTGCGATTGCGCGGGAGCTAACGTGCGGATCAAAAGTGCAGCAGCAGCAACCACATTAATTTCCCTCTCTTCTGTCGTCACTTGTTTCCTTCTGCCACGTTGTTTAGGTGTTACACTACCACTTTTGCACAAATGGTTAAAGAGGGTGAGAAATAACTGCCAAGATGATTGACGTCTATTGAGATATCTTGCCCCCTACACCGTACAAAAAGAGCTGCAGTCTCTCTACACTCTCCGTGTACCATAAGCATGTCGGGTCGGTTTTTTCGGCACTAGTAAATCCCTTCGACCGCTCAAGACCTACTGCTTGGACTGTGACACACTAACTGACTGACTAGCAAGCTGCAATGTACTCAAGGAATACACAAGCAGTGGCCGAGCGGTTCTAGGCGCTACAGTGTGGAACCACGCGACCGCTACGGTCGCAGGTTCGAATCCTGCCTCGGTCATGGATGTGTGTGATATCCTTAGGTTAGTTAGGTTTAAGTAGTTCTAAGTTCTAGGGGACTGATGACCTCAGATGTTAAGTCCCATAGCGCTCAGAGCCAATACACAAACACACCGTAAACAAACATAACAACATCGTACCTAGCAACTACGCAGGTTGAAAGGCACCGACAAGTGTCGGAGTGGAAACCTTTTTGAATAAGAAATCTCGTAAATGACTCACACTAAAATCCTGAATCAAACTCCACTAACATTCTAATTTACCCTACTCTATTTTATGAACGTCAATAGGCACTGTTCCATTTAAAAAGTGGTTGTTTACACAAAAAATGCACTTTCTAAGTATTATCATACTCTTTTTCTTGGCTACCGATAGGAGTCCGTAACTACCAATCCATTCTGTGAAAACCGAACATGAATAGCACTTTCCATTTCCGCAAAATTTGCGGTGTAAGTTTTAGGTGATTCACCCTATATACGCTCGCAGCTCAGCCATTCCATCGGCGCAGTGCATTTGAGCAGCGCAATCTCCGCACGATTGGTCGTATGTGCTGCTCAGCTGCCACAGCTTCACAGAGTAGCGTCATCCACTAGCCGGAGATGCTGACCTACGAGCCTCCAGCCAGTCCAGACGAATTCAGCCTCTGAACTGGATCCGCCGAGGCCAGGTTGCCGTGTGAGTGCTGTCGCCTGACACACCAGCAAGTCTCCAGCCAGCCTCCCTCGGCAGCAAAGCCTCTCTGCGCTGCAGAGCTGGTACCAGACTTGCGTCACCAGGGGCGCCGTCGTCGCAGGACGCTATTGTCCTGTCACACCACTCTGCTCTCCAGCAGAGCTCATCCGCTACTATAAGTCAATACGGATGGTAGATGAGCCTTCCTTTATGGCAGCATCGAATAATAAAGACTGTAAGCATTCTTCAATCTGCACCAGCGGTGGTGCTGGAGATCGCATTCTACAACTTCCCAAGAACGGCACTCTGACGCCACAAGTTGGCATCACACTGCTCCACGGGGCTGTAGCACTCGGTAATGAGTTAAGACGAGACATAATTGGGACCCTCTCTGTCAGAGAGAGCACGAACCAGAGAAGTGAGACTTACTTGACTGTATGCGACAAGTAAAATGGAAATGCCGTGTGGCTACGGCCTCCCTTCGGGTAGAGCGTTCGCCTGGTGGAAGTCTTTCGAGTTGACACCACTTCGGCGACTTGCGTGACGATGGGGATGAAATTGATGATGATAAGCACAACACAACATCCAGTCCCTGAGCGGAGAAAATCTTAGACCCTGCCGGGAATCGAACCTGGGCCCTCAGCCGGGAATCGAACCTGGACCACTCAGCTACCAGGGGCGAACATGCGACAACATAAAAGTGTGTACAAGATTTAGATTCGAAGATGCATTACTGCCTTACATGGGAATGAAGTTACAACTTAGAATGCACCAAGGACTGACTCAGATCTTTAACTTGTCAGTGGATCTCTCTCTTTCTTTCCAACTGTGCAAAGATTGTCCCGCCATGCCGTGTGGCTAGCACCTCTGAGAGGAAGGATGTGGTAGAGCTTTCGACTTATCAACAGTCATAGGGTTCTAGCCAACGGTTATTTCCGTTGCCCTAAGAAGAGTACTAGTATTTCCAACTCTAAAACTCGATTGTGGAAGGTTTGCAAAATACCCTTCAATAGTTGCCATTCCCTAGTGGAATTCTTGCCACACGTCGATACACAATTGCCGGCCGGAGTGGCCGAGCGATTCGATTCTAGGCGCTACAGTCTGGAACTGCGCCGTCGCTTCGGTCGCAGGTTAGACTCCTGCCTCGGGCATGGATGTGTGTGATGTCCTTAGGTTAGTTAGGTTTAAGTAGTTCTAAGTTCTAGTAGACTGATGACCACAGCAGTTAAGTCCCATAGTGCTCAGAGCCATTTGAACCATTTGATACACAATTTATTAGATTTCATCGGACGCTGTAGAAAGTCTTATGCTGCTATGGGCCAGTAAGCAGATACGATAGGTACCAGCCCCATCCCATAAAACGCCAGGTGGTCACAGGATGTGAGAACGGAGACTCGAGCAGGCTCCTTGCTGTACTCAAACATATAGGGAACATGGTGATTCATACTGGGAGGTGTGGCGGAAAACGCATAATTTTGTTTCTTAACATTAACTGTTTAAATGGTTATATATGACTACTTGTAGATTGTCGACGTTTTCCACACTGAGAGCTTCATGACCATAGTTTCAGTAACTCCAAAATGAAGCATTTTATTTAGAATAATATTTAACACCAGCTATTCATTGCATTGAATCATATCATGTAGCCCGTAGCAGCCAATAACAATATTTTCACAAATATTATGAAGTTCAAAATACAAATTGTAAGTAGCTTTTGCATAGATTAATTATTTTCTCACTTATCTGGGTAATAATAAATATTTTGTACAGCACATTTTCTAAAGTAGCCCATGTTATTCCTTAGGTGTCAATCTATCTCCGTACCAAATTTTATCTAACACGGTTCAGCAGTTTAGCAGTGGAAACGTAACAGACAGACTCCCTTTCGCATTTAGAATATTAGTATCGATTAGGACGGATACGACTTTAAATTGCGATATTTTTTTTTTCGTGGTCCAGTTTTGATGACATACAATCCGTATGTCCCCCAAGCTACGTTCAAGTTACCTGTGAAAACCCCACGAAGAATCATCTATTAGTTTTGTAGATTGCTGTGTTCAGACAAATAGACAAGATGATTTTAGATAAAGCTTTAAATCACGATTTCTTTTTTTGTTGTTGTTGTTGTTGTTTTGTCATCTAATTTTGATAAAATAAAGCCTATATGTTGAACCATGCTATGCTCAGTTACCTGTGAAAACACCATGAAAATTCGTGTAGCATTTTTGGAGACTGGCATGTTCAAACAGACAGGCACGGTGGTTTGACCATTGTATTATTAGTATGGATTGTCAGTCACTGGACGATTAAACCGACCAATTAAAAACGTCCCCTATGCAGGCAGGCGAAACGCTGCACACAATTACTGGACAGTCTTTGAGCGGATGATAACATGTAGCCACTGAAAGGGAATATTATGAATTGTTAAGATTTATTTAAAACATAAGTAAGGGTTGGGAAATGTTTACTAGTCAAACGGACTAGTTTTTGGAGTGACACCACGCATGTGTAATGAACCGAGTGTGTTTTCGCATAAAAGCAATTTAGTCAATTTAAAGTGCTATGCTAAAAATTTGTATGTGAATTCGCGAGTGTACGGCTTCAAACTGTCACTAATTTCGTGTAAATTGTGTTAACTTAAAATGATGCTACATACGTGATGTCTAGAATACGTGAACTTACATTCAAATATTACGCTTAGATTGGCTTTGAGGACTATTTTTCCCTTGATATTTGCCGGCCGCGGTGGTCTCGCGGTTCTAGGCGCGCAGTCCGGGACCGTGCGATTGCTACGGTCGCAGGTTCGAATCCTGCCTCGGGCATGGATGTGTGTGATATCCTTAGGTTAGTTAGGTTTAAGTATTTCTAAGTTCTAGGGGACTAATGACCACAGCAGTTGAGTACCATAGTGCTCAGAGCCATCTGAACCATTTGAACCCTTGATATTTCTGTCAAAGAAACAAGATGGCATCGCATTATTTTGAGACTTGCGTTACAACAGCACTTAGATTTTACCGCTTGCCACTCCATTATTTGCAGTTGGCTGTATGCGTGTCTGCAGCCAAGACTCCTGGATTAGGAGAAGACCAGCTAGGATATCGGGACATCTTTACAAGACGCTAGGTATACTAACTTCTTAGTGGTGAATTAGGGAACTTGCGTACGTGCTGAATCTACTACTGACGAGGTGGTCAACGTAGCCCTCCACATGCAACAGTTTGCGACGGTCAGCTTGCACTGTCAGCATGTTCGACACCGTCACGTGTCACGGAAGAAACATCCGTTATCTCACCCGCATAAATTAGTTAGGAAGGAGTAGGAACCGCTACAGCCTGTTCATTGGCTCAAATGATAAATGTGGGTAAGCTGAAAACCTTTGTATGGAATGGACGAGCCAGGCAACCACACTTCAGATATCTCAGTTTTCCCATTACTAAACCGTATTTTACTCCCCTGGCGAATAGTTACTTTTTCGTCTTTTCCGATCCAACAACTGTCTCATATTTTAATTGTTTCAGAAAAGATTCTAAGTATTAGCCAGATAATGTTTCACCCTTGTTAAGGTAGTCCTGTAATATGATGCCCTTTTGCTTTGTAGAAAACGTTGAGCACCCTTTCTGGCAGGTGAATTACACTTTGGCCTTTCTAGCCATTACTGTGACATCTCTTTCGTTTGTGAAATGGTGGACCTATGTCCCACCCACAGCGCTCAAAATGATTTGTAATTGTTTTGAAACCATCTAGACATTCGTTTTCATGTTTCATTTTGATCAATATTCAGCAATTGCAGCACCCAGTCTGTACAAAGCTTTCTTATTTTTGACTTATTGTGTGAAAGGTACAGTAGTTTTTACTCCGATATGCCTTGTGTCAAATTTTCCACACAAGGTTCAAGACGTGAAATCAGGATCACCCTCCATTCCCTTCCTCATCTCCTGTCCCCTTGCTCTTGTCAAACAACATCAGCAGGATTCAAACGTTTGCTCTTTACGTTGACACGGACGAAGACCTTTCTGCTTATGTACCGAAATTTCTTTCCCTTGAGTAATCAAAGAATGTTCTCTTCCGTTCTTCACATGGTCAAGATGTGCGACACTCAGTTTTACTTCGTGACGTAATTAACGGTTTGTCAAAAATATTTTCCTGTACTCCTATAAGGATGATTCTCTCCACTCCTCTAATACAGACAAGCATTAAAATGTCCAGATGGAAGCAGAAATCTTTGTTTTGCATATCGAGGCTAGGATTTTTCTGATATTTACACCCGCACAATATATATGAGCTATATTGCCGTAGGCTAGTTTTCGAAAGATTTCTGATCTCACCTCTAGACTGCATTATGTTCTTGGAACCACCGTCAAAAGCGAGGTAATCTCAAAGTTTCTATCTCAGCTACAGAGCTGACTGAAGTCTTAGAAATTTCGCCCAAACCGATACCGTGTTTAAAACTTCCTCTTGTTCTGAACATTATAATGTAACTGGAAAGCAATGCAAATCTACAATAGTTCCGTATGATATATTTACGGGATAACGCAAAAGAAGTAGTACATTCTTTGACTAATCTCAAATTTGTCTTACCACAGTAGACACACTAGGGTACTTCCTAGGAATCTTACATTATGGGTGGAAGTGGAAGAAACTGGAAAAATTGGAAATAAGGAGACTTCGTAACATCATCACTTCATGTGATTCTTGATTTTCAATTGTTTATAAATGGTTTGTTAACTGTATTTTGTGCATACTTCGGTACTGTTTAAGTTTATTTATGATATTTTACTAAATAAGGGCCATTTCTACCTGTATAACGTAAAGTGAAAGATATTGTATGGTTTATTGATAGGTGAATAATGTCGATAGCTAGAACCATAACGAGAGGATAGGATAAGCTGTAGGAAATCCCTCTGTGTGAGGGAGACAAAAGACCGCGAAAGCAAAAGGTAAAAGTCGTGAGGAGAGTGCGCCAGCTGAGAACAACGTACCAGTTGGTCGTTAGCCATGTGCACAACTTGGTAATCAGAAGAGGAGCCATTTGAGATAACCGTACATAAAGGGTGGGGCTATGTTTTTGGAACACTCGCCGACCCCAAAGCATCGCTTCGCATCGTCGCCTTCAGGCAAAGTGCTGTTTTATTAAGTAGTATAAAATAGCAGTGGCCAGTATTTATTGTATATCCTTTTGTGAAGTAAAGGTCAAAATTCAGTTTAAGTTGGACCGATTCCGAAAAAGTACCTTGGCGTTATAATCGTAAAGAAAAGAGTCTCTAATTTACCCTAACAAAAACTGTCAGATTATAGTGAATGCTTGAGACATAATTTACTGATAGAGAAACTCTAATAAGGTTTCTAGTCAGTTATTTTGCCTTACGGAAAAGAAGTTTGAATTTAAGAAACCATTAAGTTTTAGGTAGACTACAGTTTGATTGCGACAGCACTGTCCTGCAAGTATTTAAGGTAAGTGTTTTAATTTCGTTTATAATTTCATTATTTTACGTGCCACAAGCGTATATCTGCCTATGTGAACTCACGCTAATGCAGCATCAATGTAAAGAAAAAAGACCTGCCAGTTAATTTCCACAATAGCGTTATATGCTGCTTTATTCAGATATATAGTGATTATTTTCGTACTCGTTAGTTTGAAGGAATAGTTTTATTGTTAATTTGTATCCTACACTGAAGTACACAATCGATGAGAGTGAAAAGTTGAAACCATGAAATAATTTCGTCTTGTAACAGTTAGTGAATAAATTTACTTACTTTTGGTTTAAAATTTTACAGTACTCCTTTTTATTAAAATGTGTGTCCGATTTGGATTGACCACTGTTGTGCAACTTTACTAAATCTTGTAACAACAGCTTGGTGTGAGCTACCGGAAATGCTTCACAATCTGCGTTTTCTTATGTAGTGACTAGCGACTCCACCAATACTTCACAATTGCTAATATGTATGAGAATTGGATATAAGTCCTAATTCCTTTACCCCTTCCTCCCCTCCCCCTCTCGCGTATGCTCTTCCATCTCCTTCTGCATCTTCTTTTGGTCCATCTGTTCCTCCTCCCTCACCTCTTTCCGTCCCACCCCTCCTTACCCCATCTGTATCAAACCCCGCTTTTCTCCCTCTCTATCCACCTCTCCTCCTTCCCCCTCTCTATGACCATTTCCTCGCCGCGCTCCTCTCTGTCCATTTCCTCTTCCCGCCTTTCACTGACAGTAAGCCTTCTTGTTTATCGTTATTGTAGACAAAATCTTAATCGGGAACTGAGGCCGCTTAAAACGAACGGAAAAAACAGGGAAGTTGACTGGTACATGGTGTACGAAGGAGGCCTCTCCAGTTGCTGGAGCCTTGAGGTCAGCAGCTTCAACGACAATATTTCGATTAATTGTAATATGCGAATCGGTACGATTACCAAGTTTCAGACGATTCAGATCCCCTAACAGTAATATTCCCCGTTTCTTGTTAAAACCGACTACAAGAAAGAAAACAGAGCACATTATTGTGTATACAGCTTCTACTTAAAATCATGTTTTTGTGCGTACAATTTTTGTTCAGAGTTATGTATAAGAAGAAGGAATATAATATCGAAGAAACAATGAGTCTAAAGGTTTAAACGTCCTACTATCGCCGTTCAAACTAACTGCCAGAAAAGAAACGAAACTAGACAACTTCACAGCACTGCATAGGCATGTTCTTTCTCGCAGGCGCTTTTAATAAAAAAACCTGTATATTACTGCAGTCGGAATGTTTTCGTGGAAGTTATGCTCTAATATCTTAACAAATAACATAATACTCGAGGAAGTGGGGAAGTGACGTGTGTCCGATTGTTTGTCCTTAAAAGCAATAGAACTCGTTTTAAGCGTATCGTTACTCGCTCATTACGTTATCGATGATATCGTTAAACTCGTGTGAAACCTAGCGGCGTTCATACGACTATAATACTGTCATGTACACTTTAATCTCAAGCGGCTTCAATAATGAAATAAAACAGAAAAGTTACTTTTTAATTATTTATTGTCGAAGCTACAGACAATATTTTATATATGCAAAATACTACTTATGTATTTTATGTAACTGATAAGCGAAATGAGAAAAATGTTTTCAGTTCTTCAATCAAGTAAAAAAAAAACCTGTGCTTCATAGTAGGAACCCAACTATTAACTCATACAAAAACATAATTTTTGCACTACATATGCGAGGCGCACGACGGCTGTGAAGTGTTTTGTTACATTAACGATTACGATAAATCGGCAAGAGTGAAAAAGTACCGCATTTGAATATGACAACTTTTATATACTTCTTTTATACCGGACGAGATCAAAAAAACAATAACCATTAAACTGAATCATTTTCAGATTTAAAAACCCGTGTGTTTGCATTATCATCAGGGATTAATGTGCAAAACACGGACCAAGAAGTAAGATCTAAAATATAACAAACAATAATCACCTAAATCATCGAACTACGCACTTAAAATTCATCAAGGAGGATATATACATTACTCTCCTCACAATAAACATTAACACAGAATTTTCCCATTCCAGAAACATTTTAAATGAAACTAAATTTACACAACAACAAAGCTTCTTCAACACAAACCATGTTCACTAAATAGTAACTGCTGTGACGACGCACGCACATCCTTAAATCTTCAGAAAACCACTGAACAAGCCGAGCACAAAGGAAAGTACGGTAACGAGTTGCATCCCGCATGCCGAATCGAATGGCAACGCCGTACATTCCGTATCCGTACGATTCGTACAGCATTTGCCGTTGCCGCATTTCAGTATACGCAAGCTTCGTATTGGTTCCCGTTTCAGAGATCGTATCGATAGATGCGAGAAACGAAATATATTTATGAGTAACGATTCGGTACTTCGAGTCGACCAAAGTACTCGTTACTCAGAACCGAATACATAGGGTTTGCTACATCTCTGATACCCACTGTCTACCTGCACATCTATCACAGTAGAATGTACAAATCTGAAGTTAATTGGCCAAGACAATTTCCACTAAAAACGTTTTCCTATTAAATATATGAAATGTATATAGCCTATGACTGTCCAAATGTGTATTAGAGTACTATAAAAATATGAAATACATCGATCAAGAACGTATCCAGATTTTTTAAATAAATTTTTCGCTTTATGTCTTATTATTAATGTATGTATATTTATACACCATATGTATTACAAAATACGTAGACAATGTCTAGTCAAACTTTTATTAGAATATCATGTAAAAATTTGAAAAACTGCTCAAAAAGTTTTCGAAATTGTTGATAATAGTGTTTCTCTTTTATATATAAACTAAAGTAGATCAATCAAATGCTTTTCGAGATATTTGCTTCTAACTTTTCTCCTTCATATATCATTATATAAATATTTATACTTCATGTATACTGTAAAAATGTGGGCTACTTCTGTCCAGATGTTTAGTAAATATATACGGGATGATCAGAAACAGTCTGAAAAGCTTGTAAGGGTGTTGTGGGTAAGATTGAGCTGAGAAATAACTGTTAAGAAAAAAATTTGATGGGTTGCACCGTCTCCGATCTAATTAGCATGGAAGTCATCCAATCAAGCCGCTGCGCGAGTAACTTCGAACGCCCCGCCAGAGACGGTATGCCCAAAATTGTGCTTCGCTCAGTTTCCTAAAACCGATCAAAAGAATGCTACAGGAATTAGACATGGGATGGTACAAGGATCGACTCCGAGCCAAAGGCTGAGCAGTCTCATGCTCTGTCATTTACACTATGAGAACAACTAAATGCCGGCCGGAGTGGCCGAGCGGTTCAAGCGCTGCAGTATGGAACCGCGAGACCGCTACGGTCGCAGGTTCGAATCCTGCCTCGGGCATGGATGTGTGTGATGTCCTTAGGTTAGTTAGGTTTAAGTAGTTCTAAGTTCTAGGGGACTAATGACCTCAGAAGTTGAGTCCCATAGTGCTCAGAACCATTTGAACCATTTTTGAACAACTAAATGTATCTGGCGGGTAGCTGGATTTTGCGTACCCGTGGGCGGAGTTAAGCTCTAAAGTGGTTAAATGGAAATGCCGTGCGGCTAGCGCCTCCCGTCGGGTAGACAGTTCGCGTTGTGCAAGTCTTTCGAGTTGACGCCACTTCGGCCACTTGCGTGTAGATGGGGATGAAATGATGATGATAAGGGCAACACAACACCCAGTCCCTAAGCGGAGAAAATCTCCGATCCAGCCGGGAATCGAACCCGGGCCGTCAGGTATGACATTCCGTCGCGCTGACTTCTCAGCTACCAGGGGCGGACGCTAAAGTGGCTGATAGGTTTTCTCATCAATTAGTGACTCAACCGGCAGAGATACGTACGACTTAGTTACGCAGCAGGGTTACGTGCCACACCTGATTTAGCTAAGATTTATCTGTGAATTCATTCTGTCCATACTCGGTAACAAGGAAACGCTTTACGCGAGGGTAGAAAAGGATACGTCACAGTGTGAACAGAACGATTAAGTGACGTCTAATATACTCCGCAAAGTATTGTGAAGTGCGTGACAGACGCTATTTAGCAGTGTATCATACGTTAGAATTTCTTCTCGTTTCAGTCACTTGTAGGATGCTGCGAGAATGACTGCAAAAAACTTCATGTCTTTACAAGTCGTTATTCTCAGCTAATTGTGTGATTTGACTGTGTTCAATTGTGCTCAACTGAAATGAAGTGATAGGGCACTACTTCTGCGTCCTATAAAGCTCACAGTCTTTCATTTCTTAACATTTGAAGGAGGTTGCCTATTTTTGCACCACTCTGAAGTATGATCAAAATTTCACTCGATATCTGAGCAGTTTTTTAACGATGGTGATTCGATACCGGCAACTACATCATTTGAGGTTATTATTATTGTCAGTCCGATCCAGGAAAAGCTACAGGAACTTTGATAACGAAATTGCACCATATGCTGCAACAACAGCGTGGTTTGCAGAAACAAAATCGCCGGTTATTAAGCAAAGAAATTATCGTAGGTTGTATGGATGTGATTCACCTGATGTGAATACAATTAAGGAATGGTTTCGGAAGTTTATAGCAATTGGAAGTCTTCTGAAACATTCTGGTCGTACACCTCGTAGTATTTCGTAATGCCTAGTTTACACGACGACCCTAGGTTGCAGGCAACTGCGCTACCAACCACCACGCATGCGTTCCGCGCGGTCGCGCAACTCGTCGGTGGAACTAAACACTTTCGGCGTGTTCCACCTTGGGCGACACTAGTGGCATGAGTTTTCAGGTTATGTGTGTTCGTAGATTGTAGGCAAACCGAAATATGCAGTGAGGAACGGAGAATAATGTTCGCTTTCTAGATATCTATGCTTTGCATAGGTGTTCATAGGATTTCCGTGATGCTGATTACAAAAATAAGCAACATATTGCCGCTTCCGAGACCTTCAAGTGCGATTAGAACACAGATAGTTGGACAATATCTGAGCTGCAGGGCATAATTTATTGACTTATGGAGCATATATACAACTGAATTAAGAAAAATACAAGCAAATGTATTTCTAGCTGTGGAAATGCTCTCATCTACAAGACTAAAATACCATATTTCGAGTAGGCCGACTATTTTTTTAAGGAATTTTTTTGACAGGAGGGAAGGCTAACCCAAATCGAGAAGCTGCATACTTTATTCATTATTCACCTATTTAAAACGTCACAGCAATGCTCCCCATTCACATATGTTTAAATTTTGAAACATTTCCACTGTACAGATCTGTCTTCAAGAGAGTAGTTTGCAAACCATTATCTTCTTAATACGGCCTGCTTCGAATAATTACTGCTGTTAATATTAATAATTATTACTGTTGTTGTGTACATAGTTCCGCGTAGTCAGCGCATACACAACTTTCCCACTAGAGCACGCCCCGCTAAGCACAACAGCGCGAGTACAGCGCTCGTCCGTCTCCGCACTACGAGATGGCGCTGCCTTAGAGATGGACCAAATTCTGCTTCCGCCGACCCGCGTATTAATATGTAACACAGCCAATGAAATTGCTGCTAACGTAGAACCTTTTCTCCTCGTGGAACACACTCGCGCAGTGATACCTGAACGCACAAGGTATTATAACGAGTGTACAGACCTCCGATCAGTCAGTCTGCATTTGTCTGCACCAGTCTGCAATTGTATGCGCCAGTCTGTACCAGTCTGCATTAGTCTGTACCAGTCTATAGTCAAGTTTCAGTCTGCACCTAAGAAGATTATCATATTCCTGTACATAGCCATGAAGATAAATGTATAGACACTTTATCAAGTATCAGAGATATGTGAGAATAGGATTAACTTACCAAGACCAAAGGAACTTCAGATTGTCAGTTGTAAACAGCATCCAGAATCAAGTTAAGTAATTTCTATGCTGTTTATCATTTTAATAAATGTGTGTGAAAATTAATCAAATTCTGTTTAAAGTTGGTCACCGTCAATCTGCTACTCTAAGCGTGCAGATGGCATTTCTATCGTCTGTCCTAACGGCAGAAGATAAACACGCCACGATAAGACCACAAGACATATTGCTGACACTCGCCTACTTCGTTAGAGGGACAAGTCAAATAATCTGATGGTGTGTGTACCGAAGGTCTTGCAGTGCGCACACTACAACTGTTAATGTAAATAATTATTGGTATTAATGAAAAAGCGTCATCATCAACTAAAACCGCATCATATAGTATGCCAAGTGCTCTCGATTGTAACGCACTCAATGTGATACGTAATTTCAGTTCTGGCGACAGTGCTTCATGCATTACAGTATCTTTATTCGTTATCGCATAATGAACTCTATTCAGAAGAAACGTGAACAGTTCTGGTGACATTCTAAGATAATTAAAAGAACTTCTTGTGTCTTCCATTACGGTACAAATTATTTCAGCGAGGACGCTGAGCAGCCGAGATGACGTCTATTCTTATCCAGTCACGAATCGAAACACGTGTCTTATTTTTTACTTATGCAACGATTCCACGCAAAAAGCTTTATCTGCATCATAACTCGTGCGACGTGCAGCTTCCGAAACTTTCAATTCAGACACGACTCAGTAACCCGCAAAACGACGAAACTGAAGTCTATACTGGTTTCGCCCTGTCTACAGTCAAATCTGAAACCATTTGCATGCAATTGATTCAGTATTTTACGGACTATAAGACGCTACGGACTATAAGACGCACCTTAATTTTTAAGCAACTCTTTAAAAAATAACATTTTTACCATTTTTATTTTTAGACTGCGAAGCCAGATTTTAAAAAATTCTTTGTTTATAAGACCGAAGTGATCTTTAAAATCCCTGAAAATCGTCATCTGATCTTTCTTCTGCTTCTTCTTTTTCTTCTTCTTCGTCTCCGTTGTCTTCTTCATATACTTGGTGTGTCCGTAAGAGCACGCAAAAAAGTAAACGGACATAAAGAATGCTCCGCTGAATATTTTGAGGTAGGAAACTGGTGGTCGGGGAAGCCAGCTTAATGAAATATAGAAGTAAACTTGTCTACCTCTTTGTCTACCGTTACTGTTTTCCAGCTTGTTTATAACTAACATGCTTACAAGTTTACACGTACAGTACTGCTTTTTTAGATGTACATTCTTTATTTCCTGCAAGGAAAGGGCAACGAGCCTGACTACCAGGAAGTTATGATGCAGTAGGCCATCTGAATGGCCACCTGTACATGAGGTTCGTGCCGAGAGCTCTTCCTGAGCTGTTGAAGAACGTACCGCTAGCTGTTCGTGAGAGGATGTGGGTACAATATGACGGTGCACCGCCTCACTCCAGTGTGAATATCCGCAACCATCTCAATGCTGCATTTCCTGGTCACTGAACTGGAAAGGGAGGTCCTACTGCATAGCCTGCGAGATCACCTGACTTGAATCTCTGTGATTATTTCCTTTGGGGATATATAAAGTCTCTTGTTTATGAGAACCCAGTGGATACGGAGATGGAATTAGTTGCCAGAATTGTAGCTACCTGCGACGTGATTCGAAACACACCAGGGATATTTGTCAGGGTGCGTCACAACCTTATTCGTCGATGTCGTGCTTGCATTGTGGTTGATGGCCGTCAGTTTCAGCACATTTTGTAAGATACAGTAGAAATTGAGTCAGTGAGGGTATTTGCAGTTAACTGTAACTAATACAAATAAAAAAGTACACAGTAATGTATTTTTATTTCTATTATCTCCTTAAAGCCGGCCGCTGTGGCCGAGCGGTTCTAGGTCCTTCTGTCCGGAACCGCGCTGCTGCTACGGTCGCAGGTTCGATTCCTGCCTTGGGCATGGATGTGTGTGATGTCATTAGGTTACTTACGTCTAAATAGTTCTAAGTCTAGGGGACTGATGACCTCAGATGTTAAGTCCCCTAGTGTTTGAGGCATTTGAACCATATCTCCTTAAGCTGGCTTCTCCGACCCCAAGCTCCGTAACAGAAATTTTTCAGTGCAGCATCCTCAATGCCTTGTTAAATTTTTGAACTCTCTTACGGGAACACCCTGTACAAGATAGTCTTCACTATCAACGAGAAAGTTACTTATGCCGCACTTCTTCCACAATTTAGCAGTAATGTCTTCTCTCACTCTGGTCAACAACTGTTTTATCCACTGACACAGTTCTTTGATTGTAGGTAGTTTTGAAGCTGCTTAGGCGTTAATTCATGTTGGGTTTCATCCATCATCCATTTCTTAAATTCCTCTTTCTCACGTACACGTTAAACGGTTTATTTGTCGAGACATCAAGAGGTTGCAACTGTAAATCCACCCGCAATAACAACAAGCTCTGTGTTTTTCGTTATGATTTTCTCTTTCACAGAATTTTTCGAACGACAAATAAACTGATCTCGCACAAGAAGAGACCTCTTCTTCAGTTAAGCACCTTGCCTTCTCTCCCAAACATTATTGATCCATAATTTCATACCAGCCTCCTCCATCCAACCTTTGTCAAGTACTTGAACAGCAGCAGCTGGCGGTATGTCAGAAGGTAGTAGTAATTGACGGAAAGTCATCGAGTGAAACAGAAGTGACTTCTGGCGTTCCCCTATGTAGTGTTACAGACCCTCTGCTGTTCCTCATCTATATGAACGATTTGGGAGACAATTTGAGCAGCTGTCTTCGGTTGTTTGCACATGACGCTGTCGTTTATCGACTAATAAGGTCTTCAGAAGATCAAGAAAAGCTGCAAAACAATTTATAAAAGAAATCTGAATGGTGCGAAAAGTGACAGTTAATCCTAAGTAACGAAAAGTGTGAGGTCATCCACATGAGTGTTAAAAGGAACTCGTTAAACTTCAGCTACACGATACATCAGTCTAATCTAAAAGCCGTAAATTCAACTAAATACCTAGGTATTACAATTACAAACAATTTAAATCGGAAGGAACACACAGAAAATGTTGTGGGGGAGGCTAACCAAAGAGAGCATTTTATTGGCAGGACACTTTGAAAATGTAACAGACCTACTAAGGAGACTGCCTACACTACGCTTGTCCGTCCTCTTTTAGAATACTGCTGCGCGGTGTGGGATCCCTACCAGATAGGACTAGACGGAGTACATCGAAAAAGTTCAAAGAAAGGAAGCATGTTTTGTATTATCGCGAAATATGGGAGAGTGTCACAGAAATGACACAGGATTTGGACTGGACATCATTAAAAGAAAGGCGTTCTTTGTTGCGTCGGAATCTTCTCACGAAATTCCAATTACCAACTTTCTCCTCCGAATCGAAAATACTTTGTTGACACCGACCTACATAGGGAGGAACGATCACCAAGATAAAATAAAGGAAATCAGAGCTCGTACGTGTTCATTTTACCCTTCTGTGCGATATTCGACATTGGAATAATAGAGAATTGTGAAGGTGGTTCAATGTACCCTCTGCCAGGTACTTAAATGTGATTTGCAGGGTATCCATGTAGATGTAAATGTAGATGTAGAAGGTTTTAGCATTGTTTTGCTCTTGAAAATTAACATTGGATTAAGGTTAGTACCATCAGCACAATATTAAAAGACAACAGTATAGTGCATCTTTTCAAGTCGACTTGTGTTTGTAGTTAGTCTTAGCCCATTCACGGTAACATTACTCGGCACATCAAATGTTAACTTATTCCGTATTCACTGTTTGGCTTAGTTCCACACTGATTTTCTTTCTGTGTTGAACAATACTTTTTCTTCATTGTCTTGGGGCTTTTTCTGAGATGTTTTGGTTTTGGTGCGCATACTAACTCCATGATGCTTCATAAACCTATACCACTAACCAACTCCATCCTTGAACTCTGGTAAGTTTCACTGTAGCGCTTCGCAGCTTATTTTCATCGCATCGGTGCACTGCTGTTGCCAGTTGAATCCAATATTGCCAGATAGAGATAGGTGTCCCGCGGCATCGAATATGTGCCCATACTTAAAACTGGTCAGAAATTTAAATCAAACACTCGACAGGTTTGTATTAATTGAGAATATAAGACCGGCCGGGGCGCCCGAGCGGCTCTAGGCGCTAAGGTCTGGAACCGCGCGACCTCTACGCTCGCAGGTTCGAATCCTGCCTCGACCATGGATGTGTGTGGTGTCCTTAGGTTAGTTAGGTTTAAATAGTTCTAAGTTGTATGGGACTGATGACCTCAAAAGTTAAGTCCCATAGTGCCCAGAGCCATTGGGATCAATTTGAGAGTATAAGACGTATCTAAATTTTGGAGGTAATTTTCGAAGAGAGAAGTGAAGTATATAGTCCGTAAAATACGATCTTTCCCCATCTTCTTTGCCTTCTTTTCTGAAAAATTACTATTACATAATTTTCCATTTTCTAATTTAGTTTATTATAATTTCAAAAAATGATCACAGCTGTATCTTAAACAAAGACACAAAGCTCCACGTCCACGTGGTCCTGCATGGTCATCGGTCCCACGGCCGTAGTTGTGTTGTGAAATAACGTTGCGCGGCACGGGCCTTGAGTACCGGCTATTAAAGCCGTCTTTATTCCAGAGGAATAATACATACATGAAATGATTTGATACGTAGGTGTACAGTACCTGGCCAGTACCCCCACCGCAGTGGGAGCTTACATTGGGCGATACACCTCAAATGTATATGTTACATAACACGGGAAGATAGACATACACATAATAAATTAACTAACTGCGGAAGAAACAAGAAAGTGGAACAAAGGCAGGATTGCTCCTGTGACAGAGCGCAGGAGTCAGGGAGAGAGAAGCCAGCACTCTACCCAACGACAGCCCTGGGCATCGGGCGCTGTGCCATCATAGGGTCAAAGATCCTGAACGATCCGCAGCACGACGTCGGTACCCTGGACGAGATGATGGAGAACTCCCATTCCTTGAAGCCTAGATTCAGGAGGTCACTCGCGGACTGTGGGGACCAGGTCCCCCTCCAATTCAAGGTGGACGACGTATAGGTGACACTCTGGACGGCGGGACGCAGGTCGAGGACGTCACGCCTGATGGACGGCGTGTTGTATTTCGCCGTCTTCTGCTGGTGGCACCTGTCGAGCTGGAGGTGGTCGCTGACTATCTGGGCGTCGACTATGTGGGTCTGGCCGTCTTTGACCTCGACGATGTCAGGCTTGCGGAGTCCTTCCGGTGCTCGAAGGTGGGGCTCCACCGAAACGTCGAATCCCATTTGCACGAGTCCACGAGCGAGGTACTTCACAACAGCGTCGTGACGTTTCACGTGGGACCCGTGCGTTTGTCCGCAAGACTTGATGACGTGGTTGGCGGTCTCGACGGTCATGCAGCCCACACGGCATCGGCGGTCAGCCGCGAGCCGTGCGCGCGAGACCGTGCCGCGCCTTGGAGGGCAAGGCGTTGATGCGGACGCGGATGGCGTAGATGAAGTCGAGCCCAGAGGGGAGACGACTGTCGTCGGTGACCTATTGGTGCTGCCCCCGGATGGCGGCAGACTCGGAGAGGCCGCACCGTCGAAGGCACCGTGTAGGCCGGCCTCATCCGACGTCGTGAGGAGATGGCTTTCCCACGTCAAATACCGCTCGAACGCCGCGACCACGCGCTGCACCTCGCGCAGGCCTCAGCCATCCGCAGCTGTCCCAAACTTCTGCAGCATCAGGAGCCTGGCCTGCCGTAGGGTACGGCCCATCCAGTGGGCTGATAGAATGCCGAGGCCCCCATGGGCTACAGGAGAGTGCGAGCAGGCCAATGGGGTGTCCGCCGGGAGGTGGAACCATCTTCTGACGACTGCTCGCACTGCGGTGTCCGTAGCGTTCAAGGCACCGATCCGGGTGCGATTGAGGGCCAGCCGATGATACAGGCCCGGCAGCAGCACATGGACGAGGGCGTATAAGCGCTGTTTCAGCTTCAGAAGAGCCCGGGTGATGACGTCCTATTGTTCCTGCCGAAGGCGGCGAGGATGGAACAAGCACCGACCAGAAGAGAACTGCAGCACCAAGTAGCGGAAGGTCTTACTCACACGTAGGGCCGTCATAGTGGCGTTGCAAGCTGTGAAGGTGACGGAGTCGTCTACCTTCACCTTCTTCTCGTGGCCAGAGACCACTAAGCCGAGGGTGAAACACTTTCGTGCGTTGATTTGCAGCCCCATATGGGCGAGGGCTGCCATGGCTGCATCGATGAAGGACTGCAGGTCCCTCTTCGTCGGTACGAACAGCAGGACATCATCAGCGAAGGCCGCAGCGTTGTCTCTGCGACCTAAAATCCGGTTCCTATGTAGGAAAGCAAGGTGCTGAGCATTACATGGACGGCGATGTTGAAAAGGAGGGGAGAGAGGGTCCCCATGACAGCTGCACGGCCACGCTCACGGCGCCGTCTTCCGTTATCACCGTCGTCCTGCCCCTGTAGCAGCTTAACGTAGTCGGCAAATTCACTCGGGAGGCCACGCGCTTTCATTGCGGAGCGTAGGGCAGCACCCGGAGGATTAGTGCCGAGGTCCAGTGTGCCGGCCTTGGTGCGGATGGTTTTTAGGCGGTTTTCCATCTGCCTCGGTGAATGCGGGCTGGTTCCCCATATTCTGCCTCAGTTACACTATGTCAGCGATTGCTGCGTAAACACTGTCGCCACGTACGCCACGTACACCTTATTTACTGTACCATGCAAACATTTGGGGTACACTGGTCTGAGACGTTCCCAGCGGAGCGGTAGGGTGGGGGTGGGGGGCTGTGGGGTGTGGAGGGGGGAGATGGGGGGGGGGGGAGGGGTGGAGAGTTTACTGGGGGTAGAACGCACTATAACCCAGGGATCGGTGTGGAGCGGCGCTGGGCTGATGAGGCCTGTTGTGGGTTTGTGAACCGCTGAGGGCTACGGCGGGACAAAGCCTCTCCGTCATTTCAAGATCCCCGTTTCAGTAACAATACACCGGCTAAGTGGACTGAATGGAGCACTATAGCCCACACAAAGTTTATCAGATGGTGGGCCCTAGTTGTCTAAAAGCAGTCTACAAAAAAAATTCACGCTCGTTCTCTTAGTGGAGATAACTCTCGTAATGAGTTTTCCCCGTCTGAACTGGCTGATGACTCCTACTTGTTGATCATCTGAAAACGAAATGACACATACAGTTAAGAATCTAAGAAAAGTGAGCCAACAGCTACGTTCGACACAAAGGCCACAAGAGCTCGCATTGTAGACTGTTCCGTTTTAACGAGAGGCGACCACATTACAACGGATCGGGCGCGGCGACAAGAATCGAGCCCCGCCGACAAGCGGCTGGCATGCGCGATACACCCGATACCCCGAGGACCGCCTCCTGCCCGAGCGAGAATAAATTATGTGCGCCCAGGAAGAAAGGCACCGCGCAGTGGCTGCGCTTCCGCGGGCGCTGCCTTGTTAGTAATTGATTGGCATGCGCCATTACTGTCCGTGTCGGGCTCCCGACAGGCGCTCATTAAAATACCTGCGTCATGCTGCCCCTGTCCAAATTAGGCCGGCCACGAAAAACACGCATCTTCGTTGTTAGCCCCGCTAACAAATGACGGCCGCGCCGCGCTGAAATAATATACAGTAATAATATAACGAATGACGCGGGCGGCGGCGGTTGGCAGCCGAGACGGCAGTGTGGGAGAGCACAGAGAGATAGAGAGAAGCGCGCGCGTGTTTTAAATAGCCGGCGCGCTAGAGACTGAATATGCAGGAAATTTGTTAATTAGCCAGCCGCTACAGCCGCCAGCGACGCGTGGAATTGATTCGTCCGCGGGCCCGGAATCCGGAGGTGGAGAAGCATTTCGGGATTTTCGGCGCCTCCGCCGTAATTAAGATATATATTCAGCGCCACTGCATAGCGCCGCCGCCTGCGTCTCGTCAGCGAATCTGCCCGACGGGCCGCTAATGCGCAGATATTTCGGTATTCTGCCGACACGGTAAGGCCCGGTGCCAACGAGTCGCTCAGACCTGCTGGTAAGTCCGCAGCAACGATTTCCGTCATTATAATGTTTGGAAGGCTCTGGCGTCCCGTTTGGGTCAGTGTTTTAGCATCTAGGAACCAGGCACGACAAAGTAGTGCTCGTCAGTTGCACTCAAATTTGCACTAAAGGTTGTACCTAGAGTTGCGCTCTACCAAAATTGTTATTCGGTAGTTTTAGTACGCTTCATAACTCCCCGTCTGAACGGGCCTCGTAGGGCCCAACTGTACCGATCGACGGTCGTCTTATCCTCACTCCAGAGGCGTCACTGAATGCGAATGTGGAGAAACATGTAGTCAACACACCACTCCCCCGGCCGTTGACAGTTTTCGTGACCGGAGCTACTGCTCCTCAATTGGTCTCACAATGGCTGAGGGCTCCCCGGTTACCAACAGTGCTCAGCAGACCCGGAAGTCACTCATCCAATTGTTAGCCAAGTGGTCACTGCGGCATAGTTGTTAGACTACTCTACATAAATGGCGTAATAAATGATAGGATCACCGGTAGTACTGGTAGAACTGGTAGATAAACAAACATAAATCAATGTGTAAGACACAAACTGAGGGCAGACTTTTCTTCTGTTTTTTTTTTCGTTTGTTTGACTGTGTGCTTTGCACGTACGTAGAACCGCAAATTATTCAGTGTTAGTCCATCGTGTATTTTATAGCCTTACAGAGGGTATATTGTATTTTATAAGTAACTTCTGCACTTTTATGTATCCAAAGCAATTACTTTCTGGCCGGCCGGAGTGGCCGAGCGGTTCTAGGCGCTAGCCCGAGGCAGGATTCGAACCTGCGACCGTAGCAGTCCCGCGGTTCCGGACTGAGCGCCTAGAACCTCTAGACCACCGCGGCCGGCGAAAACTAAAAACATATACATAATTACCAATGTTACTTGTGCACAGTAGGACATTCTTCATCATGGTCAAAGGCAAGAATTTCCTGTTATCTCTGTTTCCACACTCATTGACTCACTGACTGACCATCGCCCATCCAAAACCGCCAAGGATAGAAAATTGAAATTTGCACCGTGTGTTGATCTTATACTATAGGTGTCGTTTAAGACGGAATTTTTCGATATTCCATCCCTAAGGTGGTGAAATAGGGGATGAAGTTTTTTTGTAGCTAGACTTACGAAAATTGGTATTTGGTTTACCGGTCAGAAATAAAGAAATACGTGTTTCAGCATTTTTCGAAATTCAACCAATAAGAAGATAAAAAAGTGAGTGAAATGTTTTTGGAAGTAAATCATTATTAACGCCCTACAAAGCATTTTGAACCTACATTTGTGAAAATTGGTATTTGATTTCTCAGTTACAAATTTAGAAAAAGGAGTTTCACTGTTTTCGAAATTCGACTGCTAAGGGTGTGGAATGGGGGATGAAATTTGTAAGAAAACATTTTGTTTCATTAACAAAATTTTGAAGCTAAGTCTATGAAAAATTGGTATGTTTCTTTGCTTAGATGTAAAGAAATATTTGTTAGGGGGAACAATGATTCAATAGTAATATCTCCACAAGAACATAAAAAGCATGATTATGAAGCTAGACGTAAGAAAATTGGTATTTGGTTTGTAGCTCAGAAATAAAGAAATACGTGTTTCAGCATTTTTGGAAATTCAACCACTAAGGAGGTAAAAAGGTGTGTGAAATCTTTTTGAAAGTAAATCATTATTAAAGTACTACAAAGCATTTTTGAACCCACATTTGTGAAAATTTTGGACTCCAGCTACCAGAATCGCTTTTTGGTCGGAGGTATATCAGATAAGACATTGCTTATATGGCCTTAATTAACGTGGAAGGTCTAGAAGATGCTGTAGTTTGTGAACAACATAAAAATTCGATTACATAAAATAAAAAAACCTGTGCAGACCATACTATGCAATCGAAGCAGGGGGCTCTAAGATAATTACTGATAAATGCAAACGTTGTTTATGAGTAACAGAAACATGTTTTATACAGTATACAGTATTGAAGCGATTTTAATTTTTTCGGCTTTTAATTTAATTTTACCTTTTTTTTAGGAAATTACTTTTTCTAGTGCTATACGATAAATGTGTATGGTTTGCTTTATTTTTACTACAGTATCCATCTATTTCACGTCACAAATCAACAATTTTTTTTAATAAAACTGGAATAAAACACTGACAACTCCAACGGTGCTGTAAATATTGTTTACTTTTGAGCAGTAGATAGGAGAATAACTATGTAAAGCAAAAATGTTCCGTATGTTCCCGGCCCCTTATATATTCTCACTCAACTTCTAGAGGATTCATCGCTTCCGGTTTTTAGAGAAATCTAGTAACATTTATTTAAAGAAAGCATTCGTTGTGAGGTAATGCTTGATAGGTATGCATCACACCTAATATATGGGCAATGCGGGTATGAGCCTAACTGACCAAAGCTACTAGGACAACTAGTGTGCTCTGCGATTACTTATGACTCTACGGTAGCCTGCGATAGTTCTACAAGTCTAATTGTTCTGTGTGTGTGGGTGCAACATTCGGTTATTTACATAGGCGGTCGCAATTGCGGGCGAAGAGGGGGGGGGGGGATGAGGAGGGAGGTGAAGTTTTGGGTACAGAATTCTAAAAAAAGGGTGTTAACGCGAAATTATTGCTTTTCTAAGGCGTGCTGATGGTTTCAGCGTTGTCTTGCTTTCATGGTGGATGTGACGATTTACAGAAAATGGTTAAAGTACAAACCCAAACCACTCGCTACCCCTTTCTCGTGCCGTCCTTATCGAGCTGAAGGAAGAGCCCACGCAACACTCCGGGACGCGAATTCTTGCACCTACTGTGAGCTTAAACAAACACAAACGCCCGGTACCTGCCCAACATCGCTCCGGGGTTTCCACAAGGATAGTCAATCTTCCAGCTGCTTAACTTCATCACGACAGTTGTTTGCGATAAAAGAAGAAGTCACGGCTTGCGCAGATCACGTGCGATTTTTCAGTCTAAGAGAGACTGTACAAGACTTTGAACAAAACGGTCTTTCAACTCCGCAGATGTTTCATCTGTCCCGCATCTCTGACCACAATGCTTCAATGGAAAATAAAAAGTACCAATTTTCGGCCTCAGAGGGTGGGGTGGAGGTGGGGGTTGAATGTGATAACTCAAGTTCTAAAACGTCTCCACTTCAAGAAGCAGGATTTTCTGAAACTCCATGATGTGCAACACAGCATAAGACGCTGTATTTCCTTATAATGTTGGTGTAAAATTTACTTACGGCGTTTCTTGCTCATAAATTGTGCAAACCACTGCTAGCGGAGACTGAAGTCTAAACAAACTTCCTGGTTCATATAAACTTTCTCAGTTTTTGCCTTTATACTTCCACTTATGGTGCATTGACGTTATTTGCAGTTCACCTCATTTTTGGAAACACAAGTATACTTATATGTGCTCTCGCTCAGCACAATATTTAGGTGTTTATTTTTGTTTATTTGTTTTTCATGTAGGTTGTGATTGTTGGCTACCTATGAATTTTTTTTAAGTAACATATAATTCCTTTGTGTGTGTGTGTGTGTGTGTGTGTGTGTGTTTTAGTGAGAGTGGGCAAGTGGAAGTGCGCTAGTGTAAATTATTGACGATGTCTTACACATGCAACAGAGATGCAAGCAGAAAGGATGGGTCTGAGAGTCGCCGTTCGATTTTTTTTTGTGGAGGGGGGGGGGGCAAGGGAGTACAGTAATTATAGGAAAAAAATTGGAATGAGATGGTGGTAGTCAATGGGGCCCGGTTATTGATGTTATTTTAAGTGGTCAGTTTGTTTCAGGAGTGTGTGGTTTTTTTTTAACAGGTTAGTCTGATCATTTATGAGTGGTTTATTTTCTGTTGTGTTTCTCTGAATGTGGTAGGTTTCTTGTAAGATGAGGAGGTGATTTTAGTTCTTGTTTGTCCTTGTGATTCCCATTCTGTGCCTCTACTGGTGGTTTTATGCTGGTGTTGATTGAAATGTCCTGCAAAAGTTAAATAATTTGTTCTATTCTTTGTATGTGGTGTCAGATGTCCTCCTGATTTGAGCTCTGTGTCTCCCACCGTACGTATTACATAATCATATGGTATATTCCTGATTTTTTATGTAGATCAGGTTTTGCTATTGTTTTTGGAAAGTACTTCTAAATTGAATGGTCTGTTTGGTGGGCTACTTTCACGCCTTGTTTTTTGAAAATGTTGGATATTCCGTGTAGGTATTTGTTGTTGTATGTAACTGCGCATCATGTTTTGTTTTGTGTTTCTGTCTCTCTTTATTATGAAGAAACAAAGAGTCTTGGTGGCAGGGTTGTAATTACCAACGACGCATTTTGCCTCATTCAGCATCTTCAGAATGGCTGATATTAGATGGTGTTAGGCACATCAGATAACGAGCATAAAAAACGGGCCATCCAGTAATTGCCCTCGTGAAATATTCTAAAGCAATGCGCGATGCCCTTGTTGAGACATGCAGCGTAGTCGAATAAATACAAAACATGCTCTGGCCTGCACAGATCCGTCACCATGCAAACATGTTGGAGGCGTAGTACACCGAATATGAGGAACTTATATCAATGGCCAGTATTGTACTCAGAAACTTATACCGCACTAAGCACGATCTGCGTTACAATTACTAACGATGGTATTGTAGCCAATACTGTACATGCAGGATGTGGAAAAAATATGGAAACACAAAAAGCAAAACACACTACCCTGACTAAAATGGTACAGGAGAATAGCTGGCATTCAAATCAGCTTCCAATGGTTTCGGAATGCATAAATAAAGGTACTGTATTGTTATCAAGCAACAAAATTTAGAAATTTGTGGTAAGCCGCTATGGTGGTGGTGGTTACTGTTTAACGTCCCGTCTACAGCGAGGTCATTAGAGACGAAACGCAAGCTCGGGTAAGGGAAGGATGGGAAAGGAAATCGGCCGTGCCCTTTCAAAGGAACCATCCCGGCATTTGCCTGAAACGATTTAGGGAAATCACGGAAAACCTAAATCAGGATGGCTGGAGACGGGATTGAACCGTCGTCCTCCCGAATGCGAGTCCAGTGTGCTAACCACTGCGCCACCTCGCTCGGTAGCTGCTATGGGACCAAACTGCTGAGGTCATCGTTCACTAGGCTTGCACACCACTTAATTTAACCTAAACTAACTTAAGCTAAGGACAACACACACACCTATGCCCGAGGGAGGGCTCGAACCTCCGGGGGGAGCAGCGCGAACTGTGGCAGGGCGCCACATACCGCGAGTCTACACCGCGCGGCCTCAAGGAAACAAGCTAAATGATGACAAGTTCAGGTAACGATGATGCAGGGGGTAGCGATTACGTTCGCTTCTCTCCAAAGTAGACTGCCGCGCGGTATTAGCCGAGCGGTCTGAGGCGCTGCAGTCATGGACTGTGCGGCTGAACCCGATGGAGGTTTGAGTCCTCCCTCGGGCATTGGTGTGCGTGTTTGTCCTTAGGTTAGTTAGGTTTAAGTAGTTCTATGTTCTAGGGGACTGATGACCTCAGCAGTTAAGTCCCATAGTGCTCAGAGCCATTTGAACCATTTTTGAACCCATCAACACTGACATTGGACTGTTGAAGACTGGAGACATGTTGCCTTGTCAGACGAGTCTCGTTTCAAATTGCATCGAGCGGATGGACGTGTACGGGTGTGGAGACAACCTCATGAATCGATGGACCGTTCTTGTCAGCAGGGGACTGTTCAAGCTGGTGGAGGCTCTGTAACGGTGCAGGGCGTGTGCACTTGGAGTGATATGGGAACCCTGATACGTCTAGATACGACTGTGACACGTGACACGCCCTTAAGCACCCTGTCTGATTACTGCATCCACTCATGTCCATCGTGCTTTCCGACGGACTTGGGCAATTCCAGCAGGACAATTCGACACTCCACAGCTCCAGAACTGCTACAGACTGGCTCCAGGAAAACTCTTCTGAATTTAAACGCTCCCACTGGGCATCAAACTCCACAGACATGAACATTATTGAGCGTATCTGGTATGAATTGCAACGAACTGTTCAAAAGAGATCTCCACCCCCTCGTACTCTTACCGATTTATAGTCAGCCTTGCAGGATTCACAGTGTCAGTTTCCTCCAGCACTACTTCAGACATTAGTCGAGTCCATGCCACGTCGTGTTGCGACACTTGTGCGTGCTCGCTGGTTCCCTACGCGACATTAGTCAGGTGTACCACTTTCTTTGGCTCTCCAGTGTATAACATTTAATCTCTGAGGAGGTCTGGTTAGATGTGAGAGACGGCCGGAAAGCCCTAGTCTCGTTAAATGAAATAAATGCTAAATAGATGTATGATAACATCACGTTTTCATTTATTTTATTTGTAAATAAAATCGAGAGCTATAGCGTTATCTATTTGACAGCTGGTACGTCGAAGTTGCTGAACAGACAAATACAAAGAAAAGATGGAATTTCGGCAAAGAAAAAGGAAATCAAAATTTAAAGCCTATCAAGACTTTCGAAATATTCAGAAAACTAGCAATACGCTATAGGGATAGAAGGGAAATATTCAACAAGAATTTTAAGAATGGAAGACTAAGACGGAAGTACCAAAGTTAAAAAGAGCGAAAATCATTGATGCAGTCTTCCTTCGCCGCCGTTCGTTCTATATGCTGAAAGAACAATGACAAATTAAGAGGAAGTTTCAGGTCTGAGGTGAAACTTCAGGGCGAAAGGATAGCAATGATGAGAATTACTGATGACATTGCTGCCCTCGTTGAAAGTAAGGAAGATTTACAGAACCTGTCGAGTGGAACCAAAAATCTGATGTCACAGAGTATGGACTGGAAGTTATTGAACGGAAGAGATAAGTAATGAGGAAAAGTAGAAGTGGAATTAGGGACATACATAACATCTAAATTCAGGAGCATGAAGTAGACGGAGTGAGCTCATTCTGTTACCTTAGAAAGAAAATAACGCAAGACTTACGAAGCAAGGAAGCAGACAAGCAGAGATAATGAAGATATTCCCCGCTAAAAGACGACTACTGCTACCAAATTTGGGCCTTAATATGAGAAAAAAAGTTCCAGAACATTCGTCTGGAACATATCATTACACTGAAGCAGAGCACTGACTGGAAAAACCGGCAAAGTGGAGAATCAACTTCTGAGATGTGGGACTCGCATCCTGAGGGTTCAATACATACTTAATTATGTACATAGACAAAACTAATAACATCGTGTGGCTGAATGGATTGGTCATTTTAAGCTGAGTGAAAGGTCGCAGCAGTTTCAGCTTGTATCTCATGGAATGTATCGTAAAGCCTTCATGAAACTGTGTTAATGGTTAATGTGTACAGCAATACTTGCTGCGGCCAATGTTCCTGCAATTTTAAAAGAGTCCGTATTTACTATGTATAATAAGATCGCTACTCAAAATAAATTTTCAGAATGGCATCTTGGACTTCTAATTTTTTAACTAATACCCGCCACACAGCGAAAAGGCATTGATTACCATAATAATTTTCAATTAGCATATCCCTCGATACGGATAAAGATTGAAGAAAACATGTGGAGGTTTCCGAAATTTGTCCAGTGGCAGCTCAGGGGTAATAATCATAGACGTGATCTATCCACACCAAATATCTCGTGATGCGTATCGACCAAGTATAACGACGACTTGACTACAGATTACAGGTAATGTGGCTATTTCGTATACGGACATCTGCACTGAGTTAGCTTATGAAGGTGTAAGAATATGAAACATTGCACTCGCTGTTGTTAATAATTGTTTTTGGCTGACTCGACGTCCCTCTTGTCCAAAGATTCTGCTTTTCAGCATTTTTCCTCTAAGTGACGTCCACAGCGGTCCGTCGTGTGCTGAGATGTCCAGCCATGATCGCCAGTTACGTTGACCCGGTGGTATTGAAAAGACGTCTGAGTCCAGTTGCTTTAAAGTGTCAGAATATTTAAATGCAATAAACAATAATGTACCATATTAACTGAATGTACAGTACAGTAGTCACATTTTCCGCAATGTCATTGGTGGATCTATGCCATTCCTGATGATTTGGATGTAAAATCAAAGATTAAATTTTAACTGAAGTTTACTTAATGCCCTGTATATTTATAAGATACATTTAATTTACGTCTATGGTCACAAACGGTTTGTTTACAGATTACCGGTTTCGGTTTATAACTGCCATCATCATATCTGTTTTATAAAAAACATGATCCTAATGAACTGCAGACATAGTGCCACCGTCTAATTTTAAATGTCAGTGTTTTTTAGCAACATTCTCAAGCGGAACTTCTCTTTGAGACTTATCAAAGACACCTGTTTTCTTCGCAAAGCCGTGTGTTTCTATATAATAAATGTTAAGGTATGTGTGATAGAATGCAGTTCAACATCTCTCCTTACTTGGCATTTTCCCTATAACTTCTCATTCTTTTAAAATAGCCTAATATTGTGTCCGGTTCTTTTAACAAGGAGTTACTCAAAGAGGAGACTGAACTCATTATCTTTAACACAATTTATGCAGTTTTTCACTGTAACTAATTGGGCTCTCACACTCAAGTATTCCTGGCGTATCCACAGATAATTTGTTTTTATCTTAAAACTTAATGGGATGCTGTAGACCAAGATAAAATATTGCAGACACGTCCATGTATGTGCACATCATTACAATATTTCACCTTAATAGAGTAAAG
This sequence comes from Schistocerca gregaria, assembly GCF_023897955.1. NCBI lineage: Eukaryota > Metazoa > Arthropoda > Insecta > Orthoptera > Acrididae > Schistocerca > Schistocerca gregaria. The sequence goes on along the minus strand of NC_064924.1, from coordinate 177,277,959 downwards.
GAATCTAATAACACTGAATTATATAATTTATGATGAGATAATACATAGATAGACACCAAGATAACACCTACCACTTTAGTACTAGTTCATATGCCAGCTAGCTACACAGATGTTGAAGAGACTGAAAAAAAGGTATGATGAGTTAAAATAATTATTCGGATTGTTAAGGGAGAGGAAAATGTAATTGTGATTGAGGATTGTAGTTCGATAGTAGGAAAAAGGAAGTGAAGGAAAATATGTGGTGAATATGAGCCGGAAGAAAGCCGCTTGGTAGAACTTTGCATAGGGCATTGTTTCATCATAGCTAATACTTGGTTCAAGAATCTTGAAGGAAGGCTATGTACATGGAAAAGATCTGCAGACACAGAAAGACTTCAGACTGAGTATATAATGGTTAGAGATTTTGGAACTAGATTTTAAACAGTAGGGCACTTCCAGGGGCAGATGCGAAATATGAACAAAATTTATTGGTTACGAACTGCAGATAAAAACTGAAGAAATTACAAAAAAGTCGGAAATTAAGTAGACAGGATCTGGGTAAGTTGAGAGAAACAGAGGTTGCTGAGAGCTTCAGAAAGAGCAGTAGGTAATAACTGAATGAAACAACGGAAAGGGGAAACGAATACAAAGGAAGACGAATTGGTAGCCTCGTGAGATCAAATAATATAGGCAGCAGAGGCTCAAATTAGCAACAACAAAAAAATGCCTAGTAGAAGTCCTTGGATATCGCAGGAGATACTGAATTTAACTGATGAAAGGAAAAAAGATGAAACTGCAGCAAATGAACCAAGCGAAAAAGGAGACAATCGTCTAAAAAATGAGACTGACGAGAAATTCAAAATAGCTAAGAAGGGCTGAAAAGAGGACAAATGTAAGGATATTCACGAATGCAAAAAAAAAAAATAGAGCACCAAAACGTGAGTAATGCAGACTAATGTAATTTCGGGAATACATTTGTCTAGGTAACATACTTAAGTGATTAAAATTGCAAGATCACAGCTCAATGTAAGTTCGAGATAAGCCATTGCAAATGGGACATGAAATTGCACTCCAGATTAATAAGCTGAACATCAACAAAAGCAAAACGAGGATCAAGGAATGTAGTCGAATTATGCCGGGCGATGCTGAGGGAATTAGATTAGGAAATGAGACACTTAAAGTAGTAAAGGAGTTTTGCTATTTGAGGAGCAAAATAACTGATGATGGTCGAAGTAGAGAGGATATAAAACGTAGACTGCCAATTGCAAGGAAAGCGTTTCTGAAGAAGAGGAATTTGTTAACATCGAATATAGATTTAAGTGTCGGGAAGTAGTTTCTGAAAGTATTTGTGTGGAGTGTAGCCATGTATGGAAGTGAAACATGGACGATAAATAGTTTGGACAAGAAGAGATTAGAAGCTTTCGAAATGTGGTGCTACAGAAGAATGCTGAAGATTAGATGAGTAGATCACATAGCTAATGAGGAGGTATCGAATAGAATTGGAGAGAAGAGAAGTTTGTGGCACAACTTGACTACAAACAGAGATCGGTTGGTAGGACATGTTCTGAGGCATCAAGGGATCACCAATTTAGCACTGGAGGGCAACGTGGAGGGTAAAAATCGTAGAGGCAGACCAAGAGATGAATACACTAAGCAGATTCAGAAGGGTATAGGGTGCAGTAGGTACTGGGAGATGAAGAAGATTGCACAGGATAGAGTAGCATGGAGAGTTGCATCAAACCAGTCTCAGGACTGAAGACCACAACAACATTTGACAGCTGGTACGTCGAAGTTGCTGACGAGAGAAATTCACCGAAGAGGTGGAATATAAAAATAAAAATGTGTTAAATGAAGTTCTGTTTGATTTTAAGTTAGGCAAAGGCTTTAGGGAGACAGGTCTAATATTAATATTGATATTGGAGGCAAGGACTGTGAAAAACGAACACACTTTTGTAGGATGTTTCGAGATAGAAAAAGATCAAAATTTAAAGCCTATCAAGACGTTCGAAATATTCAGAAAACTAGCGATACGCTGTAGAGATAGAAGGGAAATATTCATCAACAATTTTAAGAATGGACGACTAAGGAGTGCCAGAGGTAAAAAGATAATACTTGGTTCAAGAATCATGAAGGGAGGCTATGTACATAAAAAAGGTCTGGAGACACAGAAAGACTTCAGACTGAGTATATAATGGTTAGAGATTTTGGAACTAGATTTTAAACATTAAGACACTTCCAGGGGCAGATGCGATATCTGATCAAAATTTATTGATTATGAACTGTAGATAAAAACTGAAGAAATTTTAAAAAATGGTGGGAAATTAAGTAGACAGGATGTGGATAAGTTGAGAGAAACAGAGATTGTTGAGAGTTTCAGAAAGGTGACAACTGAATGAAACAGCGGAATGGACTACAATGGAAGACGTATGGGTAGCCTCAAGAGATGAAATAATAAAGGTTGCAGAGGATCAAATAAGTAAAAAAAAAAAAACAATGCCTAGTAGAAGTCCTTGGATATCGCAGGAGATACTGAATTTAACTGACGAAAGGAAAAAGGATGAAAATGCAGCAAATGAACCAGGCGGAAAAGAAGACAAACCTCTAAAAATTAGGTTGACGAGGGATTCAAAATAGCTAAGAAGGACTGGCTAGAGGACAAATGTAGCAATATTCACGAATGAAAAAAAAGAAGAAATATTACTTAAGTAATTAAAACTGCAAGATCAAACTGTAATGTAAGTGCGCTGTAAGCCATTGCAAATGTGACATGAAATTGCACCCCAGATCATAGTTCAAAAATCAGGTGTAGTGGGTCTAACACGCAGACAGGTTGGTTGCAAGCCCTCACCTGTCCTTCTAATCAACACACGACCATCACTGGCACCGAGGTAGAACCAGCTTTCATCAGAAAGCTCAACTGACCTCCAGCCTTGCGTCCAATGAGATTTCGCTTGCCACCAATGAAGTCGCAAACAGCGGTGGTTGTGGGTCGGTGGAATGCACCTACAGGGCGTCTTGCTCGGATCTGTCCTTGAAGTACCCGATTTGTAATAGATCGTTGTCACTGTGGTGCCACCTGATGCTCAAATTGCCGCTGCAGGTGTAGTACGATGGCTGCAGATGCAGGAGGATGCGCCAGAGCCATACGCAAAACGCTAATGTCTTTCCTCTCAGTAATGCCACGTGACTGTCACGAGCGCGATCTTCTTGCGACCGTACAACTGCTGCCAGCACAGAAATCATTGCATTGCTGCCAAGTCTTCATACAGTACCGCGGAAGCTTCTCATAGCCCTATTACATAACTTCCGTTCAAACTCGTTGAAGCGTTGATAATAACGTTTTTGTCGCCTTATAGGCATTTTTGACTAACTACAGATCATTACGTCCATTCTCAAAGGTAACTGACGCTCACGACCGCTACATCATGTATTTCAAGCAAACCCTATTTGCGTCTTCATAGCGGAGCTACTAGCTCCACTGTTATTCGAGTTGCGCGAAATTTGAACAGACATCATCTTTCAGATGTAGAAACACGCCCACCAACTTTCGTTTATGTCGCACAATTTATAACGCTATCGCGGAATGTACAATGCCAAATATGACCTTAAAATGCAGTAAGCGTTACCCTCTGGGAGGAATTTTGCTGTTTGACCGTGCTTTAACCTAACGGACAGAGGGAATCGAACCTGAATTTCATAAGGTTGGTAATTAACAGAAAGCAGAAAAACTATAATTTAGAAAATAATGAAAGTAGAGAAAATTTACGTAAATGAAACAAAATACAGCCGCCAGCCAAATTAGGCATAACAATGTGCAAATATTATTCTCAATTGATTTATACAGGGCGGTCAGAAAATACGTAACATGCTTGTAGGGATGTTACAGGGCAGGTTGTACTGAGACATAAATGTTAAGAAAAAAATTCAACACGTTGCTCCGTTTCCGAGTTATTTCGCATAGAATTTAAGCCAATCGGGGCGTCGCGCTCTCGCATTCAAGCGGCCTGCCAGGGGCGGTGTTGCCCAGCGAGTGCTTTGTTTGGTTAGCTGAAACATGAACTTACACGCGCGACGATCTGATTGGCTAACTTCAATGCTAAATAACTCGGAAACGGCGCAACGTATAGAATTTCTTTCTTAACATTTATGTCTGAGTACAACCTGCCCTGTAACATCCCTAGAAGCATTTCACACATTTTCTGAGCACTCTGTATATACTCTTCTGAAATGAACTTTCATTAATTCCTTAAGCGCAATGAACACCTATAATGACCAGACGAACTACACAGTGGGTAACAGCGTAGGTTAGCAATCACAGAATGTGAAAGAGACTTTACCCCTGTTAACTACAATCTTCACCTCAATCTTTCACTAATTCAGGACAATCTTGTTCCCAAAGACAACACCAGGCTAAGTAGTTCCTGGCAAGAGATCAAGTGTAACTAACATATATATACACATCGCTAATGCAATAATATGACACTGAAATAACACATTTCATATTCATACCACAGTGGCAATGTTTCACATTCATTTGCAAAACCCTGATTCAAATTGACTTTCACTGCTAATAAAGATTCAACTGTCCCTTTTTTTATAAGTAATTATGTTCACATTTGAGAAACACTTTGCATCACATAGCTGCTGAACTACAACTCCACTTAAGATTATTTAGCCCTCAATGCTTTAAAACAATTTACGCTAACAATATTCTTAGTAAGCTTTGGAAATAAATTCAAGTTCAAGTTAAGTTTCAGATAGGATCAAATTTAAGTGCCTCATAACACCACTTGTGAAGCAAGTGATTTAACTAACCTTATGTATGTTCATTAGTGCTAAAACTTCGGCACTTTCAAATTAAAGCAGTTCACAGCAAATAAAAATTGTTTCCATCTGTTAAATATTATGTGCCTCTCTCTTTATCTGTGAAACAAATGATTTAACTAGCAATAATTATATGCTTTAAAACTGAACTTAGCCACATTTAAAGGGAAACAAATTAGCATTTCTTCATAATTAGGATACTCGGTTTTTACCACTATTAGGATAGAACCCTACTTGGTATCCTGAAAAGGGCAGTTCAAAGTTTAAACACGTATTTTGCAACACTGATTATTGTTGCAAAAGCACACACAAGCACACTGGTTCATACAGGCATACATAACTGTTCTCCAAAGTTGTTGAAAAAGTTGCGCAATAGTAGTGGCAAGCACGTGGTGGCTATCAAGTCTCCTTCTGGCGGTTTTAAGCTCTGTTTAATTCTTCCTGGAGGCGTATTTATTATCTTTAGAGCCTTTCCAAATACGAGAGTACCATTTTTACAGCCGGAACCACATCCGAGGTCAATCCATTATAGATGGAATATTAATATCTGTTGTTTTCATGGAGCTACATTTTTTTCAGTGGTTAACTAAGAACTAAAATGAATAAACTGCTTTTCAGCATTTTTCCTCTAAGTGACGTCCACAGCGGTCCGTCGTGTGCTGAGATGTCCAGCCATGATCGCCAGTTACGTTGACACGGTGGTATTGAAAAGACGTCAGGTGTCAGGAATGATTCCAGTTGCTTTAACGTTTCAGAATATTTAAATGCAATAAACAATAATGTACCATATTAACTGAATGTACAGTACAGTAGTCACATTTTCCGCAATGTCATTGGTGCATCTATGCCATTCTTGAAGATTTGGATGTAAAATCAAATATTAAATTTTAATTGAAGTTTACCTAATGCCCTGTATATTTATCAGTTTCATTTAATTTACGTCTATGGTCACAAACGGTTTGTTTACAGATTACTGTAAAAGAAAGGAACTATAGAGTTTTAGAAATTAGTGAGATGTCAGAATGTTTAAATTCAGTTAACATTAATACATAGTGTTAACTGAACTGTGGCTATCATGTGAGAGAATATTAGTTGCATACTCTCGAATTTTATTTCAGCATCTTAGCCATTCGTAGCGATTTGGCTTCGAAAACATGATTAGTCACAATTGGAGGTTTACTTAAGGTCCCCTATACTTATAATAGTCCAAGCTTCTTTTAGAAACTGTAGCTCTATACATATTAAATGTGGTAGTTTGGTAAGTCTAAATAATATGCGGACACTGAGCTTTGTTAAATAATTGCTGTTTTGAAGAGCGCGCCGCAGCGCGTTGTGTGAAGCAGTCGCCCTCCGTTCCTGGCGGTGGCGCCGCTGTAGTAATCGCAAATTTGGTGTCTCCCTCTGGTGGGAAAGCGGAAAGGTTGCCTGTGGACGTGCATTTAAGGGGCGCTGTCAGGTCGGCAGGGTGGTCAGTCGGAGTGGGGCTAGGTCAGTCTCACCAGTTGCTAGTCTGTCTCTCGTTTGCATTTGTGCGGCAGTTAGTGTCTGTCTGTCGTCGGAGTGCTAGTATGTCTGTCCTTTGCAACAACTTTGAAGCCAGAAAATGAGAGTTTGCCACTCTGCCAGTAACAGAACTCAGCTAGTGGTCGTCCGGTCGGGGCTGAGTTCCTGCATCTGCGTCTGCACGTTAGGCCGCCAGTCTGCTCGAGTTGCTAGGACAACGGTCATTGGCGGTTGGATCGGTCGGTTGGTCGGTCGTGCACTGAGACACGAGATGACTTGTCCGCCTTGAGCGTCGGCGGATGTGAGGTCGCCACGCGAGTCCAGTGGGCAGCGCCGTATAGAAAATGGTAGTGGCTTCGCGGTTCACACGAGAGCAACAGGAGCGAAACCACGACATCGGGCTGGCCGGGGCGAGCTGCGACGCCGTGAGACGGGAGATAGGCGCGCCTTCCTGCGTCCGTTGAAGCGGCTGGCAGAGGACGGTTCGGGAGAGCGTTGGGGGTGCTGCGCCAGGTCTTTGCCGGAAATCGCAGTTTATTAGAAGTTAAGTGGTTGGAGATAAGTTGTTTCATTTACTTGTTAAATTATACTTGTTTTCTTGGTGAGGTCACCAACCGCTTTGTTTTGGGGTCCTTCCACCATTCTTCTCCGTTTGCCCACCAGCGCGAAGGTGGCTATTTGTGAAATGGGCGGTCCGTTTTTCCCTTGTGGAATTGGGGAGGTTTAGAGCAATCTGCGGTTCGGGTTGTTTAGTAGAACCCGCCCCCCCCTCCCCCGTCAATCTGCCAAACTTTAATAGCTGCATATGTCATGTTTGTCGGATTCGGTGGTAACGAATTTATTGCTTAAAGGCCGAATTCTTGAAATATGTTTTTATCTTGTCTATCGTGTTGCGAGTTGGTGTATGTGTAGTGTAGAGCATGTTGAACATTTTATGTAAGTTTGCATTTTATGGGTTTTATTTAAATAGTCATTTTGGGTTATAAGGTTGCCACCCTTCCACCGTAAGAGTCCTTAAAAAATGCACTTTAGGTGGCAAATAATTTGAGTGTTGTACCATTTCCATCACTCTTACGGGGTGCATAGTTTACGTGTTTGTGTGAGTTGTTAAAAAATTTTTTGTTTAAAGTAATCTGGTTTGTTGCATATTTGCACCAGTGTGCTCTTTCAGAGGTGGTTGTGAGCGGTCATGATTACGGCCGTGTTGAAAGGGAGCAGCCAAGCTTCTCAGCCCGAAGGTTCATACTATTAATGTTGTTATTTCTGCCTCTACATAAAATTGTAACTTGATAAATCGAGGGTACTTTTCTGCTTATAATTTTAAATATGTTTTTTAAAAATGTTTTAGGAATAAAATTCACATTTGTTAAAAGTAATTTCATTTTCCATCAGTTACTTCCTGGCAACTACTTCCACGCTCACCTAGTGTGATTAAATGTGTTAATGTTCTTGATGAATGCCGGCCGCAGTGGCCGAGCGGTTCTAGGCGATACAGTCTGGAACCGCGTGACCGCTACGGTCGCAGGTTCGAATCCTGCTTCGGGCATGGATGTGTGTGATGTCCTCAGGTTAGTTAGGTTTAAGTAATTCTAAGTTCTAGGGGACTGGTGACCTCAGAAGTTAAGTCCCATAGTGCTCAGAGCCATTTGAACCATTTTTTTGTTCTTGATGAATGGCTATAAATAAAGTAAATTCTTTAAGAAAAGATTTTGAAACTCAATTTACGATTCAGACACATTCAGGAGTAAAATGTCAGTGTACTTTCAGAACGTTCTGACGCGGAACTTTGCGTATAGGCTTAGCAAAGACATCTACCTCCTCTGCAGAGTCGTATGTATTTACAGGACGGATGGCTCCTTACTTATCGTTTTCCAACCGTTTAAAATTGCTTAATACTGTATTCAATTTCTGTAGGAATAGGCTGCTCACATTGCAAAAGTTTAGACGAGATAAAAGAGCCACATGTTTTCAACACAAGATCACTCATTTCTTTTCAGCACTGTACGTCATGCAACCTGATATTAGTGTGCAAAAACAAAAACGCAGATACATTTAGAGCTGACGTATTTATATCTGACACTGCTTGCTAGAAGAACGACCTATGACAGGATCTAGAGTGTGAAGAGAGAGGAAGGGACGCGTTATAAGGATACTATCGCTTTTCACCTTTTAGTTATCTCGCAGTTTCAGTGGTGCTGCTTGCTTTCTACTGAACGGGGCAGAAATTTGTCTCTTATCGCAACAAAGAGATGGTAAGGGCATACCACCTGCTAAGGGCGAATACGTGACGACGTGAGTCATTGCCGTGGCTCTTTCTTACATGGAAGTAACAATAGTGATTTACACTGATCAGCCAGAACTTTATAACCACCTGCCTAATAGACGGTATTTCCATCTTTGGCGAGGATAAAAGCGGAGACGCGTTGTGGTATGGAAGCAATGAGACCATGGTAGGTCGCTGGAGGGAGTTGGCACCACACCTGCACACGCAAGTCAGAAGTTCCCGGGAGGTGGACGATGAGCTCTGACGCCACGTTCAATCACATCCCACAAGTATTCGATCGCGTTGAGATCTAGCGGGTTGGGGGCGAGCACATCAATTGGAATCCGCCATTGTGTTCCTCGAGCCACTCCATCACATTACTGACCTTATGACATGGTGCATTATCTTGTCGAAAAATGGCACTGCCGTCGGGAAATACGACCGTTATGAAGGGGTATACGTGGTCCACAGCCAATTTTAGATACTCCTTGGCCGTCACGGTACCTTGCACAAGCTCCATTGGACCCATGGATGCCTACGTGAATGGTCCCCAGAGCATAGATAAGCCGCCGCCAGCTTGTCTCTGTCCCGTAGTACAGGTGTCAAAGAGCTGTTGCCCTGCAAGACGACGGGATCGCGCTCTCCCATCAGCATGATGAAGACGGCCTCGAATTCCAGCCGACCGCGCAACGTTCAGTCACTGCGCAAACTTCTAGTGCCGATGGCCATATGTCCATTTTAGTCGCAGTTGTCGATGTCACGACGTTTGCATTGACACATGCATGGGTCATCGGTTGCGGAGGCCCATCATTAGGAGTGTTCGGTGCACTGTATGTTCAGACACATATGTGCCCTGCCCAGCATTAAAGTCTGACGTCAGTTCCGCCAGATGTCGTCACCTGTCTCCTTTTACCAGTCTGTCCAGACTACGTCGTCCGGCAATTGTAATGAGTGGTGGCCGGTCAACCCCACGACATCTGGACATGGTTCCAACTTGGTTTCGCTACGTGTTGAAGACACTCACCACAGCAATCCTCGAACCCTGACAAGTCGCGCTGTTTTCGAAATGCTCGTGCCGAGCCTCTGGGCCATCAGAATCTCTCCTCGGTCAAACTAAGATAGATCGCACGCCGTTCCCATTCTACAGACGGACATCACGCTCACTGATGCTACATGCACCGTGCGTGTGTCTGACTAGCAGTCATTCCTCCCCAGGTGATGCTGCTGTCGCCTGGACGGGGTTAATGTAGATGATAGGTCGGTGGGCACAATGTTCTTACTGATCGGTATGTGTTTCACTGCCCGAGAAGCAAAAACCACTAACAATGTGGGGTAATAGGAAACCTAATTTGCCAGAACTGTTTGTATCTCTGGTCCACAGGATTAAGCAGCACCAGCCTGCTATATTGCGTGTGTCTGGCAACTGACGGTAGTTAATTGTGGAAGTTGTTAGACCTTATCGAAGACCTGCCCCATCACGCAGCGTCTCGAAGAAACAGTTTCCGCGCTAGTTTGTTCCAGGATTTATACGACGGGCAGATGAGCAGTAAAAGTTGAAACGAAACGCACTGGGCGTAAACGGCTGTCCATGTGGCCCGTAAACTCACCGCTACCTGCCGCCGTTCCCGTCCGTAACTCACCTGCTGTGAGGGGCAATTATCACGCGTACATCTTGTATAGCTTCCGGGAACGACCTGTGCAAAAAGAGAAGGTTATTCAAATGTGACGCTAGGCAACCGGGCATAGTAACGTTGGAAGCGATGCATATCATTTATTCGAACTTCACATGCATGAAACTGCGGAAAGTAAACTACAAACGAAAGTGTTTGCATATGGTACTAAAGAACGAGCCAATAACCATCTTAGTAATTTTTTAACTATGCCTTTGGGGATGCAGTAAATTTGTTCGTAATTCTGATGAATTTCAGTTTGTCCTAAATAACTGTTATGATTTATATTTTAGAAACAGAGAAAAATTTACTATAATTATCCCTGCAGCGATGTTTCAGTATGATCTTGGAAACTTTGTCCTGCTTCGACTGTAGTTGGCTCAGTTACAGTCAAGTTGCAGTCACGGTAGTTTGCAAATTGCAGACTAATATCAGGCATTGATTCAACATTTCATGTTAGTGGAAAGGTCCATCGCCGGATACCCTCTCGTTCCAAGAACTTCCCCACCTACGCTGATCAGTGCTTTAATATTTTGCACTCCATCATATCCACCAGAATCCTTAAGTCTTCAGTAATTTAATTATTGACTGAATCTCCCCCTTGTCTGTATCCCAGAGGAGTACTTCAGACATCATTCTCGGAAAGGCATTTGCAGAGAGGGTTATATCATTCCCTGTAGAAACTAAATTTTTATGTAATTCACCAGCAGTGCTCAGAAAATGACTGTTAAATTCTTAAATACATCTGATTTGTTAGTAACATAAATATTTTTACTACGAACTGTCTTTATATCGTCGCCCTTGTGCTGCTCACCAGACGCTTCCTTCACAACTGACCATATGGTTTTAACTTTATTCTGTGAATTAGCTACTGTATATGCGTACCTCATACTCTTTGCCTTCATAATAACATTTTTAAGCACCTTACAGCACTGTTTGTAATGGGCCACTGTAGCTTTATTGTGACTACTTCTAACATTTTGATATAATTCCCGCTTTGTTCTACATGATATCCTCATCCCTCTAGTCAGCCACCCAGACTGCCTTTTACTGCTAGTACCCCATTTAGAACATTATAATGGAGAGCAACTCTCAAAATTCATGAGAAATGTGTTGTGGAAACATTATATTTGTCATCTATAAACATCTTGCCGCTCTTGTTCCTTGATGAGGTTTAAAAAAATCTTTGTTGCTGTTGGATTTACTTTCCTACATATTTTGTAATTACGTGTGACTTTTGTTTGAGTACAAAAGTCTTTTAGTGTTATACTTTGTGCGATATGGTCTGAAAGGCCATTCACCCTTTTTCTGATAGAATGCTCATCTTGTAATGTAGAATGAATAAAAATATTGTCTATGACTGTGCTACTGTTCCCCTGCACCCTAGATGGAAAAAAACAGAGTCTGCATCAGATCATATGAACTTTGAAAATCTACTAACTTCCTTTTTCTTGCACCATCATATACAAAATTAATATCGAAGTCACCACGGATAATTATTTTCTGTTATTTCGTATAAAGTGAATCAAGAACACTCTATAGCTTGAGCAACAATGCTCTGAACTCAGAGTTAGAGAACCTATAAACAAAGAGAAATGCATAAAATAAGGTTAGATATAGTGGGAATTAGTGAAGTCCGCTGGCAGGAGGAACAAGACTTTTGGTCAGGTGAATACAGGGCTCTAAATACAAAATCAAATAGGGGTAATGCAGGAGTAGGTTTAATAATGAATAGGAAAATAGGAATGCGGGTAAGCTACTACAAACAGCATAGAGAACGCATTACTGTGGCCAAGATAGATACAAAGCCCACACCTACTACAGTAGTACAAGTTTATATGCCAACTAGCTCTGCAGATGACATAGAAATTGAAGAAATGTATGATGAAATAAAAGAAATTATTCAGATAATGAAGAGAGACGAAAATTTAATAGTCATGGGTGACTGGAATTCGAGTGTAGGAAAAGGGAGAGAAGGAAACGTAGTAGGTGACTATGGAGTGGGGCAAAGAAATGAAAAACGAAGCCGCCTGATAGAATTTTGCACAGAGCACTACTTAATCATAGCTAACACTTGGTTTAAGAATCATGAAAGAAGGTTGTATACATGGAAGAACCGTGGAGATACTAAAAGGTATCAGATAGATTATATAATGGTAAGACAGAGATTTAGGAACCAGGTTTTAAATTGTAAGACATTTCCAGGGGCAGATGTGGGCTCTGACCACAATCTATTGGTTATGACCTGTACATTAAAACTGAACAATCTGCAAAAAGGTGGGAATTGGAGGAGATGGGACTTGGATAAACCGAAAGAACCAGAGGTTGTACAGAGTTTCAGGGAGAGCATAAGAGAACAATTGACAGGAATGGGGGAAAGAAATACAGTAGAAGTAGAATGGGTAGCTTTGAGGGATGAAGTAGTGAAGGCAGCAGAGGATAAAGTAGGTAAAAATACGACGGCTAGTAGAAATCCTTGGATAACAGAAGCAATATTGAATTTGATTGATGAAAGGAGAAAATATAAAAATGCAGTAAATGAAGCAGGCAAAAAGAAATACAAACGTCTCAAAAATGAGATCGAAAGGAAGTGCAAAATGGCTAAGCAGGCATGGCTAGAGGACAAATGTAAGGATGTAGAGGCTTATCTCACTAGGGGTAAGATAGATACTGTCTACAGGAAAATTAAAGAGAGCTTTGGAGATAAGAGAACCACTTGTATGAACATCAAGAGCTCAGATGGAAACCCAGTTCTAAGCAAGAAAGGAAAGCAGAAAGGTGGAAGGAATATGTAGAGGGTCTCTACAAGGGCGATGTACTTGAGGATAATATTATGGAAATGGAAGAGGATGTAGATGAGGATGAAATGGGAGACGCGATACTGCGTGAAGAGTTTGACAAAGCTCTGAAGAACCTGAGTCGAAACAAGGCCCCCGGAGTAGACAACATTCCATTGGAACTACTGACGGCCTTGGGAGAGCCAGTCCTGACAAAACTCTACCCTCAGACTTCAAGAAGAATATAATAATTCCAATCCCAAAGAAAGCAGGTGTTGACAGATGTGAAAATTACCGAACAATCAGTTTAATAAGCCACAGATGCAAAATACTAACACGAATTCTTTACAGACGAATGGAAAAACTTGTAGAAGCCGACCTCGGGGAAGATCAGTTTGGATTCCGTAGAAATACTGGAACACGTGAGGCAATACTGACCTTATGACTTATCTTAGAAGAAAGATTAAGAAAAGGCAAACTTACGTTTCTAGCATTTGTAGACTTAGAGAAAGCTTTTGACAATATTGATTGGAATACTCTCTTCCAAATTCTAAAGGTAGCAGGGGTAAAATACAGGGAGTGAAAGGCTATTTACAATTTGTACAGAAAACAGATGGCAGTTATAAGAGTTGAGGTGCATGAAAGGGAAGCAGTGGTTGGTAAGGGAGTAAGACAAGGTTATAGCCTTTCCCCGATGTTATTCAATCTGTATATTAAGCAAGCAGTACAGGAAACAAAAGAAAAATTCGGAGTAGATATTAAAATCCAGGGAGAAGAAATAAAAACTTTGAGGTTCACCGATGACACTGTAATTCTATCAGAGACAGCAAAGGACTTGGAAGAGCAGTTGAATGGAATGGACAGTGTATTGAAAGGAGAATATAAGATGAACATCAACAAAAGCAAAACGAGGATAATGGAATGTAGTCGAATTAAGTCAGGTGATGATGAGGGAATTAGATTAGGAAACGAGACACTTAAAGTAGTAAATGAGTTTTGCTATTTGGGGAGCAAAATAACTGATGATGGTCGAAGTAGAGAAGATATAAAATGTAGATTGGCAATGGCAAGGAAAGCGTTTCTGAAGAAGAGAAATTTGTTAACATCGAGTATAGATTTAAGTGTCAGGAAGTCATTTCTGAAAGTATTTGTATGGGGTGTAGCCATGTATGGAAGTGAAACATGGACTATAAATAGTCTGGACAAGAAGAGAATAGAAGCTTTCGACATGTGGTGTTACAGAAGAATGCTGAAGATTAGATGGGTAGATCACATAACTAATGAGGAAGTATTGAATAGGATTTTCGGAGAAGAGAAGTTTGTGGCACAACTTGACCAGAAGAAGGGATCGCTTGGTAGGACATGTTCTGAGACATCAGATGAAGAAGCTTGCGCAGGATAGAGTAGCATGGAGAGCTGCATCAAACCAGTCTCAGGACTGAAGACCACTACTACAACAACAATCTGTGTCCCGCTAAAGGGAGCCTCTGAATTGTCGAAGAATTGAAGTGGTGCTGCGATATACCAGTAATTTTAGAGACAATATCAATAACCAGTTCAGTAGCATTATCTCTAAAACCTCTTATATCTTGATGAAATATGCCACCCATATAAATAGCAACTGTTGGCAGCATGAAGAAGTTCTGGGTGTAATGACCACAGTCTAACGTATTGAGACAGTCAAGGGTTTGAGAATTGTTACCTTTTGACAGTTGGTGGGACACTAGCGCCCCAAGCGGCGAGAAAGAAGCTGTAAAATTAAAGTTTGTTTTTCATTATTTTTCTAGTTAATCAGCGAAACCGTTATTAAACTTTTGCGCTCGAAACATTAATAAACTATCAGGAGACATGAATGCTCTCGAAATACACTCCTGGAAATGGAAAAAAGAACACATTGACACCGGTGTGTCAGACCCACCATACCTGCTCCGCACACTGCGAGAGGGCTGTACAAGCAATGATCACACGCACGGCACAGCGGACACACCAGGAACCGCGGTGTTGGCCGTCGAATGGCGCTAGCTGCGCAGCATTTGTGCACCGCCGCCGTCAGTGTCAGCCAGTTTGCCGTGGCATACGGAGCTCCATCGCAGTCTTTAACACTGGTAGCATGCCGCGACAGCGTGGACGTGAACCGTATGTAAAGTTGACGGAATTTGAGCGAGGGCGTATAGTGGGCATGCGGGAGGCCGGGTGGACGTACCGCCGAATTGCTCAACACGTGGGGCGTGAGGTCTCCACAGTACATCGATGTTGTCGCCAGTGGTCGGCGGAAGGTGCACGTGCCCGTCGACCTGGGACCGGACCGCAGCGACGCACGGATGCACGCCAAGACCGTAGGATCCTACGCAGTGCCGTAGGGGACCGCACCGCTACTTCCCAGCAAATTAGGGACACTGTTGCTCCTGGGGTATCGGCGAGGACCATTCGCAACCATCTCCATGAAGCTGGGCTACGGTCCCGCACACCGTTAGGCCCTCTTCCGCTCACGCCCCAACATCGTGCAGCCCGCCTCCAGTGGTGTCGCGACAGGCGTGAATGAAGGGACGAATGGAGACGTGTCGTCTTCAGCGATGAGAGTCGCTTCTGCCTTGGTGCCAATGATGGTCGTATGCGTGTTTGGCGCCGTGCAGGTGAGCGCCACAATCAGGACTGCATACGACCGAGGCACACAGGGCCAATACCCGGCATCATGGTGTGGGGAGCGATCTCCTACACTGTCCGTACACCTCTGGTGATCGTCGAGGGGACACTGAATAATTCACGGTACATCCAAACCGTCATCGAACCCATCGTTCTACCATTCCTAGACCGGCAAGGGAACTTGCTGTTCCAACAGGACAATGCACGTCCGCATGTATCCCGTGCCACCCATCGTGCTCTAGAAGGTGTAAGTCAACTACCCTGGCCAGCAAGATCTCTGGATCTGTCCCCCATTGAGCATGTTTGGGACTGGATGAAGCGTCGTCTCACGCGGTCCGCACGTCCAGCACGAACGGTGGTCCAACTGAGGCGCCAGGTGGAAATGGCATGGCAAGCCGTTCCACAGGACTACATCCAGCATCTCTACGATCGTCTCCATGGGAGAATAGCAGCCTGCATTGCTGCGAAAGGTGGATATACACTGTACTAGTGCCGACATTGTGCATGCTCTGTTGCCTGTGTCTATGTGCCTGTGGTTCTGTCAGTGTGATCACGTGATGTATCTGACCCCAGGAATGTGTCAATAAAGTTTCCCCTTTCTGGGACAATGAATTCACGGTGTTCTTATTTCAATTTCCAGGAGTGTATATGTATAACAGTCGAATCTCCCTGATCCAGTGACATAAGCTACAACTTCATGATGAAGAAATACTTTCGAATATGGATATAATTTCAGCTTACTCCTCCGAAAGTAAGACACTATAAACATCTATTTCATGTTTGAGAAGACGATATTTCTTTTGTTGTCTGTTCTTATTATGACAGATACTGTCATTGTTTGATTTTTTTTTTGTGGGATCTAAAATTTAAAAAAACTTCCTCACACCGGCCTGATTTAGCTTTACTGATCAGGATAGTAAGAACATGCGTATATTAAGGGAATTTTCCTTCACAAAGCAGGCTTATCACATTCACACAGTTCAATACTGTTCTATCCTGATTAAATTGAGCTTAACTCAAATTCCATAAGTCAGTGAAGCAATTTCGAAGTCTCGGTGCGATGAAAATTGTCAGTCGATCTCCTGAAAACATTTCTAATAATTATTAACTTTCGGTGATCACATGGGAAGACCGGAGATCTGCTGGTAAGACCGTGTTAGCCTATTTATTTGAAGTAATAAACTGGATATCTTGAGCATATAAAACGGCAGGTTCTTCCAGTGTAAATCAGACGTTCCCCACTGATCCCGTGCAACACAGCGTAGTAAGCAGACACTGTCAATAATAATCAGTTAAATAATACGCGAACTCACTTTACTTTAGTTTAGTTCATGTATTAAATTCCTTCTCATACAGAATCTAATCAAGATGGTGACTAACTCAACAATACATACATATACATCCTCCTTCTTTCACGGCTAATCGGCAAGATCTCCTTCATTCTTTTCATAGGAGAAAACATAGAAAGCAGAGAAGCTATTCCATGGAGTAAATGGACGCCCAAGAATAATAGGGCTTGAAACTACTCTGCATTGATAATCATCGTACTATATTAAAGTTTAGGAATCGGTAAGATAAGAAGAGATATTTCGAGATATGTACTGAGTTATATAGTTTATAAAATTTCTGAAAATATCGCGGAGAGACCGCTGCAAGACTCATTACAATTGACATACATCAACTTTCTATGGAGCCTAACGTTTCGCACAATCTTACACTTCACGCGACTTTGTAATACATAAATACTTTTGTAAATGTGATTACTTGTGCTTCGTCGAAAGCGAGTCTGTTTCTTGCTGTCTGTGGCTCAGATACAGCAACAGTTGTAGAACTGGTTTCTTTTATGTTGGGAAACAGTTTTATTGCTTTTGTTCTTTTATAATTACGTCTCTGTCGTTTTTCCTTCTTCGACAGTTACTGTACCTTATCTGCTACGTTAAATAATGTAGGTATTGCATTCCATATATGTCTCCTACGCTCTACATTCCCTGGGAGTGTAATGAAGACAACTTCACGTTTTTCAGTAGATACACGACGCCCTTTAGGAAAATATCAGGTCTTCTACAGTTTACTAGCATTTTTTTTTGTTCCTAGGGAACACGACATTCTTTAGTAAATATCTGTAGGGTACAAGAAAATCGTAAATAATCTTTTCTCTATTGTAACGGTTCACACCTCATAGGGTCGTTTTGAAACCTCAAGAAAGACGGAAGTGGTGCCTTGTTCTTCTTGTTTATTCAGCTATAGATGCTCCCGTTTGTAAAAACATTCTATATACCAATAGAAACAATTAAGTTTCGCTTTCGCAAGATCTCGCCGAACTCAACAGTATACCTTCTTGGTCGCTTAGCGCGCTGCAGTCGCAATGGAAAAAAAAGAGACAGAGTTTCGCGACCTTTATGTTAGATTGTGGTAATGACTAACAGCAGTGTAGGCCAAAGTGCTGTTATTATTGCTGACGCTGTATCAACGCCTTCTAGATGCTCTGGGCTACGCACAGCGGCCGTATTGGAACGTGACGTCACGACCAGTGGAGCGTTTGTTAAAAATAAATTCCAATTCGCGAATTTGTTGTGGGTAGAGTGTGTGCCACTTGAAAGTGCATATTTCATACAGTATTCGCCTGCACTTATTGTTTCAAGCATGGCATACAAATGCTGTGTTCCCTGCTAAAAGGAAATTATAAATCCCAAGAAGAAATGAAAGTACATGTATTCCGATTTTCCACTTACGAGAACCTGAGAAATGACTACTAAGATTTCAAAATAGGCGAGAACACTCTGGCACCAGAGAAGGACAGTATGCAACAAACATTTTGTGACGTAAATCACTGCGTCTGGCGAGGGACTGTGAACAGCACAGACTTCGCTTAAGGGGGCGGTGAAACGAGACAGAAAATAACTTGGGTGCCATTTGGAATAATGTGATCTCTGTAGAAAAACATTAGATATCTTAAGGTATGAAACGTCCCCTTAGAAAAATTATAAATGACTGTGCTTAAACTGACACAGAATAACCTATACCTTTCATGAATCACTTACCTCACAAAAATCTTTGTTACTCAAACTACTGCAGTACAGCGTGCGCCAATACTGCCAGCTGAATACAAGATTCTAACTACTGAAGGCGCTAACTACTGATAGGCATAGTGAGCAAATGAAAGATTTTGAAAGAGAACAAACAATGTATTTACCTTACTAGTGTTCAAAAGCCTTATGACATCCAGTCTTACAAATTTACTGTCGCTGATGGACACACGTCCAGATCATCCGCTCTCAAAGCTCCGCCATCTCTCTCCCCACATCCACCACTGCTTGCAGCTCACGTCCAACTGCGCAACGCTAAGCGCTGTTAACATCCAACTGCCCAACACTACAATGGTAAATATTCCAACAACGCAAACCAGCCACAGACTGCACACAGCACAGTCAGTGATTTTCATACAGAGCGCTAAGTGGCGTTACAAACATAAAAAACGTAAACAGCCTACTTACAATGGTTAATCTTGTTTTGTCGCATTCTGGTATCTTTAATATTTTAGCTTTGAATAGAGCTTGGGCAGATGGAAGTATGTCCGTTGATGACTTAATAATAACCATTCAAGTGAAGAAATCGGTGTAAAATTATTACTGTTCGATGGTACCTTTTACGGCAAAGAAGGCGAGGGAGTTTAGCGGTTCTTCGAGGTTCTTACAAAAAGAAGGTAAGTGAAAACGGATCAACTTCTGGATGGCTTGGACTGTGTCAAGGTGGCCGCTTGCGCGATACATAAAAATTAAGGGGGTAATTATCACTCCATTCAGGAGCTTGCAGTTTTTAAGTTTCTAATTTCTCGGTCGAAACATAAAATAAATAATATTTTTCTGCAGGCCAGTTCATCAGAGGAGCCCTCTGCCTCCCGCATACCGATCTAATGCGAGACCGATAGTTATTTTTCCTCGATCATAAAACTAACCATAATCATGAAACACAGCACTAGAAAATTAACCGTTCATACCTTTCTTGCCAATCCAAGCTCCTTTTGTGTGCTGCAACTAAAGATTCCATAGAAAATCATCCTCAAATTGTGGGAGTATCTGATTTTGAAAATCATTAAATAATTGTTTTCGATTTAAGCAGTCAAAAAATTTTCTATCCCCTTCAGTAAATGCAAGCCACATAGAAGCAGATATTACACTGGCACCGGCAGTGGTGGCCGAGCGGTTCTAAGCGCTTCAGTCCGGAACCGCGCTGCTGCTACGGTCGCAGGTTTGAATCCTGCTCGGGCATGGATGTGTGTGATGTGCTTAGGTTAGTTAGGTTTAAGTAGTTCTAAGTCTAGGGGACTGATGACCTCAGATGTTAAGTTCCATAGTGCTTGGAGGCATTTGAAACATTACACTGGCGACGCTTACGTAACGTAAATATATACTTGTTTATTATATACATATGTACAAAGCAACAATACTTTTATCATATAAATGTTTGTCTCATACCATACGCAGCTGAGAGCATGACACCGAGCAGACTAGTGTAACAGAAAATATTTTCCAAAATTCTAGACAGTAAAACCAGGACAAAAAAGTCTGAAAAAAAACCGATTTGGAAATATTTTCCACATGGCAGCGAAAATGCTTCCACATTTAACTTTAACAAACGCTGTGAATGGGAATGCGACTGGTGATGTTCTCAAACAAGTAAGGATTGCGCTCGTGAGCGAGGGCAGTGTTAAGGTAGATTCTTTTGTAGTAAAATTAAAAAATAACTATGAACTGGGTGATTACATTCGAGAAGGGTAAATAAAGTGGAGTGAAAACTTTGGTTTAAGGAAATTTTGGTCCCGTTGTGGAGGTGAAGTTGTTGAATTTCGTTTGTGTGCTCGGGTTTGAGATCTAGGTAGGGAACAAAATATTTTCACAAGTAAAACATCAGGTTTCGAAAGAAGCATTCCTACAGATGATATAGCCTACGCAGTTGTTATTAGAACGGAAATGATTTCAGTTAAATCACCTATTAATATGTTAGGCCTATCGTGACTGGTTACTGATACCAACTGGGTTTTCATTGCGATGAATTGCATGCAACCAGGAAATTTCGTACGGTGGTACATTGCACCATCACATCTACACAACGCCGAAAGCGTTGATGCTTCGCCAGCACTGTGGATATTTACGTATTACACCTGTAAAATTTTGCTCTCAGGTGTGTTGTGTAATCCAGTGTTCAAGTTATGCTGCAGTCAGTTTTGAAATCATGAGATTCCTTCTTGAGGCAGTATAAACTACGCTCTGAGCAATCGCGAATCAACTCCCGTAATGATCCGGAAGTGATGAAAGCATTCACGACTCCAAACATACCGACATCACCACCAGGTTCCTGAACTGGTGGCCACTTTGATCCAGCTTCTAGAAAGAATACTACGAGGGCTATCCACAAAGTACATTACGTTTTGGAATTAAAATAAATAAAGTATTGGAATTTTTTTATTATATACAGATGAAAGCCACACTTAAATACTACTTTTCTACATAGTTGCCATTTAAATTAAGGCACTTATCGTAGCGATGGACTAGCTTGGAAATTCCTTCGTCAAAAAATTCGGCCGCCTGCGCCTTCAACCACGTGATTAACTCTTCTTGAAGCAGTGCGTCGTCATCAAAACGCTGCATAGCCAACCACTTCTTCATTGCTGGGAATAAGTGGAAGTCGCTCGGTGCCAGGTCGGGACTGTACGGCGGATGAGGAAACAACTCCCACTTAAAAGATTCGAGAACTTCACGAGTGGCATTTGCCGTGTGGGCCCGGGCGTTGTCGTGAATCAGCAAGATCTTTGAGCCCAACTTTCCCCTGCGCTTGTTTTGTATTGCTCTTCTGAGGTTGTGCAGAGTTTGGAAATACCTTCGAGAGTTTATTGTAGTGCCTCTTTCCAGAAAATCCACAAAAATCACACCTTCTCTGTCCCAAAAGACAGTCATTACGTGGTTGAAGGCGCAGGCGGCCGAATTTTACGACGAAGGAATTTCCAAACTCGTCCATCGCTACGATAAGTGCCTTAATTTAAATGGCAACTATGTAGAAAAGTAGTATTTAAGTGTGGCTTTCATCTGTATGTAATAAAAAAATTTCCAATACTTTATTTATTTTTAATTCCAAACGTAATATACTTTGTGGATAGCCCTCGTATGTATGTTAACGAGTGTAGCCATCAGTGCCTTAATAGCTTACTTCACAGGTTACTGAAGCTGGAATCGTATGACACCTAAACCAGTCGACGTACAATTTGAATATGAGAAGAAATAACGTATCCGAGAATAAAAATACTTGACGTAGTAAGTTGGCAGTTGACAACAGCGGTTCTTATTTAGTATCGGCAGAGTAAAACAAAAGAACATATTCTGGAGTGGTGTTCATTAGGGTGGGTCGTAAATCACTTCGATGTTTTATTTGTCTACCACTTAATTATGTTCTATCAAAAAAAAACATAAATTTTTTTAAAAAAATTGCTCAATAAGGAAAGCGGAAATGGCACCCCTCTGAGCCTATGTTAAGGGAAAAGACCAAACTGTCTCACACGATCTTATTTATTTTTTATCCTAAAACATATTATTTGGAAGATGCTGTTTAACCAATGACTTACAAATTTATTATCACTATTATGTATTAATTCTAGTGATACGACCAACAAAGCTATTAAGTACATTTTTGAAGCAAAGACATTAAAAACCATACTCCTTTCAAAATTCATATTTTTTATACTCATTTTCTGTGCTTTGCAAACGGGAAGCACTGGCTACTTCATTTTCTTGTTGTTTGTCTGTCTGGTCGTCCGTCCGTCTCTTAAAACCACCTTTTCTCAGTGACGGATGAACGTATGAAATTAAAACTTACGACACTTACTAATATCTAAGGTATCCTGGCAGTGGAATAAATACAAGGTTGTAGGTCATCGCAAACAACAGGTACGGCCATTTATGCCCCATACTATGATACTCGCAAAGTCGCTCATCAAAACCTATGTGGTACTTCCCGTTGACCTAGGGTCATCAAATACAGCAAGAAGAAAATTTTCTCAGTAAAACTAAAGGAATAATATTCTAAAATTGTTCATTTGCAGTTGTGTCACACGATAAAATATTTTTTGTTATTTTTCTCCGAGTTTTGTCCGTCCGTCAGTCTGTTAAGTTCTCCCTTTTCTCACGAACGGTACACGTATCAAGCTGAAATTTATGTCACATACTAAGGTATATAGCCCCTTAGCAATGTGAAAACATTAAGCTTCTATGTCAATGCAAACAAAGATATGGTCATTTGTGTCACATATTTTGACACTGCAAAATCACTCATTAAAAAATATGGGGTACTTTCCGTTGATCTACAATCGTGAAATTTGACGAGAAGCAAAGTTTCACAGTAAAAGTAAGTGAAAAACCAATAAATTAGTAATTTGTAACCATGTTGTTTGATGCAGCTCTCCATTCTACTCTATCCTGTGCAAGCTTCTTCATCCCTCAGTACCTACTGTAACCTACATCCATCTGAATCTGTTTAGCGTATTCATCTCTTGGTCTCCCTCTACGTTTTTTACCCTCCACGCTGCCCTCCAATACTAAATTGGTGATCCCTTGATGCCTCAGAACATGTCCTACCAACCGACCCCTTCTTCTAGTGAAGTTTTGCAACAAATTTCTCTTGTCTCCAATTCTGTTCAATGCGGGTAAGCTACTACAAACAGCATAGTGAACGCATTATTGTGGCCAAGATAGACACAAAGCCCATGCCTACGACAGTAGTACAAGTTTATATGCCAACTAGCTCTGCAGATGATGAAGAAATTGATGAAATGTATGATGAGATAAAAGAAATTATTCAGGTAGTGAAGGGAGACGAAAATTTAATAGTCATGGGTGACTGGAATTCGTCAGTAGGAGAAGGGAGAGAAGGAAACATAGTAGGTGATTATGGATTGGGGCTAAGAAATGAAAGAGGAAGCCGTCTGGTAGAATTTTGCACAGAGCATAACTTAATCATAGCTAACACTTGGTTCAAGAATCATAAAATAAGGTTGTATACATGGAAGAATCCTGGAGATACTAAAAGGTATCACATAGATTATATAATGGTAAGACAGAGATTTAGGAACCAGGTTTTAAATTGTAGGACATTTCCAGGGGCAGATGTAGACTCTGACCACAATCTATTGGTTATGACCTGTAGGTTAAAACTGAAGAAACTGCAAAAAGGTGGGAATTTAAGGACATGGGATCTGGATAAGCTGAAAGAAACAGAGGTTCTACAGAGTTTCAAGGAGAGCATAAGGGAACAATTGGCAGCAATGTGGGAAAGAAACACAGTTGAAGAAGAATGGGTAGCTCTGAGGGATGAAGTAGTGAAGGCAGCAGAGGATAAAGTAGGTAAAAAGACGAGGGTTGCTAGAAATCCTTGGGTAACAGAAGAAATACTGAATTTAATTGATGAAAGGAGAAAATATAAAAATGCAGTAAATGAAGCAGGCAAAAAGGAATACAAATGTCTCAAAAATGATATCGACAGGAAGTGCAAAATGGCTAAGCAGGGATGGCTAGAGGACAAATGTAAGGATGTAGAAGCTTATCTCACTAGGGGTAAGATAGATACTGCCTACAGGAAAATTAAAGAGACCTTTGGAGAGAAGAGAACCACGTGTATGAATATCAAGAGCTCAGATGGCAATCCAGTTCTAAGCAGAAAGGGAAGGCAGAAAGGTGGAAGCAGTATATAGAAGGTTTATACAAGGGCGATGTACTTGAGGACAATATTATGGAAATGGAAGAGGATGTAGATGAAGACGAAATGGGAGATAAGATACTGCGTGAAGAGTTTGACAGAGCACTGAAAGACCTGAGTCGAAACAAGGCCCCCGGAGTAGACAACATTCCATTAGAACTACTGACGGCCTTGGGAGAGCCAGTCATGACAAAACTCTACCACCTGGTGAGCAAGATGTATGAGACAGGTGAAATACCCTCAGACTTCAAGAAGAATATAATAATTCCAATCCCAAAGAAAGCAGGTGCTGACAGATGTGAAAATTACCGAACTATCAGTTTAATAAGTCACAGCTGCAAAATGCTAACGCGAATTCTTTACAGACGAATGGAAAAACTGGTAGATGCGGAACTCGGGGAGGATCAGTTTGGATTCCGTAGAAATGTTGGAACACGTGAGGCAATACTGACCTTACGACTTATCTTAGAAGAAAGATTAAGAAAAGGCAAACCTACGTTTCTAGCATTTGTAGACTTAGAGAAAGCTTTTGATAATGTTGACTGGAATACTCTCTTTCAAATTCTGAAGGTGGCAGGGGTAAAATATAGGGAGCGAAAGGCTATTTACAATTTGTACAGAAACCAGATGGCAGTCATAAGAGTCGAGGGGCATGAAAGGGAAGCAGCGGTTGGGAAAGGAGTGAGACAGGGCTGTAGTCTCTCCCCGATGTTATTCAATCTGTATATTGAGCAAGCTGTGAAGGAAATAAAAGAAAAATTCGGAATAGGTATTAAAGTCCATGGAGAAGAAATAAAAACTTTGAGGTTCGCCGATGACATTGTAATTCTGTCAGAGACGGCAAAGGACTTGGAAGAGCAGTTGAACGGAATGGACAGTGTCTTGAAAAGAGGATATAAGATGAACATCAACAAAAGCAAAACTAGGATAATGGAATGTAGTCAAATTAAATCGGGTGATGCTGGGGGAATTAGATTAGGAAATGAGACACTTAAAGTAGTAAAGGAGTTTTGCTATTTAGGAAGTAAAATAACTGATGATGGTCGAAGTAGAGATGATATAAAATGTAGACTGGCAATGGCTAGGAAAGCGTTTCTCAAGAAGAGAAATTTGTTAACATCGAATATAGATTTATGTATCAGGAAGTCGTTTATGAAAGTATTTGTTTGGAGTGTAGCCATGTATGGAAGTGAAACATGGACAATAACTAGTTTGGACAAGAAGAGAATAGAAGCTTTCGAAATGTGGTGCTACAGAAGAATGCTGAAGATTAGATGGGTAGATCACGTAACTAATGAGGAGGTATTGAATAGGATTGGGGAGAAGAGAAGTTTGTGGCACAACTTGACTAGAAGAAGGGATCGGTTGGTAGGACATGTTTTGAGGCATCAAGGGATCACAAATTTAGCATTGGAGGGCAGCGTGGAGGGTAAAAATCGTAGAGGGAGACCAAGAGATGAATACACTAAGCAGATTCAGAAGGATGTAGGTTGTAGTAGGTACTGGGAGATGAAGCAGCTTGCACAGGATAGAGTAGCATGGAGAGCTGCATCAAACCAGTCTCAGGACTGAAGACAACAACAACAACAACAAACAACCACCTCATAGTAACCATATTAAATAAAATATTTATTTTGTTACTTGTTGTTTGACTTCAAACTTAAAATAAAAATTTGTCGAAGCCTTGTAATTCTCGGGACCGATATCTTGCCAGTATCAAATGTCGGTAATAATCAAAAATCATCGCGTCGAGATTCGCGATTCCCGGGATGGTTGAGCTGTCTATAAATATAGTTAATTTTTTAATAGCGTCTAGTAACATTAAAGTTTAACAAGATGTGTTTTTTTGCATCTCAGGATCAACATTAGACTAGATGTATGTGTCAAATTTCCGAAAACCATCCACAAATTGACCTTTAGAACTCACTCTTGACACCTAGAACTCGATCAAGACCGTCTTCATCCCCTCAGTTTGACATATCACGTAGCTATGGCTACTTGTTTACAATATTCGTAATTGAATGGCTCAAATGAGTCAAATGGCTCTGAGCACTATGGGACTTAACATCTGTGGTCATCAGTCCCCAAGAATTTAGAACTACTTAAACCTAACTACCCTAGGGACATCACACACATCCGTGCCCGAGGCAGGATTCGAACCTGCGACCGTAGCAGTCGCTCGGTTCCCCACTGAGCGCCTAGAACTGCTCGGCCACCGCGACCGGCCGTAATTGAGTCAATGAATGTTGCGATATATTCCACCCTGTGGAAATGTTGGAAATGGCCATGTCTGGAGAGGATATCGCAACGTCTCTGAAATTTATTTCATTTTCCTCTTTTCAACACCAGAAAACGACATTTCTCGGATTCCTGCCGCTGTATTTGGATCCACCTAACTCCCGTCTACAATGGGGTCGTTAGAGGCAAAGAACAAGCTCGGATTGTTTCAACGCTGTGGAATAAAAATCGGACGTTGCCTTTCAAACTAACCACATCAGCATTTATCTAGGGCAACTTAGTGAAATCACGGGAAACCTAAATCCCGCTTGCTTAGGTGCGGATCTGGACTGTTCTCCACCGAATGAGAGTCTAGCGTACTGACCTACTTCTGAAGCATAGATGACCACACTTTCAGCACTATTTGGCCAGTTTCATTATAGCCGACTAAAATCGCTCACCACATAAAACTGAAAGTCGGCCCAGCAAGCCATCGGGGGTTCTTTTCGTCCACGGGCTAATGTTGTTATGAAGTTGTTCGGCAGAGGGAGGGGTGCCCTTGTGAGAATCGGGGATGGACGTCAGCAAGATGCAACGCATCAATCGTGTTTTTGTACCACTGATGAAAGAGGGGAAGCGGTTCTGGTATGTGTGTAGGACTTTGCATTTATAGAGGTGTTCGTTTTCTGCGGTTCAGTAAGGCCCGTAGAAGCAAATTATCTACATCCACATCTACATGAACATTCTGCGAATCACATTTAAGTGCATGACTGAGGGTTCATCGAACCATCTTCACAACTCTCTATTACTCCAATCTCATATAGCGCGCGGGAAGAATGAACACTTACATCTTTCCGTACGAGCTCTGATGTCCCTTATTCTATCTTGGTGATCGTTCCGCCCAACGTACGTCGGTGTCAACAAAATATTTTCGCATTCGGAGGAGAAAGTTGGTGATTGGAATTTCGTGAGAAGATTCCGTCGCAACGAAAAACCGGCTTTCTTTTAATGATGTATATCCCAAATCCTGTATCATTTCTGTGACACTCTCTCCCATATTTCGCGGTAATACAAAACATGACCTTTCTTTGAACTTTTTCGATGTACTCCGTCAGTCCTATCTGGTAAGGCTCCCACACCGTGCAGCAGTATTCTAAAAGAGGATGGACAAGCGTAGTGTAGGCAGTCTCCTTAGTAGGTCTGTTACATTTTCTAAGTGTCCTGCCAATAAAACGCTGTCTTTGGTTGGCCTCCCCCACAACATTTTCTGTGTGTTCCTTCCAATTTAAGTTGTTTGTAATTGTATTTAGTTGAATTTACGGCTTTTAGATTAGACTTATGTATCGTGTAACTGAAGTTTAACGAGTTCCTTTTAGCACTCATGTGGATGACCTCACATTTTTCGTTATTTAGGGTTAACTGTCACTTTTCGCACCATTCAGATATCTTTTATAAATCGTTTTGCAGCTATTTTTTTTTATCTTCTGATGACCTTATTAGTCGATAAACGACAGCGTCATCTGCAAACAACATAAGACGGCTACTCAGATTGTCTCCCAAATTGTTTACATAGATAAGGAACAGCAAAGGGCCTATAACATTACCTTTGGGAACGCCTGAAATCACTTCTGTTTTACTCGATAACTTTCCGTCAATTACAACGAACTGTGACCACTCTGACAGGAAATCACAGATCCAGTCACATAACTGACACGATATTCCATAAGCACGCAATTTCACTACGAGCCGCTTGTGTGGTACAGTGTCAAAAGCCTTGCGGAAATCCAGAAATACGGAATTGATCTGAAATGCCTTGTCACTAACACTCAGCACTTTAAGTGAATAAAGAGCTAGTTGTGTTT
Organism: Schistocerca gregaria; assembly: GCF_023897955.1. NCBI lineage: Eukaryota > Metazoa > Arthropoda > Insecta > Orthoptera > Acrididae > Schistocerca > Schistocerca gregaria. The sequence goes on along the minus strand of NC_064924.1, from coordinate 177,249,479 downwards.
CATAAGAACGTTGGTTTCTAAACACATGTTGACTGTGTGGCAATAGACCGTTTTCTTCGAGGTAATTCATTATGTTCGAACACAATATACGTTCTAAAATCCTGCTGCATATCGACGTTAACGATATGGGCCTGTAATTTAGTGGCTTACTGCTACTACTTTTCTTGAATTTTGGTGTGACCTGTGCAACTTTCCAGCCATTGGCTACGGATCTTTCGTCGAGCGATTTGTTGTATAAGATGGATAAGTATGGAGCTAATGCATCAGCATACTCCGAAAGGAACCTAATTGGTTTATGGTCAGGATCAGAAGACTTGCTTTTATTATGTGATTTAAGTTGCTTCACTACTCCGAGGATATTTACTTCTGCGTTACTCATGTTGGCAGCTGTTCTCGATTCGATTTCTTGTATATTTACTTCGTATTCTTTTGTGAAGGCATTTCGGAAGGCTGTGCTTAGTAACTCTGCTTTGGCAGCACTGTCCTCGATGATATCTCCATTGCTATCGTGTCAGAGAAGGCATTGATTGTTTCTTGCCCCTAACATACTTCACATACGATCAGAATCGCTTTGGGTTTTCTGTCAGGTTTCGAGACAAAGTTTTGTTGTGGAAACTGTTATAAGCATCTCGCACTGAAGTCCGAGCAAAATTTCGAGCTTCTGTAAAAGATCGCCAATCTTGGGGGTTTTGCGTCTGTTTAAATTTGGCATGTTTGTTTCGTTGTTTCTGCAACAGTGTTCTAATCCGCTTTGTGTACCAAGGAGAATCAGCTCTGTCGTTTGTTAATTTATTTGGTATAAATCTCTCAATTGCTGCCAATACTATTTCTCTGAATGTAAGCCACATCTGGTCTACACTTATATTATTAATTTGGAATGAGTGCAGATTGTGTCTCAGGAAGGCGTGAATTGAATTTTTATCCGCGTTTTTGAATAGGTATGTTTTTCGCTTATCTTTCGAGGATTTGAGGATTACAATATTAAATATTGCTACGACAGCCCTGTGTTCACAATCCCTGAATCGGTTTTGATGCTCGTTATTAACTCAGGATTATTTGTTGCCAAGAGGTAAAGTGTGTTTTCAGAACAGTTTACTATTCGCGTGGGATCATGAACTAATTGCTCGAGATATGTTCATAGAATGCGTTTAGCACAATTTCGGATTGCGTACCTCCGGAGTTAAACATGCATTTTCGCCAACATATCGAGGGTAAATTAAAGTCACCACCAACTATTATCGTATGATTCGGGTGCGTGTTTGAAATCATACTCAAGTTTTCTTTGAACCTTTTAGCAGCTGTGTCATCTGAATTGGGAGGTCGGTAAAAGGATCCAATTATTATTTTATTCCGATTGCCAACAATGACCACTGCCCATACTAACTCACAGGAAGTATCTACTTCAATTTCGCGACAAATTAAACTACTTCTGACAGCACCAAACACGCCTGCGCCAACCGTGTTTAGCCTATCCTTTCGGAACACCGTTAGGTTCTTCCCAAAAATTTCGGCGGAGCTTATATCCGGCTTTAGCCAGTTTTCAGGGCCTATAACGATTTGAGCATCAGTGCATCCTATTAACGCTTGGAGCTTTGGTACTTTCCCAAAACAACTACGCCAATTTACAACTATTATACCAATGGTGTTCAGCCTGCACACTTTGTGACTGAAGCCCTTCTTGTGTTATCCCGAGACCCTCTAACCTGAAAAACCGCCCAGTCCACACCACACAGCCCCTCCTCATACGTATAGTGGACACTTGTCCTATTCAGCAGAACCCGAAACCCAACCACCCTTTGGCTCAAGTCGAGGAATCTGCAGCCTACAAGGTCGCAGAACCGTCTGAGCCTCTGATTCAGACCCTCCACTCGGCTCTGTACCAGAGGTCCGCAATCGGTCCTGTCGACTAAATGATAAGGAAAGTCTAAGGGTTCTGCTCAAGTTCTGTTCTGCAAAGTGTTGTCATCACCTTAGATAGACAGCACAAAAATCGCTGTGAACAACATGATAAACAACCAAACCCAAAATATGAAGCAATGTCTAAAATCTCACTATTTCCCGACGGTCTCTGATATGCTAAGTCTGCAATACATGGAGCCACAATCGTTCCTACAAATGCGTCAAAATTTTAGGATGTGTGAAAAGTATATCCCCTCACATGCTCTTGCTCTGATACATCTAACGCTTGTCTTTTCGAGTCATTGCTAATATCAGTACAGTGCTTTAAGAGGCATTTACCTGTGGGGATTGGTGTGGTCCTGTCTTGTTCTGACCCATGAACCAGCTAAACCTGTGAGTCATGTGGGAGAGCCACTGATCAGTATAGTCCGTCACATGTGGAGCTTTACACGAAGGTCATGTCAACTGTTAGGCGGAGTCCCGAAGCTTTCGATATATGGTATGACATTTGCCTGGGCAGTCATCACATCACGCTACGCACTTTAGGCATTCAAAAATATCTGGAACATGTTTGTTACAGACACCTACGTTATTTTTCATTTCAAAGTTTTTCTTTTTTGCGACAACGTTGCAGCATTACAGTAAGAAATAAACCGTTTTAATGTTACACATTCTTTCTAAAAATAGACGGAAGAAATGAGAATAGATAGTTTTGTAGTATGTCATCATGTTTCTTTAGAACAAACCATGCGGGAATTTTCACTTCAACCGTATTAGAATGGTCAGAAGGGGAGAGCGAGTGAAGGAAGTGATCTCCAACACAAATATCCACCATTATGGTCACTGTAATGTAACGGCTAAGTGGAATCTTTTAAATATTGTATTTTTACGTCTGTCTGACCAAGAAAAACCTTCAGAAGCCTGCTAGCAATGCAAGATGTAATTACATTGTGAACTGTGATGGGCCTGCCGCCTTACGGTTGGCAAGGAGGTTTGTGTACTCTTCTGTGACCCAAAGAACTACGCTGGCGGGAGCTTAAGCTCCTGGCAGGGCCACCCAAGCAAGACAGGTCTCTTGGGCAGGATTCAGGAGAAGAGCAGTCAACAACGTAGGGTGAGGGTGGGGGAGGGGCAGGGGGACCTCCTAGACGTAGGGAAGCCAACTCTCCTAGAGGAGACAATAAAAGCAGGGAAGAACACTCTCCACGATCTGGATCCATAACTGTAGTAAAGGCAACCATTGAAAAAAAGAACAGGTGTGCTGCGATACCTAAAGGTGACAGTCTCACCATCTAGCTTCCCTGGTTACAAGCCGGCATGCAGTAACGAGCGAATTATAATTTTACTCAGAATCTGGACAGATGAAATGATAATGATCTTTTCATACAACATTAACAGTCTCCTTTTTTTTGCTCTCCTCTTCAACCTAGCATTTACCTTTCAATGACGTCGAGATTCGCCAGAAACGAAACGTGGCTCCGATTCCACGTTACACTGTAGCTTCCCTTTCCTCTGCTAGTACCTGTTTAGGAGCATGCAAATCTGCTAAATCGAGTGCCACTGTTTACGTTACTTTCTGAACAAATGCATAACGAAAAATCATTCGAGTCCAAAGCCTGCGTTTTTTCAGTTGTTTATGCATGCGGTAAAAAGCTGCATGGAATGCAGCTTCACTACTTTTATTTATAAAAGTTTTCCAGCAACGCAGCAGATGACTCAGCTTTCAGCCTTCTACTTTTCTTGAATCAAACCTAGACGCGTACCGGATTCCTTGCATGGCATGGCGAAGAAGTCTGTCATAAAGAGTCCACAACAAAGAACTGCGGCAATGACTTTCAACAATTCACCACAATGCTACTAAACTTCACAGGAAGACTGCTGCAACACGAGCTAAAGGTGTAGATCTCGCGTGTTTCTTCTTATTTTTTCTTGCATTTGAGCCAGCTCAGTGGGTCTCCGATACATGTTGAATCACTTACACACACATACACCCATGACACGCATACAGTATTCACGTTGGTTGTAAACATATTACTTACATCTACCTCGTTGTGCGCCCATCATTGCCGTGACTCATGAGATGTCACTCCCAACGCCAGTTTAATATGGAACGCATAACATTCGCGTCCTCAGACAGCTTTACTGACGAGCGCTGCTTACATCACGTACGTTGTATGAAAGTGAGGATAGTCAATTTCTTACCGATTTTCGCTGAATTTTATTCCTGGTCGCCAAATCAAATCCCTACGCCAGTTAAGTCGTCTGGCTGTAGACACGTAATGTTACATCTGCGTAGCCCGCCTAAGGCGCTAGTAATTAGATAATTAACTAGGTGAATATTCTCTGTTGTTACTTCGTGTTGTTTAGCGCGAAAGAAATTTACAGCACTCGTTCACTCTGTGTAACACAACCTTCTGTTTCCAGCACTACGCAAATTGAGCCTTCCCGTCTTACTTTTTTCCGGTTTTGCTATTCACTGAGGCTGTGTCTGCTCAACGCCAACAATTAAGCCACCTAGCGCGTTATCGAGTGCGGCTCTTACTGCAACTAAGAGGCGCTTCTAAAAGCTTCATTAAGGCATCCTGGTCTATTTTCTGCTGTCGTAACGTCTTTATCAGATGCTTAGCCGCGCGCGAGAAAACGCATTATAACGTGAATAACCTTTTAAGTGGCGGGCGTTTTTTCCCCCCGACGCCTGTGACGGTCCATTATTGAAAGGAAGTTGGAGGTGGCTGCAGCCGGCAGGAAGAGGGCTTCTTAGATAAAGATTCAGCTGGAAACAGGCGATGTTATACAACGCGCAATAAGTGTCTTAATTGCTTTCCGTTTGAGTGCTCCGCTCTTTGTTTTGTTTCGCTCCGATTTCACTTTCTGTTTCGCCTGATGACTTATCACGTGAAAGATTAAGTGCTTTTCTTGTTCGACATTAGCGCCTAATTGAGACGTGAGAGGTAGGTCGATTCATTGAAATCAGCTCTCATTCAGAGTACGCCTCGTCCCAAATATTAATTTTTGTAGTGTGATTGGGAGACAAGTAAACTAAAACCGTTTAATGCACGCCGCTGTTCGACTGCTCACGGTGTCGCTGAGTGAGTGGGAGAGAGAGAGTGGGCGTCGGGAGGGGAGGGGAGGGGGGGGGGGGAGAAGAAACAGTTTTTAAGATTACAACATGTGCAAGAACACAACAAAATGAGTAACATGTATGGTTACTGAAGTTTTGCCCGTGCCAAGAGTTTTCCACTATTTTACATGGGTACATGCTGAGCTCCCTTGTATCTTTAGATTTTGTGTTTGAGAAACTCGCAGTTACTTAGTCCAGTAATGGGGTACTTTTAGCTTTGAAGAAACAGAGTAGAGGAATTTTTTTACTTTAACTTGTGTATCTGGTTGAAAGTCAACTGAATCTGAGTTTCGAATCTGCAAAACCGTGGGGACAACTTTTTTCTGCCAAAGAAGCAAAAAATTTGGCATTTGTTCAGGTTTTCGCCTACTCGGAAACAATGCATCTTACAGAAAATGTTTCCCGTGCCAAAAAGAAGGCGCTTTAAATTTGCGAAGAATAAGTTACTTAAATGTCAAAATTTGTGCAGCCGTTTGGCCGTAATCAGTTGCAAAATTCGTTCATTTTTTACCAACTTGGCTAAATAGTCGGCTCCAACGCCTGTAATTAAAAAATGACTACTCCAAATGAAAGATGTCAAGTTATCAACGTTGCAGAAAATGAAATTTCATGTTACAAAAGAATCTATTGTAGCTTTTCAGTTTTAGGCGTTATTAATTATGCATAAACTTGAAAGCCAAAGCAATTCCATTTTGTTGTTTTCCTTTTAAGTCAAGGTTATTCAATGAAATGAAATTTCCAGAGGCGAGATTGCTCTATAAGGAGCACATATATGTTCTCTATGTATATCTTATTAATTTTCTTCATTCACTTGCATTTTTTGGCAACGGCCTTGCCGCAGTGGATACACCGTTCCCCGTGAGATCACCGAAGTTAAGCGCTGTTGGGCGTGGTCGCCACTTGGATGGGTTATCACCTAGGTCGCCATGCGGTGTTGCCATTTTTCGGGGTGCACTCAGCCTCGTGAAGCCCATTGAGGAGGTACTCGACCGACTAATAGCGGCTTCGTCAAGAATATTATTATAACGACCGGAGAGCGGTGTGCTGACCCGACGCCCCTCCTATCCGCATCCTCCCCTGAGGATGACACAACGGTCGGATGGTCCCGGTAGGCCACTCTTGGCCTGAAGACGGAGTGTGCCTTTGTATTTTTATTAATTTTTTCCTTGCCTTGCTTGGTGAGATTAGGAACCTAAAATGAAAACCAAGTACATAGTAATGTCCAACATGCATTTACGTATTTAGTAATATAAAATTTGCACAAATAAACAAATAAAACAATAAAGAACAATTTAAATGACAGCGTTTCACATTTTATCAAATGTCAATTGTTTCGAGAGCATTTGGGAAATTAAGGCAGGTCCCGGTTCAGCATCCGATCTTCAGGATTCATTTCGGCACCTTAAACAACTTTCTCGTGGAGAAACGTACGTTCTATTTTTTCTTAATCCTTGCCGAGCCCAATTTCTGGAGCGTTCTAGCGAGATAAGCCACAACAGCGTTTTCACGTCGAAAAGTAGTTCCCTTCAGATTTGCGACATCCCCACACTGCTGTGCTTCCTGTTTTGCACGAGCAGGACACTGTCTTCATTAGCGCTTGACGTGGCGCATCTTTCATCATCGTCACGAGAAAGAAGCCTAATCAGATTTCCTTCCAGCCCCACTGGCATGAGTCAGTTTTCTCCCGCAGCCAAGATTGTGCTTGTTGATAGAGTTGCAATGAGTGCCACCTTAATGCGGCCGTTGTTGGCGGCAACATTTTATATTTGACACATTTTTATCGTGGAAGATTTTACAAAAAGCTCGTACCTGAGATAGTCCAAAGTCGGGCAGTGCTAGCATTAGCTGTCCTACTGCCTGTGCCATTAAATTCAGCAGATTGCACTTTGAGGTGCGGCTGTTACTCCATAAGGTTTAGTAATTTCCCTGTTGCTTGACCAAAAGGAAGAGGATGAGGTATCATATCCTTTGAAGGCATGGCTGACAAGAGCAAATGAAAGATCTTAATTAAAAGAATTATTGGGAAATCACACTCGTGCTGATTTCCCTCTTCCTGGTTTATGAAAGTACAGGCTGTTGTAGTTGTTTAATCTACCTCGTTTGCGATTGGCACACTGTGAGACTCAGCAACTTGGGAAACAGCTGTTTCCACAATCAATGAATAGTTATCTGCTTTTGCGTATACCACTTGAATACTTCCATCTTCAAATTTCCTCATGAGCATAAAAATCAAGTGTTTTTTGTTGACCTTAATTACGAGAAACTTCTCCTGTGCTACTGCAGGATTTGTATCTTCATGGAAAATGATATCTGATGAAGATCCTGATCCCCTTAAACGCCGAGATCTTTCAGATATTTTTCACCTTTGCGTAGCATCTTTTGGGTAGACAATAATTCAGAAGCTGAACGTCTACTTTCCCGATTAGTGTACTTGTCGCACTCCATAGCTGTGCAGGGAGAGACTGCCATGATTCCTATCATGGAATGGGAAATATTCAACCCCAAAATCGTACAGATGTTAAAATCGGGGTTATTAGAGATGAGCTGGATGAATCCTTCACTGGTTATGTTAGGATGCTGAGGACGGGCAGTCGAGGACGTCTCAAATAGAGAGGGCTTTCATGTATGGCGCCGTGAATTCAATTACACTAAGAGAGCCTACAATAAATCTTGATACGAATCTTTTGTACATGAATGTACTGAGCCCAATCAATAGCGAAGATAGAAACGACCGTGGCCTTACTGCAGAAACCACTGCATGTGCAAAGCAATTCATTTTTTTCCATTTATCTAGAGTTCATTTTGACTTACAAAAAAATGGAATTACTTTGACTTTCAAGTCTATGAACGCTCAAAAGTACTTGAAACTGAAAAACTATGTGCTTATGTAACACGAAATTTCATGGTCTGCAGCTTTGATGATTAGACATTTTTCATTGGAAGTAGCCGCTTTTGAATTACAAGCGTTGGAACCTACTTTCAGCCTAGTTGGCAAAAATGAACTAACTTTTACAACTGATTTCGGCCAACCGGATGCACCAATTTTGACATTTAAATAGATCGTTCGATGAAAAATTTAATGCTCCTTAGTTTGGCAGCAATAGGCGAAAACCTGAGATAGTGCCCAAATTTCTTCTTTTTTTGGCCACAAAAGGCTGTTCCGAGGATTTTGGAGGTCGATAACTTGGATTCAACATACTCTCAACTAGATACAAGATAAAAAAATAAAACCTTGTACCTAATTTCTTGCAAGCAAAGGCCCATTTTTGTGACGCTGTTACTGGACTAACTGTCAAATCAACCGACGACTCATTTCTCAATGTGAGAAAGTGCCTTGTTGTTTCTTGAAGCAAAGGTGGCGCATTCGTTAGCACACTAGACTCCCATTCGGGAGGACGAAGGTTCAAACCCGCGTCCGGCCATCCTGATTTAGGTTTTCTGTGATTTCCATAGATCGCTTCAGGTAAGTGCCGGGATGAGTCCTTCGAAAGGGCACGGCCGACTTCCTTCCCAATCATTCCCTAATCCGACGGCACCGATGACCTCGCTGTTTCGTCTTTTCCATCCTAATCAACCAACCAACCAACCAACCAACAGTTTTAAGCTCCCCTCCCATCTCTACTACCTACGAGAGTTCAGTCAAAATGATTTACATACTTTATGCCCTCAAATCCACCTCGAGATAGTAAATATGACCAAACAATAGCGGGACACGACCTTTTGAGTAATGACAGGAGATGACAACCTCACACAAGGGGGGAAATATCTTTTGAAGTAACACAATTGAATACTGAAGATGTATAAGAAAGTCTTAAGCTCATATTATTGACGCCACTCCGTGTGTAATACATCGCACCTTATAGATCCCATTTTCTAGAAGGAGAGATTCCTTCTGTTATTTACTTTCCATAATAACTTGTAAACATTTAGCACGTTTGGTGAAAGCATTGATTCTTAGCTTCGCAGTCTCACCAGAAGGACCAGCAGGACATCTGGTAGTAACAGCAATAACGCCAAATTTGCAGAGAATCTGCCACAAAATAAGGAAAATTAGTAGCGAAACCATGTGCAGTGTAACCTTGAATCAAGTGCAACACAGAAGTAAAAAGTAAATCCCTCTATCAAAGTGCATCAGAATTCTAATGTGAAGGTAAAATACACGAGGCTGACGTTGATTATAGCAGGGTGAGATATTCGCGTAATCTAAATGCAATAGATATACATTATAATTTACCAGTAGATTAGTTAGGCCTACACTACTTCGCCGTGGCGGTAATTTGAAAACATCGAGTCAGAGAGTCTCATATTCGCGTAATCTAAATGCAGTAGATATACATTATAATTTACCAGTAGATTAGTTAGGCCTACACTACTTCGCCATGGCGGTAATCAGAAAACATCGAGTCAGAGAGTCTCATATTCCAGCCGAACAATAACCCAAAGTCAACAAAAAATATTAATATTACAGACCCCACCGTAAACGTCGTCGTGAGTGGATAAAGCTGCTTGTAAGTCACTCGAATTTACGGATGCCTTGCGCAGAGTCGAATTCAGATCACCACGTGTAAAACGTGAATAAGGATATTCTGAATATGAAATTTGAACTTACACACGATATATGAAAATGCTACGACTTTACCTATTATCTATTTGACGTTCATCATGGTTCCCGATCATATTAAAGCTATTGCCATACTTCCCGTTTGCTGCGTTCTCGTTGCTATAACAATGTTGCCTGGTTAAAAGCATTGATATGCCTGCTACTGTTTGTACATATTGTTTCTTAAGTAAACCGCTTTCATCTGAATATGAACACGATCGGTTTCATGACTTCAAATCACATGTGATTATTGTTACGCCGTGTTGCCACGGGCGACGAACAGGTAAGAAGTGCCTTTGTTCGGCAGAGCGTGATGGAACAGAAACAGATTTTTCCGCCTAGAATTCTCATTTGCTGAAACTGGTCCAAGTTCTCCATTCACGGTAAGGTAGGCTTTTACCAGAGTACCTCGCTGTCGCAGAAAGAGGTGACTTATAACATATCAAACTAATGGCTCAGGCCGAACGTGATCTAATTCTGCGACGCATGTAAGGAGTTCTTCAGTCTGCCACTAATGAAAGATGGACCGCTTGACTCATAATTATTGAAGGTCTGTGTTCGCCCCGATAGCTGTGAGGTCATCGTGACGGAATGCCAGCCTACGGGCCCGGATTCGATGGCCCCCCGGGCCGGAATTTTTCTCCGCTCAGGGACTGGGTGTAGTGTTGTCTTCATCATCATGTCATCCCCACCCGGCGCGCAGGTCGCCCAGTGTGGCGTCTAACGTAATAAGATCTGCACCAAGATGGCCGGACCTGCCTCGCAAGGGGACTCCCGCCGAATGACGCCAAACGCTTGTTTCCATTTTTTCCGTTGAAGATTTGTGACTTCTTGAAGAGATCTTTGGGTATTTATGCTCGCCGTTTGTAACATTTTATGTAGGAAACTACCATTTATTATGATCTCTGTATTACGTGATCTTGGAGCAGAGAACTTTCTCATGTCAGCATATCCCTTTGTCCTTTTCCTCCACCATATTGTAGTTAGGCAAAACGTTTCCATCATTCTTCCCCTATTAAGGACTATCTACCTATCTCCGTTTATAAAACTTAAATCATTGAATGTATGAATACTTGAAGGAAAGTTGTGTCAATTGAGCACGATACTGTAATACACTGTCGGAAAAAGATGCAGTGGACCGACATTTTTTCGAGGTTGTTTCGATAACGCTGCAAACGTTTCGCTGGGAGTATCTTACAGTTCCGATCCATGCAATTTCCATATTCTTGAAACCATGAAGAAAGATGTTCGTGACCGTCTGTTTGTTTAGGATGAAGGGTTGCACACCAGTGTACAATTACGGTTCCGTACGTAACCGCAAACATGATGGCATTCACTGTATTGTCTCACAATGGGGTAAATATATCAACAGTTATGGTGATTAGTACTGAAATAACGAACAGTTTACTTACTATTCCAAGTGTCTGGTTTTAGTATAGTGTTAATTTCATCTAGCAGCTCCGAAAGTTTGTCATCTTCTGCTCATAATGCTAACATGTGCTGTCGCACAATGGAGACTACGAGGTGCATGCAAGTTCTAAGGCCTCCGATTGTTTTTCTTCGGACTGGAAAGAGATATAAACATGCACATTGTTTTAAAATGAGAGCGCGTTCATTGTCAATACGTCCCAGAGATGGCAGCACCGTACGGCAGATGGAATTTTACCGCCAGCGGCGAGAATGAGAACTGTTTTAAATACTTAAAATGGCGACGTTTTCCTTACTTGAACAGCGTGCAATCATTCTTTTTCTGAATTTGCGTGGTGTGAAACCAATTGAAATTCATCGACAGTTGAAGGAGACATGTGGTGATGGAGTTATGGAGTTATGGATGTGTCGAAAGTGCGTTCGTGGGTACGACAGTTTAATGAAGGCAGAACATCGTGTGACAACAAACCGAAACAACCTCGGGCCCGCACAAGCCGGTCTGACGACATGATCGAGAAAATGGAGAGATTGATTTGGGGGATCGCCGAATGACTGTTGAACAGATCGCCTCCAGAGTTGGCATTTCTGTGGGTTTTGTGCACACAATCTTGCATGACGACCTGAAAATGCGAAAAGTGTCATCCAGGTGGGTGCCACGAATGCTGACGGACGACCACATGGCTGCCTGTGTGGCATGTTGCCAAGCAATGTTGACGCGCAACGACAGCACGAATGGGACTTTCTTTACGTCGGTTGTGAAAATGGATGAGACGTGGATGCCATTTTTCAATCCAGAAACAAAGCGCCAGGCAGCTCAATGGAAGCACACAGATTCACCGCCACCAAAAAATTTCGGCTGAAAAAATGATGGTGTCCATGTTCTGGGACAGCGAGGGCGTTCAAAAGGGCATTACGGTAACAGGTGCATCCTACGAAAATGTTTTGAAGAACAAATTCCTTCCTGGACTGCAACAAAAACGTCCGGGAAGGGCTGCGCATGTGCTGTTTCACCAAAACAACGCACCCACACATCGAGCTAACGTTACGCAACAGTTTATTCGTGATAATAACTTTGAAGTGATTCTTCATGCTCCCTACTCACCTGACCTGGCTCCTAGTGACTTCTGGCTTTTTCCAACGATGAAAGACACTCTCCGTGGCCGCACATTCACCAGCCGTGCTGTTATTGTCTCAGCGATTTTTCCAGTGGTCAAAACAGACTCCTAAAGAAGCCTTCGCCGCTGCCATGGAATCATGGCGTCAGCGTTGTGAAAAATGTGTACGTCGGCAGGGCAATTGCGTCGAGAAGTAACGCCAGTTTCATCGATTTCGGATGAGTAGTTTATTAGAAAAAAAATCGGAGGCCTCAGAACTTGAATGCACCTCGTATGTGACAAAGCGTACTGAACAAAGTAATACACATCCGTATAGGTAAGAAATAAGAGCTGCTATACTTACGCTACCGTTTTTCAAAGTCACTCAAACAATCTGGTGACTCCATGCTAGGGTATTACTTTTATCTTGCAGGGCAACGATTCTCGTCTTCTGCTGGTAATGCTAAGCGGGCAGGATAGTGTTCCCGGAATGAAATTTTCACTCTGCAGCGGAATGTGCGCTGATATGAAACTTCCTGGCAGATTAAAACTGTGTGCCGGATCGAGATTCGAACTCGGGATCTTTGTCTTTCGCGGTCAAGTGTTCTATCCCCTGAGTTACCCAAGCACGACTCACGACCCCTCAATGCCACCAGTACCTCGTCCTCGTCCCCTACCTTTCTTTCAGGAGTGCTAGTTCTGCATGGTTTGCAGGAGAGCTTCTGTGAAGTTTGGAAGGTAGGAGACGAGGTACTGGTGGAATTCAAGCTGTGAGAACGGGTCGTGAGTTGTGCTTGGGTAGTTCAGATGATAGAATACTTGCCCGCATAAGGCAAAGATCCCGAGTTCGAGTCACAGTCCGGCACACAGTTTTAATCTGCTAGTAAATTTGAAGGCAGTGTTAGTTGATTTCGACAAACAGGCATTCTGAAACCAGAAGCTGATAGTATATATAGCATAACTTGACAGGTGGCAACAGGTGTCAACGAATGGGTCTTAAAACTATATTGTAAGGACATTATCTGTCAGCAGGTATGTGCAGTGTATGTATGCTACTGAGCACAAATGGCTCAGCCAATGCGGTTGCTCTTCATATAACACCAAAAATGTTATATTTAACAAGGAAAATCATCAGACAGCCACGTAATTGGAGAATTTATTTTATATTATTTTATTTTCACAATCAATTTCGGGAATTCAATATGTCATCCTCAGACGCCATATGCATCTCAAGTATAGACTCTCAAACGTATCGATATTGGCATATGGGAGCCACCAGTATCTGGCTATCGTGAATTCGTTTTCAGTTGCTTCGTTTGAAGACTTGACAATAAAAAACTTCTGAAATTGCACAACTGTTCGGCGATTTTCCTTGTTACATATTTGGCCAACCACTGACGTGCGTTCACAATACATCAACAGAGGAAACGGTGATAAGGTGTCCCATATTATAATAAAATTGTAGCAATTTGCCCTCCATGTAACAAAAAAACTGTAACAAGTTGCCCATGATACAGTGTGTAGTAGTGTAACCGTTTTGAAATGTAAACCATTTTAGACAGTTTTGGGTGGAACAATGATGGTCAGTTGACATGGTGACTCATTATCTCATTTTTGTATCTATCAAAATATGACATGCTACGAGGTAGCTTCAATGTGCTTGCACTGGCATAAGCTAGTCTAATCATGTCAACTAAGCAAGTAGAGACTTGTCCTGGTACCCTGTCCCCAGTGTAACAACTAGCCGCATTTTACGATAAAATTATAACAAGCTTGACAGCAACACTGCATCAAGTTCTCCCACATTAAAATGTTTTCATGTGGAACCATTTTCCAGTGTAACCACTTTAGGTACTATTAGATTCAGGCAATGATGGTCAGTTGACTAGATGACTGTCATTACTCTACATGTACATTTTGTTGTCTCAGCAAAATATAACGTGCTTGGACCTATGCCAATGAGCATATATCCGCGATCCTAATCATGTCATCGAATAATTGAGTGGAGACTTCTTCTCGCACCTTCATCCCTCCCCCTCTCCTAAACAAGCTGCCCCATGCTAAAATGAAACAGTTAAAAGTTGTCTAATGGATTGGGCGACAAGAGAAGCGGTGCGAGACTGTATGGCTAACTTCACACCACTCTCACATCAGTTGTTTTAATTGAAGTATTTAGTCGATCCTCTTCTCTGGATAGTCGGCTACATCGATTTCCACAACTTTCTTCTCCGAAGAACTAATGCTGGCTAGAGCAATTTAAACGACTCTCTCTCTCTCTCTCTCTCTCTCTCTCTCTCTCTCTCTTGAAATAATCTGGTACTCGCATAATACTTTGTGTTCAGTTCTGGTATATTTTCATTTCCACAGGAACAACGTCACAAGTTTCACATAAGCATTCAAACTCTTGCAAGTCAACTGAGTCGTTATCCATTATACTCTATTAAGCATAATTACAATATCAAAGACAGGTCTTGCTTCTAGGAAGTCTGCACCAAGGATTAAGTAAGAGTCTCTAGTCAAATCCTGTTTCATTATTCCACCACCAAGGAATAACACGTAATTACTCCTTGTACTTTCTCTACAGCTTCTATGGCGCGAGCGGCAAACACTTGTCGGCGTCAATCGACCGCCACTCTTAGAGTCTTCTCATAGCCAAGTTCCCACGTGCACACAGAAACCGGTGACGCGGTAGATGCTTTTCCACTATTCCACACTCACACTTGAAATATCAGGTGTTCGACACGGAGGAAAGACAAGTGTTTCTAGAATTTACTTCGAAATTCTCGAAGCACTACAGTTGCTTTCCATTTTACAACAGAACTGTGATAAGTTACCCCATGTTACACTGATATTGTAACAAGCTGCCCTCCAGCAAACAAGTTAAGTGTATGAACCACTGCCTGACAATAGGTGTCAGCTACAGTATCCAAAATAATACACTAGTACGAGAAGTTAACAGTGTATGTACCATAACATCATACTAAGGTCTAATTAATTCCAGGTAGTTTTGAGTAGTTCTGACTGCTTGTAAATAGTTTCATCTAGTTCTGACGTACCACCTTAGTATATTATGCAAGTGTCATAACATGAAAGAGTATTTATGACAGAGTATTTGCAATAACTTGACAGCGGGCTCAACACCAGTCACTAATAATATGAATGTGTAGTGGGTGTCAGCTGATGAGGAGGTCATCTAATGACGGGGGTCATTAACTAGGGGGTGTTGGATACTGGGGTTGTCAAAAACTGGGGTTGCCTCCCAAGTTCTGGTGAAACTATGATCCTGCATAGCTGTAACAAGTTGCCCCAAAATTGTAACTTGTAAAATTTCCTGTGACATGTGGCAACTTGTTACAGTTTCGCTGTGACACTGAGGGCGACCACAGCAGCTGACATCCGCCAGTAGTTGACATCTCAAATTATCTGACACCCTCAGTAGCTGACGCCCACTACAGAAACACAATGTAAGTTACTGTTGTTGTAATGCAGTGTTAAGATCCACTAGTTGATAGTCAATGTGAAGTTATGGCACATATACTGCCAAAATATGACATTTACTGTAATGTAATGATGTGACTTGTGGCAACCATTCACAAAAAGTACAATGTAACTGAAGCTGCTCAGAAGTAGTGGCAATCATTTGGAACAACTTGGAACTTTCTGTCAGGTTATGGCAAATTCGCTGTCAACTTTTGGTATTATAATACTATTTGGGGTCCAGTGGTTGACACCCAGTGTAATAAGATGGAAAATACACTGTCACCATGTGTTCAGGATTACAGTTGTCACCATGATGGGGGTTACGGAATCACTATGTAGACTGGTACTCATTAACGCACGTGGTATCTGTTGTGGTTGGCAGGAGAGCCAACCGTATTGCTGAAGGAGGCCGAAATGCACGCGTTTTAGCTCACGCAGGCTGGCGAGAGGTCTGGAACATGACAAGGGAATTAGAATTGAGAAAAACGGACGTAGCTGGTGGAATACTTAACTTTGATCCATTAATGACGAACGTCGGTGTTGACGGTACATAATTCACTATCAATAATAACTGATAATGGCGCCTTGCCAGGTCGTAGCAAATGACATAGCTTAAGGCTATGCTAACTATTGTCTCGACAAATGAGAGCGTAGAAGTCAGTGAACCATCGCTAGCAAAGTCAGCTGCACAACTGGGGCGAGTGCTAGGAAGTCTCTCTAGACCTGCCGTGTGGCGGCGCTCGGTCTGCAATCACTGATAGTGGCGACACGCGGGTCCGACGTATACTACCGGACCGCGGTCGATTTAAAGGCTACCACCTAGCAAGTGTGGTGTCTGGCGGTGACACCACAGTATCCACCATGAAACTTCAGTAGGGGGGCAACTTGTCACAGTAACGTGGAGAAAATTGCTACAGTGTAGGATGTGCTTGAACACGTTTCAACTTCCGTAGTCAACATCATAATTAGACCTGCTGACATCCATGCATGCTAACTGATGCAGTCTCCAATCATGTCATATTTTGACAAGTCGAGATAAGTGTATGTATGAGATAATGACAGTCAGCATGTCAGCTGACCACCATTGCACTGTCCAATAGTATCTGAAACGGTAGTACTGGTAAATGCTGTAACATGGGTTGGCTTTTTATAGTTTTGCTGTGACATGGAGGGTAACTTGCTACAATTTTGCTGTGACTTGGAGGGCAATCAGAGTAGCTGACAACATCCAGTAGCCAACATACACATTGTCAGCTACTGGTGTTACAATACAATTTTAAGATCCATTAGCTGAAACCAACTGTCAATTTTTGGTACATTCACTGTCAGCTTCTGATCTTAGTTCTGGTATCTGCTTGTATCAATTGTTACTGCTCTGCCTGCTTAGTAATTTCAGCAGAAGATGACAAATGCTTAGTACTGCAAGGTAAAATTAATACCCTTGCATGGAGCCGCTATGTGTTTGATTGACTTTGAAGCTGAGTAGCTGAAAGCCCAGCAGCAATCGTTTCTTGCTTATACGAATGGTGTTCCTACTGTTCAGTATGCTACTTCATCAAAGTGTCATGTTGTCTTCTCTGTGCCTGTGTGACAGATGATGACGACAAATGATTCCTATTGCAAGTGTGAGGATTACCATAATGTTTGGGGTTATGAGTAGAAGACGGCAAACCTTTTATTCTGCAAGATATGGTTTATACTGTTGTGTGGAGTCGCTGTAATGTTGGGTGAGTTTGAAAATGTAGCTAACTTCTTTTCTTACCTATACGAATGTGTATTGCTCCAGTTCAGTGTGAAATTTCATTGAAGTTTCACTGTGTGACGACATATGCTATCGTTATGAGCAGAAGATGACTAATATTTTGAACAGCAAGATGAAATTAACACCCTAGTGTAGGTGTCACCATAATGTTTGACTGACTTTAATATCGGTTTTAGGGCGATTTTTTGACTAGAGAATAACAATGTTTACTATGGTAATTTTCTTCGATAAGTGCACGTTTAGCTGTAAGATACATCACGAGTGCTCATGTGTGAGTTGTGATGTAAGAGAACCAATTATTATTTATTTTGATGAATGTAATATGTAGAACAAGAACTGAACTATACTTTTCATTTACTAATAATTTATTTCAGTAGAACAGATAAGTGAGCCATGTACCTTTTAATAAGCAATACATGAAATTTAGGTTTAAAAATATTTAATTTGAAGATTCATTGTGAGAACCAAGTGTGGTAGAACAACGGAACTTTGGAAGTCGACAAGTACTGCTTGACTTATAAGTGTCATCGGTAGTGCCGATGTGCGAGATACGAGTAGTTTTTACTTTCTTTAAACTTACAGAAAATTAAGTTTCGACAGTAGCGCTGTACATATTTCGTGCCTGAAATTTTTCATATTATAAGAAACAAGAAAACTGAATGTTGCTGCAAAGTTAGAATTTCTTTTTGTGATTGGAGATTAGTAAGTATACTTGGCTGTTTTATGTATTATGTAAACATTTTTTTATGAAGTACTTCTGTACAACGATAATACTGTACGCAGCTCAACCATTGCATCACAATAAAAATAACATTAACTCACTTTCCTTTCCAAAATAATGGTCAGATTGTTTGTGCGTGGCAACGTTGTGCTATTTCACGTCTTGTATTTTTAGAAGAATGGACCGGTTTGATATTACACATATTCAGATATCAAGAGATCAC